>NC_053392.1:410486804-410859164 GCF_905171765.1 Bufo bufo
TCACACGGGCCTCATCGCCCTGCCGCAGACGTTTTGGGAGGGCGGCAACCTGAGGTCGGCTTCTGAGGACCCGGCGGCAGTTGAGGAGTTGCTCCAGTCGGAAGTCGACAAGGGTTTCCTCATCGGCCCGCTTGAGCCAATACCATTCCCTTCCTGGCGCATCAACCCCATTGGCCTGGTGTCCAAGAAAAATTCTAATAAAAAGCGGTTAATCTACGACCTGTCCGCGCCTCATGCCTCTGCCGTCCCCAGCCTCAACTCGCTCATTCCATCCGAGGAGTTCTCCATGAAGTATTCCTCTATAGACGAGGCGATTAAGGACATAGTGAACTCCGGCAGGGGTTCCTGGTTGGCAAAGGCGGACATCTCGGACGCCTTCAAGCTCCTCCCCGTTAAACCGCACTTATGGGGTTACTACGGGCTTAGATGGGCCGATCGCTATTATTTCGCGAACAGGCTCACGTTTGGTTCGAAGAGTAGCCCATGGTTGTTCGACCAATTTGCCAAGGCCCTGCATTGGATCCTCGTCCACCATGGCGGATTACCCACGGTCATCCACTACCTCGATGACTTCTTGATCATCGAGGGTACACACGGCGGGTCGGGCAACCTGGCTACTCTTCTCCAAATTTTTTCCAGCCTGCAGGTGTCCATCCGGATGGAGGCCAGCCTCCCGGAGGAAAAACTGGCGAGTTGCCGTGCAGCAATTTCCCACGCCATGTCCGTGGGCTATCTGTCCAGGGTGGAGCTCCAATCCCTGCTGGGGTGATTCAACTTTGCCTCCAGAATCATGCCCCAGGGCAGGGCATTCACCTCCAGGTTGCTCCAGTTGTTGCCTTCGGCTCCTGACCAGAGCAGCATCGTCCACTTGGACAGCCATGCCAGGGCGGACTTGGCCATGTGGTCCCTGTTCCTATCATCCTGGAATGGTATCTCCCTTTTTGTACCGTCATGGGCACCATCATACCCCACCATTTTCTCAGACGCTGCCGCATCCCGGGGGTATGCCGCTATTTTTGGGCACCAGTGGATGACTGGCCAGTGGCCCGTAGAGATCCGGTCAGTCTCTGAAAGTCTGAGCTCGTCTTCCCTCCTGGAGCTTTACTCCATTGTGGTGGCGGCTCAGGTGTGGGGTCATCGGTGGGGGAACTCACCGGTGATGTTCATCACCGATAACCAAGCGTTGGTGGACATTATCACAAAAGGTCTGGCTAGATCATGTCCTTCCTGCGCAGACTGGTTTGGCTCTCTCTCACTCATAACTTCCATGTGTTCTGCAGCCACATTCCGGGGGTCGAGAATGTGGCGGCGGATGCCCTGTCCCAATTTAATTTCCCCCTCTTTTTTCAGGTGCTGCCAGGAGCGGACCCCACGGGGTCCCCTCTTCCGGTCTTCCAGTCTCTGGTGATGGACTAGAGTCCCTCCTTGCTCACGCCAGGAAACTGGTACAGCATTCCGTCTCCTCCAATACCATCAGGAACTACCAAGCCGGCGTCAAGGTTTACGAAGTTTTTTCCAGGTCCCACCTGCAAGGTGGCTTGGACGATGTCTTCTACACCCTGGCGTTCATAGCCCACTGTCACCGCAATCTCAGGCTATCATTTAACACCATCAAGCTGTACCTAGCGGGGATACAGCACTGCGCCATGCTTCATAATCCAAATGGAGGTTCCATTTTTTCAGTGCAGGCAGTCAAGGCGGCCCTTAGGGGGATCCAGAAGTGCAGAGATGCCCCTCCCGCCCATAGACAGACTGTCTCCCGCGAGGTGTTTAGGAGACTGTCGTCCGTGCTGGATGGTCATCCTTTTGGGCACTCTCCTAGTTTGGTTATTAAGGCAGCCATAGACAGACTGTCTCCCGCGAGGTGTTTAGGAGACTGTCGTCCGTGCTGGATGGTCATCCTTTTGGGCACTCTCCTAGTTTGGTTATTAAGGCAGCCATGTACCTCGGGTTTTATGGGTTCCTTAGGCCAGGTGAGTCACCTCCCCTAAACGTCAGGGGTTGCAGGTGCGGCAATTGTCCTGGGTCCATGACCATTTTGTCCTTTGGCTCCCTTCCACGAAATCCAATCAGCATGGGCCTCCCTTGGAGGTCAGGTTCTTCAAAACTTCGAACGATTGGTGCCCGGTCATGGTCCTCCGTCAATTGGTAGCCCTGTTGAAAGATGCCCCCCTAGATGGCCCGCTGCTTCCTTGGCGTGGGAGTTTCCTGACTTCAATCCAGTTTGTGTCCCACATCAGAACGCTGGCTTCAGGTCTCGGTAACAACCCGCTGGCCATCACAGGACACTCGCTCCGAATCGGGGCCGCATCCTCAGCATCAAAAAATGGGGTCTCGGCGCACGTGATCAAATGCATGGGTCGCTGGCGTTCTTCTTGCTTCACGAGGTACATCCCGAACGCAGAGATTTCCCAGGCTTTCTGTAACCTTGCTCTCTGAGAGGAATTAAATGTTTTGGACACTACTCTGCTCTCCTCGTCTATTTTTGCCCACTGCTAGGCTTACCCTCGCTCCTGGCTCCCGGCACAACACAGCCAGCTTAGGTCAGGGGAAGCGCTTCCCCCTCATCATAGCCCTAAAGCCTCTCCCATAAGTGGAAGGCTGAAAAGTCAGCCTGAATTTGTGGGAGGGGCATCTTACCTTCTTAAGCTCCAGCCCCCAGCTCCTCAGGGTGCTTCTGTTCATATCCACCCACCCCCCTGTTCTCAAACACTCCCTTTAGGGTACGCCCACTGCTAGGCTTACCCTCGCTCCTTGGCTCCCGGCACAACACAGCCAGCTTAGGTCAGGGGAAGCTGTAAGGAAATTATGTCTGTATCCACACACGTTCACATATATATATTAATTCAGCTTCTATGCTTGTATTAAATATGCAGAGTTCTTCTTTAAAGGTAATATTTTATACTCTTATGACAACAAGGTCTAGCAACACAAGCTAAACAGGAAATGGCTGTCTGAAGCTTAAAACCGCATGGCTAAAAAGAGATATGCATGCTTTAGCAAAAGAAAGCCACATTTGTAATAGAGGTACCTGAAGAGAGAATTGCCAAATGCATGGCATCATAGCTGCAGAAACATATATATGCACATATATACCTGTTACACATATATCTAACATGTGCATTAGACATATATTTTACATTTACTGCAATACGAGATATCTATATATAAGCATTTTTGTATATTAACCTTCACCTGTGGTTTAGATAAGTGCAAGACATTTTACCAGATAAATGTTGGTACGAGATAAACAAAGATAATTCCGAGAAATATTTGAACAAAGCTAAAATCAACAAAGATTGTGGTTAGATATCTGAATACTAAGAATTATAAATGCGTCACATATGTACCTTGTTTCTAGGAAATTATCATGACTTTTTCGTTACCTGATTGGATTAAGCTTAGGGGAGGTATATGATAATCTTGTGGTTTGTATGGTAATCTTGTGGTTTGTATCTATAAATTGTCTACGATGTCAGAATAAAGAATCAACCATTTTAAACCTATCAACGTGTATTGGTCTTCAGTGGTTGCCCGGCCGGAGGTTCACCCACAGACAAACCAGGGGCCCTTTCAATTGGTAGCAGAGGATGGTTCACTGACTATCCAGGTGAGTAAATAATTTCTGCCACTACTTATGTTGGTTGGAATGTTTCTCTCCTGGATACGGTGAATATCTGATGTATACTGGATGGCAGGTTAGTTGATGGCAGGTTAGTTTAGTGTTCATAGGACTGTGGGACAGACACGAGGCAGCACTCAGTGTTCTGCGTATCCTGATAGGAGCGGCGTCTCCTATAGGCACAGTGGTTGGCAGGGGATGTTGTTCCAGGAACATACATCATATTGATGGCAGGGAATTTTTCGAATGTAGAACTAGTCTCTTCGAACGTTGGCAGGGATTTTTCAAGTGAGAATTAGTCTCTCATTTGACGGTTTATTGAGTTAAAGGATAACTCTGGATTTATGTGATTGAGTTAAAGGATAACTCTAAATTTATGTGATTGAGTTAAAGAATAACTCTGGATTTATGTGAAACAAGGAAACAAGGTACCCGGAATATATGTATAAGGAAAAGGAATACATATGAAAAAAGGAAAAAAAAGGTGAGGGAAACGCATACATCTGAATGCAGATGTTGGTTTCTAACTCACTAGGATTGTCTGTGGAGTGAATTGTTTATTGAACATAACTGTACAGTTAAAACTTGGAAAGTGACATTAATTACTGCAGTCTATTAAGTTCGTAAATGGTGTTGCCCATATAAGATATTTTACACGTGTTATAAGAATATTGTGCTAGTGGAAAATCTGATTGTGCTGGCTTAATTGATTCTCAACATAACAGTACTAACACAATTACTTCCTGCTATTTAATTGCTGCTATTTCCACCTCATTGTTTGCTGCTTGAAAATATATATATAGAGTTCATTGTCGATTTCATTAAACATTATGGGTAACGGCGTGGGAAAGGATCTGGATGGTGAGCCAGAGACCAGACCCACACCGTTACATTTTGTATCAGGCACCTGTGGGATTAGTGTAACTGATCCATTTTGGGTAAATATCTGTGACCGCAGTCAGCAACTGTGTATTACGCAGATTAGCGATGCAGGTCCTCGCAATGAAGGAGACTGGGAGGAGGTTAAAAAAATGGTGGGGCTTCACCCAAAATATAACTATCCCGTTGGTGCCTGGGATGAAGATTATATGAAAACATGTTTTAAGAAATGGGAGAAGGCATTAAAAGAGTACAGAAAGAGATTTCCACCAACCCATCACATATACTTAAAACAGGATAGGGGGACAATTAGTAAAAGGGAAGAAGTTCCATGGTCAAAAATTCTGCCCTCCTTGCCAGAAAAGCCACCGGCATATGACGTGACGGTATCAGAACCACAAAAGGCAATACTCCCAACTGTCCCTACAGAGGACATGCTACAAGACCCTTATGATAAGGTCCCCTGTCCAAAACAAGCAACCGCACCAGAATTATTGTTATTTTCTGGTGAGAATCAAAAGAGAACCGGACTGTACCCGGATTTGGGGGATAGAGATTCCCTTTTGAGTACTGCAGTTATAGTGGCAGCAGCACTTATGGAACAAGCAGATGTGACTCCACAAGTCAAACAGGCTAAGGAAAAAAGAAAAGAATATAGAGAAACCATGGGCAGTTATGTACATGAGCTGATTCAACTGAGGGATAAACTAAGGACAGACATAGTCTACATTAAACAACTTCCCCTTCAGGATGTCTTTCCCGTCATATATAATCACGAGGACCCAGATGATACTGACCTTCCTAGTGAGCAACAGATAGATGAATTAAAGGGCATTCTGGGAGGAGAGTGTGGCAGAACCAGAGCTGTAACTAACAAAAAAAAACAGCTGCTGACCGAGATAGAAAAACTAAGACAGGAGTACTGGAGGGTGAAGGAGGACTGGGAAACCAGGGCTCAGGAAGAACACGGTAGGACAACAGGGATTGAAACACAGATAGAGGCGGACAGTTTGGAACATGGAATTCCCCTGGCAACCTCCAGCCCTAGAATACCTGGAGTAGTCCAACCCCTGACAGATGAATTTTCCAAACTCACTCTAACACCTGAGGAAGGGGGTAGGGAAGGCACACAACTGCGGCCTCCCATGATTACTGTGGGTAGCACTGAAGTCCATATCCCTCTTCCTTTAGGATTAATGAAGGAACTGAAAGATATGTGCCCCAATCCAAAAAAGGACCCTAGAGCAGCAGCTATGTTTCTGCAGAAGTATACCGCAGGGAGCCATTTAACTTTGGAGGATATTCAGATAATACTATCAGCCATAGACCCAGACACTGGCTCCCAAATCAATCCAGAAAAGATAATGAAGGCATCAGAAAAAGAAGTTAGGGATGGAGGAGAGAGAGATGGCCCCAAGATTTGGAAGAAGTTTTGGGATAAGATAGGAGTAGAATGGATGAAAAGATACAAAGGGGATTCAGGCTTACACACAATGCTAAATACAAAACAAGAGCCGAAAGAGGATTTTTATAGTTTCTGTAAGAGACTGTTGGACCTCTACAGTAGTACAGGAATGAATTCACCTGAATTGTTCAAGACTACATGTATGACAAATGGGGACCCTAAGACAACGCAGCTAATAAAATTAGTGAATAACGAATGGCTTACTCAATCAGTGACAGAATTTATGGATGACATAGCAAAACGCTCGGCCTCTGGTGTTTTCAATCAAAAGGGAGGAGTATTTCCATTGTTAGTGCAGCAGGACATACAACAGGAGTCTATATTGTCAGGTGGGGAAAGCAATTACATGATGATGTCAGGTTTCTCCCGGGGAAGGAATAATAGAAGAGGTCCGAGAAGTAGGGGCCAGGCAGATTACCTGGGAAGAGTAGAAAGAAATCAGAGACAGGGCTGTTTCATTTGTGGGAGTCTAGGTCACTGGAGTCGGGAATGTCCAAAGGTGAGAGATGAAGATAGGAGAGGATACAGAGGGAGAGGCGCCTCTGACTACCGAGGGGTGCCCAGACAACAGGAAAGACAGCAAGATATGACAAGGAGACAACCTCAGGGAGATCGTATTAACATACACTGGCCAGCACAGGATGGGGGGAGTAGACAACCCAATTTGCAATCAGACTTACAGAGGTGGTCTGAGCATGAACAGTACCCGTCCCCACGGGGGAACAATTACTATTAGGGGTGCCCAGAACAAGTCCCATCCTTCATCATGCATTTTGTTCCAACTGATTGGCAAGTCTTACCACAAGTAATACTGCAAATTGATGGTATTAAAGTTAATTTGCTGCTTGACACCGGAGCAACGACTTCAAGTGTAAACAAAATAGACTTCATTAATGATAAATGCACTTAAGGAAGTTCTATGGGTATAAATGGGACGACAGTGATACATAAGGTGACAGCACCGCTCCCGGTTTGTACTCTTACGGGGGAACTAGTGACGCACATGTCTTTTGCAGTCCTACTAGAATGCCCCGTTTGCCTATTAGGAAGGGATTTAATGGCAGCATTACAAATTTCATTAGTCTTTGACAAAAAAGGAAGACTGACAGCAACCTCAATGAAATGTGACCTGACAAACCCAAAGAGACGTGACATGAATGGGTTCTTTTTAAGCATACCAATGTCCCTGGAAAATCATCCAATTTGGGCAAAATGTAAAGACTCAGTAGGAACAATTAACTGTGAGCCCTACCGGCCCTGTTTGAAGGAGGGGGTTATGCCAACCTTTCAAAAACAATACCCATTGAGTGAGGAAAAGTTAGAGGGTATAAAGCCACAAATTGAGAAATACTTGCAGATGGGAATTCTTAGGAAAATTGTCAGTCCCTGGAATACCCCGATAAAACCTGTAAAAAAGGCTAATGGCACATGGAGGCTGGTACAGGATCTGAGGAAGGTAAATAAGGCAATTATCCCACTTCCCCCCTTGGTGGCAGATCTTACAGCTGTGTTTGGGGCCATTCCTGCGGGATCCAGATACTACACTGTAGTTGACCTCAGTAATGCGTTCTTTTCCATACCAGTGGCTTGGGATGCACAAAATCTTTTTGCTTTTCAGTGGGCTGATGATGGTCAGGTGACTTGGACCCGTCTCCCACAAGGTCTTGGGGATAGCCCAGCAGCCTTTTCTATTGTATTAAAGGCTACATTGGAAGATTGGGAACCAAAGAGGGGATCCACCTTAATACAGTACACAGACGACCTTTTACTCTCCAATTCGGAGTTAGAAGCCTGCGAAATAGATTCACGGAGTTTATTAGACCACTTGGCAAGCAAAGGACACCTGGCCTCGAAGAAGAAAATCCAATATGCAAGTACCCAGGTAGAGTATCTGGGGTGCATAATAGAGGCAGGAGAGAGAAAGATCTCACCCGCTAGAGTCAAGGCAGTGACCTCCCTAAGCAGGCCGAGGGACAAAGCTACAATGCTGTCCTTTCTAGGGTCAATAGTGTATTGTAGGCAGTGGATTCCCGATTGCTCCCATTGGGATTCAATCCTAAGAAAAACTACACTCACAGAAGCACCAAAGGTAGTGGAGTGGACAGAGGACAGAGTAGAAGCCTTTGAGAGATTGATTCGGTCCCTGACCCAGGCCCCAGCCTTGGCCCTGGCAGATTATGGAAAGCCATTCCAATTATACTGTGTGGTATCGGGAGAAACCTATGCAGCGGTTCTGACACAGACACATGGGGGGAGAAACAGGCCAGTTTCATACCTATCGAGAAAATTACCTCCTGTAGTTCTTGGAATGCCTCACTGTCTCCAAGCACTAGCAGCCGCGGCTATGTCAGTAAAGGATGCTACTAAGATAGTCCATGGAAATATAATGGAACTTTTCACCACTCATACAGTCTTGTCCCTCCTTCAAAACATGACCACACAACACATGACAGCTCAGAGACTGTCCGGATATGAGACCATATTACTCAGTACGGCAAACCTGTTGATAAAGACATGTCCAGACACCTCACCAGTGATAAGATTTTTGCATACCCTTTTGAGACTTAAACGTGAAGGTTCTGACGAACAAGTAGACCCAATACCTGAACACAGATGTGATGAAATAATCTTGTCATGCACAACACCAAGGGAAGATTTAAAGGACACACCACAGACTGGCAGTATAGATGTTTTTGTGGATGGATCATGCACAAGACCAGATGACAGGACATACCAAACAGGTTACGCAGTGGTCATGCTCCCAAATCAAGTGATAGAAGCTGAACCAATTGTCACAACTTCGGCACAACAAGCTGAGTTGGTAGCGCTCACAAGAGCCTGTGAAATATTCGCAGGACACAAAGTGAATATTTATACTGATAGTAGCTATGCATTTGGAACAGTGTATGATTATGCATTAATATGGAAAAATAGGGGGTATATCTCAGCAGACGGGAAGAAGGTAGCGAATCAGAAATACATAGATCACTTGCTACATGCAATTCAATTACCAGAAGCCATAAGTGTGATAAAAGTAAAAGGACACTCTGCAAAAGGAGATTATCAAGCTATGGGAAACAACCTAGCAGACAGAGCAGCAAAAATGGCAGCCAAGAGAGACACGAGAAGGGAAAATAAGTTATTATTCATGACAGACTTTGAAAGTGAAAACTGGGAGTCAGTAGTATATCAACTTCAGAAACAGTCTACCAGTGAGGACATCAAGTACTGGAAATCTCAGGGACTGCAGACGACAGGTACAGGTATGTGGACAAAAGATCGGATATTGGGGGTTCCTACTGCATCAGCACCGCTCCTAATATCTTATCTTCATGGTCCTGGACATTTAGGAAAACAGTACATATCAGAACATTACAAGTCCCTGTTCTGTACACACCAATTGCAGAGATTGATAGACGATCTGGTCGACTCATGCATGACTTGTGCACAGAATAATGTTCAAGGAAAAGCACACGGGAGACATGGGAATCTACCACTCCCTACAGGCCCACTGCAAGATTTGCAGCTGGATTATACACACATGCCAAAGCAACCCGGGAATATAAGATATCTGCTTGTAATAGTCTGTAGGTTCTCCGGATGGTGTGGAGCCATACCTACTTCAGGAGAAACAGCTGGTGTGACAGCTAGGGCATTGAGAAATCAATGGATTTCACTGTATGGACTCCCTCGGGTAATTCATTCAGATCAGGGACCTGCTTTCCAGTCCAAACTAATACAAGAACTGACAAAGATTTTGGGTTTCCAGTGGAAACTCAATATAGCCTACCACCCCCAAAGCGCAGGAGTAGTGGAAAGAATGAACAGAACCATTAAGGATAGGTTAAAAAAGGCTACTTCAGGAACATTGAAAGATTGGCTGAAATTTCTACCCGCCATTCTCTACCAAATAAGAACGACACCAAATAAACAAACAGGGTTGTCACCTTATGAAGTGTTATTCGGTCGACCCCCTAATACCCGTGAGGAACCGGATACTGACAGTAACATTTTTGCCTTGCAGGAACAGTACGTGAAACACTTGGTAGGTATACTCTCAGAAAATTATGATAAGGTTGCTGTCACCTTTCCTTCTCTTTCCACAGATCCAACTCATCCATTCTTGCCCGGAGACAAAGTTCTGGTGAAACAACTAGCTGCCCGCCACAAGACTGGTCCAATATACCAAGGTCCATTTGAGGTTCTAAGAGTTGCTCGAACGGCTGTCCTTACTGACCAGAGTCCACAGTGGATACACGCCAGCCGGCTCAAGAAGACACCAGAAGGAGTCCTCAGGAAATTCCCCGGACAAACATGAGTCCTTCGGACAAGATGCCTTCAAAGGAAATGTCTTTGATCATACCCCCAAGCCTGCAAAGTAGATATGAGCGATGGCTAAGAGGCTATCCAAAACCACTTTGTCCAAAGGATCCAAAGACTATGCAGGACTTGTATGAGGAAGAATTTATGTTCAGGGAGTATACCAATGAACTAGAAACTGAGGACTTGAAAGATCAAAACTTTCCTGAACCGTTTAGTAAGCAGATGATTCAGAGAATGAAACTGTCAGATGGTGGGAGACAATGGATATGTCACCCTTAAAAAGGGAAGTACTCTGAGAAATGGTGTGTGGTATAAGGAGTGATCATATGGAATGGGAATTCCATATGATCAAAGAGGGGATTGTAAGGAAATTATGTCTGTATCCACACACGTTCACATATATATATTAATTCAGCTTCTATGCTTGTATTAAATATGCAGAGTTCTTCTTTAAAGGTAATATTTTATACTCTTATGACAACAAGGTCTAGCAACACAAGCTAAACAGGAAATGGCTGTCTGAAGCTTAAAACCGCATGGCTAAAAAGAGATATGCATGCTTTAGCAAAAGAAAGCCACATTTGTAATAGAGGTACCTGAAGAGAGAATTGCCAAATGCATGGCATCATAGCTGCAGAAACATATATATGCACATATATACCTGTTACACATATATCTAACATGTGCATTAGACATATATTTTACATTTACTGCAATACGAGATATCTATATATAAGCATTTTTGTATATTAACCTTCACCTGTGGTTTAGATAAGTGCAAGACATTTTACCAGATAAATGTTGGTACGAGATAAACAAAGATAATTCCGAGAAATATTTGAACAAAGCTAAAATCAACAAAGATTGTGGTTAGATATCTGAATACTAAGAATTATAAATGCGTCACATATGTACCTTGTTTCTAGGAAATTATCATGACTTTTTCGTTACCTGATTGGATTAAGCTTAGGGAAGGTATATGATAATCTTGTGGTTTGTATGGTAATCTTGTGGTTTGTATCTATAAATTGTCTACGATGTCAGAATAAAGAATCAACCATTTTAAACCTATCAACGTGTATTGGTCTTCAGTGGTTGCCCGGCCGGAGGTTCACCCACAGACAAACCAGGGGCCCTTTCAGAAGCGCTTCCCCCTCATCATAGCCCTAAAGCCTCTCCCATAAATGCTATTTGAACAAATAATTTCAACTGGTGTGATATAACATTTTACCCCCCAAAAAACTGATTGAGGCAGGGGTGTGATATACCTAGAATATTATTTTCGTATAGTGCATTTGTAGTTTACAGAAGTTGTGTACGGTTCTGCTGAGATACCTCAGCTATACAAAGGGACAAACGCTATTGGAACAAATAATTACAGCTGGTGTGATATACCAGTTGCCCCCCAAAAAAACTGATTGAGGCAGGGGTGTCATATACCTATAATATAATATCCATATAATACATTTGTAATTTGCAGGAGATGTGTACGGTTCTGCTGAGATACCTCAGCTATACATAGTGACAAACGCTATTTGAACAAATAATTTCAACTATTATGACATACCAGTTGCCCCCTAAAAAAACTGATTGAGGCAGGGGTGTGATATAACTATAATATAATTTCCATATAGTACATTTGTAATTTGCAGGAGTTGTGTGCGGTTGTGCTGAAATACACAAGCTATACAGAGTGACAAACGCTTTTTGAACAAATAATTTCAACTGGTGTGATATAACATTTTACCCCCCAAAAAAACTGAATGAGGCAGGGGTGTGATATACCTAGAATATACTTTTCGTATAGTGCATTTGTAATTTACAGAAGTTGCGTACGGTTCTGCTGAGATACCGTAGCTATACAAAGGGACAAACGCTATTGGAACAAATAATTACAGCTGGTGTGATATATCAGTTGCCCCGCAAAAAAACTGATTGAGACAGGGGTGTTATATACCTATAATATAATTTCCATATAGTACAGTCGTGGCCAAAAGTTTAGAGAATTACATAAATATTGGAAATTGGAAAAGTCGCTGCTTAAGTTTTTATAATAGCAATTTGCATATACTCCAGAATGTTATGAAGAGTGATCAGATGAATTGCATAGTCCTTCTTTGCCATGAAAATTAACTTAATCCCAAAAAAACCTTTCCACTGCATTTCATTGCTGTCATTAAAGGACCTGCTGAGATAATTTCAGTAATCGTCTTGTTAACTCAGGTGGGAATGTTGACGAGCACAAGGTCATTATGTCAGGCTGATTGGGTTAAAATGGCAGACTTGACATGTTAAAAGGAGGGTGATGCTTGAAATCATTGTTCTTCCATTGTTAACCATGGTGACCTGCAAAGAAACACGTGCAGCCATCATTGCGTTGCATAAAAATGGCTTCACAGGCAAGGATATTGTGGCTACTAAGATTGCACCTCAATCAACAATTTATAGGATCATCAAGAACTTCAAGGAAAGAGGTTCAATTCTTGTTAAGAAGGCTTCAGGGCGTCCAAGAAAGTCCAGCAAGCACCAGGATCGTCTCCTAAAGAGGATTCAGCTGCGGGATCGGATGTGCCACCAGTGCAGAGCTTGCTCAGGAATGGCAGCAGGCAGGTGTGAGCGCATCTGCACGCACAGTGAGGTGAAGACTTTTGGAAGATGGCCTGGTGTCAAGAAGGGCAGCAAAGAAGCCACTTCTCTCCAACAAAAACATCAGGGACAGATTGATCTTCTGCAGAAAGTTTGGTGAATGGACTGCTAAGGACTGGGGCAAAGTCATATTCTCCAATGAAGCCTCTTTCCGATTGTTTGGGGCATCTGGAAAAAGGCTTGTCCGGAGAAGAAAAGGTCAGCGCTACCATCTTTCCTGTGTCATGCCAACAGTAAAGCATCCTGAGACCATTCATGTGTGGGGTTGCTTCTCATCCAAGGGAGTGGGCTCACTCACAATTTTGCCCAAAAACACAGCCATGAATAAAGAATGGTACCAAAACACCCTCCAACAGCAACTTCTTCCAACATTCCAACAACAGTTTGGTGAAGAACAATGCATTTTCCAGCACGATGGAGCACCGTGCCATAAGGCAAAAGTGATAACTAAGTGGCTCGGGGACCAAAACGTTGACATTTTGGGTCCATGGCCTGGAAACTCCCCAGATCTCAATCCCATTGAGAACTTGCGGTCAATCCTCAAGAGGCAGGTGGACAAACAAAAACCCTCTAATTCTGACAAACTCCAAGAAGTGATTATGAAAGAATGGGTTGCTATCAGTCAGGAATTGGCCCAGAAGTTGATTGAGAGCTTGCCCAGACGAATTGCAAATACTGACTCTTTGCATAAATGTCATGCAATTGTCGATTAAAAGCCTTTGAAACGTATGAAGTGCGTGTAATTATATTTCACTAAATCGCAGAAACAACTGAAACAAAGATCTAAAAGCAGTTTAGCAGCAAACTTTGTGAAAACTAATATTTGTGTCATTCTCAAAACTTTTGGCTACGACTGTACAGTTGAGCGGGCACCTGGATGTTCGGGTTCGACGGGTTTGGTCGAACTTCACAAAAAAGTTTGAGTTTGGGACCCGAACTTGACCCCGAACCAGAACCCTATTGAAGTCAATGGGGACCCAAACTTTTAAACACTAAAATGGCTCTAAAAATGTCATGGAAAGGGTTAGAGGGCTGCAAATGCCAGCAAAGTGTGGTTAAGAGCATGGCAAGTGCTCTGCAAACAAATGTGGATAGGGAAATGACTTCAAATAACATAAAATATATAAAAATAATAATCTTGATCTAGGAGGACGAGGTCCATATGGAGTAGAAGGTTGAGGAGGCAGTGGATGTGGCGGTGAAGGTGGAAGCAGCGGTGGAGGAGGAGGAGGTAGCCTACACTGGTTTTTGGTTTTAAATTTGTATTTGTTTTTTTTAAATTAAGGTACACCCCAAAACATTGGGAAATATAACCTATGATAACCCCCTCCAGCCGTGCTAAACAAACGTTCAGACAATACACTGGCTGCAGGGCAGGCCAGCACCTCCAAGGTGTAAAGGGCAAGCTCAGGCCATGTGCCCAATTTGGAGACCCAGAAGTTGAAGGTAGGCGTGTGCACACATACTGCTCCACCATGTCGCACGTCTCCGTGATGTCCACGATCCAATTGGATATCTGCTCTATCAACTTTCTATGTTCTTTTCTGCGCCTACCATGTTGATCACGGTTAGCAGCGAATCAGGGTTTCACGCTGGAGAGGGAGCGTTAGAAAGTGATACCACATCCAAGGGAGGTTAATTGTTTGAAAATAATTATGATCGAGCGGAAAAGTGGGACAAATTATTGAAACGCAAATGGGGGACAAGTTATTAAAATTTAGGCATTGAATGAAAGGAGGGGGCACGCATCAATTAAAGAAGAATTTTTGAAATGTAATTCCCTGTCACCTATGTAGAGCAGGGGTTTAATCACAACAAAAATTGTTACTTTTGCACCTTACTGATTAATTGTTTACCCAATAGATCTACTTATGAGCTCTGTAGTAGGGTAGAGTCGTGACTTTTTGCTGTTTACCTGTGGCTTGCACTTGCACTTTACGTATTTTGCACTTTTGTACTGTACTGATTAGATGCTTACCCAATAGATCTATCTCTACATTCTCTTATTAGGCTCTGTTTTATGTCACACCTCTTACCTATATCCCCCAGGGTTGTACCGCACTTTTGATATTGATTTGTTTGTCATCTCCCATTATATGTTTTTAATCATGTATTTCAATAAAAATTATTTTTATAGCTAATCAGTCTCAGTGTTTGATTATAGATTTTCTTAGGTACAGCAGGGGTATATCACACCCAAAAATTGGTGAATTTCACCCAAATATGTAACAGACAAATTAGTGAAATGTTACCTATCTACTAAGTAGAGCAGGGGTATATCACACTCCAAAATTGGTGAATTTCACCCGAAAATGTAACAGACAAATTAGCGAAATGTTTTTACCTGTCTACTAGGTACAGCCGGGGTATATCACACCCAAAAAATTTTGAATTTCACCAGAAAATGTTACAGACAAATTAGTGAAAATATGTACAAATAAAAAAAAAAAAACTTTATTTATGAGGTGGAGGTCCATATGGAGTAGGAGTTTGAGGAGGCGGTGGACGTAGCAGTGTAGGTGGAAGCGGTGATGGAGGAGGACGAGGTAGCCAACAATGGTTTTTGGTTTTAATTTTTAATTAGGGTACACTCCAAAAGAGTGGGAAATATCCAAAATACAACAATGAGCAATTGTGCTGTAGTATAACAATGGCTAGGTAAGGCCGGTATACATGTCTATTCTGCTCAAGGTGCGGACAAGTCCTGTGGGTTCCATGCCTGGTACATTTTAATGAACGTGAGCTTGTCCACATGGCTGTGGACAGGCGACTGCGCTTGTCTATGATAACGCCCCCTGCCGTGCTAAACACACGTTCAGACAATACACTGGCTGCAGGGCAGGCCAGCATCTCCAAGGCATAAAGGGCAAGCTCAGGCCATGTGCCCAATTGGGAGACCCAGAAGTTGAAGGGGGCAGACCGTTATTCAGTACATGTAGGCGTGTGCACACATACTGCTCCACCATGTTGCTGAAATGCTGCCTCCTGCTAAGACGTTCCATATCAGCTGGTGGTGCTGGTTGTTGTGGCGTGCTGACAAAGCTTTTCCACATTTCGGCCATGCTAACCCTGCCTTCTGAGATGCTGGTGGTGCCCCAGCTGCATTGGCGACTTCTTCCTCCTCCTCTGCCTTCGCCTTGTGCTTCCACTGTGCCCCCGCTGTCAGGTGGGAATGCCACCAGCAGCTCGTATACCAGCGTGCACTTGTACTCACGCATCTTATGATGACGCTCCAGTGACGGAATTAAGGACGGCACGTTGTCCTTGTAACGGGGATCCAGCAGCGTGGCCACCCAGTAATCAGCTCAAGTTAGAATGTGGGCAACTCGGCGGTCGTTGTGGAGACACTGCAGCATGTAATCGCTCATGTGTGCCAGGCTGCCCAGAGGTAACGAAAAGCTGTCCTCTGTGGGAGGTGTATCGTCTGTGTCCTCTGTATCCCCCCATTCACGCACCAGTGATGGCCATTAGCTGGTCTGGGTGCCACCCTGCTGTGAACATGGTTCCTCCTCCTCCATCTCCTCCTCCTCATCCTCCACCTCATCATCCTCCAGAACTGTGCCCTGGCTGGACAATTGTGTAACTGGCGTTTGTGGGTGCAGGAACCCACCCTCGGAAGCCAGTTGTGAATAACTGGCCGGAAACCCTATGAAATTATCCCTCTTTCTCCTCCTCCTGTGCCACATCCTTTTCCATCATCGCCAGAAGCGTTTTTTCAAGGAGGCATAGAAGTGGGATAGTAACGCTGAGAACGGAGTTATCGGCACTGGCCATGTTGGTGGAGTACTCGAAACAGCGCAACAAGGAACACAGGTCTCGCATGGAGGCCCAGTCATTGGTGGTGAAGTGGTGCTGTTCCGAAGAGCGACTCACCCGTGAGTGCTGCAGCTGAAGCTCCACTATCGCCTGCTGCTGCTCGTAGAGTCTGGCCAGCATTTGCAAGGTGGAGTTCCACCTTGTAGGCACGTCGCATATGAGGCAGTAAACTGGAAGGCCAAAGTTACGCTGCAGAGCTGATAGGCGAGCAGCAGCAGGGTGAGAACGACGAAAGTGTGCACAGACTGCCCGCACTTTATGTAGCAGCGCTGAGATATCGGGGTAATTTTTAAGGAACCTCTGCACCACCAAATTCAGCACATGCGCCAGGCAAGGGATGTGCGTCAAACCGGCTAGTCTCAGAGCTGCTAGGAGATTTCGCCCATTATCGCACAACACCAGGCCGGGCTTGAGGCTCACTGGCACCAACCACTCATCGGTCTGTTTTCAAGGCCCATCCACAGCTCCTGCGCGGTGTGGGGCTTGTCCCCCAAACAGATAAGTTTTAAAACTGCCTGCTGTCGTTTACCCCTAGCTGTGCTGAAGTTGGTGGTGAAGGTGTTACGCTGACCGGATGAGGAGCTGGTAGAGGATGAGGAAGCAGAGTAGGAGGAGGAGGCAACAGGACGCAAATAGAAGTGCCCTGCAATCCTTGGTGGTGGAAGGACATGTGCCAAACTGCTATCCACCTCAGGCCCAGCCACCACTGTATTTACCCAGTGTGCTGTTAGGGAGATATAACGTCCCTGACCGTGCTTACTGGTCCACGTATCCGTAGTTAGGTGGACCTTGCCACAGATGGAGTTGCACAGTGCACACCTGATTTTGTCCCCCACTTGGTTGTGCAGGGAAGGGATGGCACGCCTGGAAGAGTAGTGGCGGCTGGGCACAACGTACTGTGGGACAGCCACCGCAATAAGGCTTTTAAAACTCTCCTTATCCACCAGACGGAATGACAGCATTTCAAAGGCCAGTAATTTTGAAATGCTGGCATTCAGGGTTAGGGATCGCGGGTGGGTAGGGGGGTACTTCCTCTTCCACTCCAGTGTTTGGGAGATGGAGAGCTGGACGCCTCCGTGGGACATTGTGGAGATGCTTGGTGACCGAGGTGGTGGTGTTGCTGGCACATCCTCTGTTTGCGGGGTGGCAGGTGGCACTGTCACTCCAGAGGTGGATGAAGTGTCACGGCTGTATGTGAGCAACAAGAGCATACACAGTGGATAAAGCTACTGACCGGACCCAAACTAGGGAGGATAAAGGGTGACCCCTGTCAGACCCTTAAAGCTCTCCCTATGCTGCTAAGCACATGCCCGGATCCAAATGGTGGATCGAGGCATGCCCGCGTACCTAAGACTGATGACCACTGTAACCCCTACAATAGTGGAAGGGGCACGGCCACCGGTGCCCTGCTCAGTATATGGACGGAACCGGGGTCGCCTCTGATCCGGTCAGCAAACAAACAGAAACACACAATGTCTGCACACTTAACTGAAGGAGCTGCGGCAGCAGTGAAGACAGATCCAAAGACAGCTGGCAATATCCGGAGTACTTGCTGCAGCAGAACACAGGTCCAGTGAAATGATAGCACACAAGTGAAGATACTCAAGTGAGAGATACAACTCAAATGAGAAATATAATCCGCACCCTATAAAGGAGGAGGGGTGATTCAAAGGCAGAGAAATCAAAACACAGGAGGAACAGCTGGGAGGAAGGAAACAGAAAGTAAAGACCTAATCACAGGGGCGGAGAAACAGAGCAGAGAGAACTCCTCCAAGCTCAAGTAGTGACATCATCACAGGGGTGGAGAAACAGAGCTGTAAGAACGTCTCAAAGCTCTGGTAGTGACAGTACCCCCCCCCTCTACGGGTGGACTCCGGACACCCAGGACCCACCTTCTCAGGATGAGCCCTATGAAATGCCCTGATGAGGCGAGTGGCTTTAATGTCCGACACCGGAACCAACATCCTCTCCTCAGGACCATAACCCTTCCAATGAACGAGCTACTGAAGAGAACCGCGGACAATGCGAGAGTCCACAATTCTGGAAACCTCAAACTCCAGATTGCCATCAACCAAAATCGGAGGAGGAGGCAAAGAGGAGGGTACCGTGGGCTGGACATATGGTTTTAAGAGAGATCTGTGAAATACATTATGTATCTTCCAAACCCGTGGAAGAACAAGACGGAAGGAAACAGGATTGACAACTGACAAGATTTTATAAGGCCCAATAAACTTGGGACCCAATTTCCAGGAGGGAACCTTCAGTTTAATATTTCTTGTAGACAACCACACCAGATCACCCACATTCAGGTCCGGACCAGGCACACGTCTCTTATCAGCCACACGCTTATACCTCTCACTCATCTTTCTAAGATTACTCTGAATCTTTTGCCAAATGGTAGACAAAGACGAGGAAAATCTCTCCTCCTCAGGCAAACCAGAAGGAGCCCCTCCCGAGAATGTCCCAAACTGCGGATGGAACCCATATGCACCAAAGAATGGTGACTTATCAGAAGATTCCTGACGACGGTTGTTCAGAGCAAACTCAGCAAGAGGGAGAAATGAACACCAATCCTCCTGGTTCTCTGCCACAAAACAGCGCAAATATGTCTCCAGATTCTGATTGAGGCGCTCAGTCTGACCATTCGACTGCGGGTGAAAAGCAGAAGAGAAGGACAGCCGAACCCCCAGGCGAGAACAGAAAGCCTTCCAGAATCTGGACACAAACTGCGTGCCTCTATCGGAAACAATATCAGAGGGAATGCCATGCAATTTAACAATATGGTCGACAAAAGCTTGCGCCAACGTTTTAGCATTGGGTAAACCAGGGAAAGGTACGAAATGAGCCATCTTGCTAAAACGGTCCACCACCACCAGGATCACCGACTTCCCTGAGGAACGAGGAAGATCTGTGATAAAGTCCATGGACAGGTGTGTCCAAGGACGGGAAGGTATGGGTAACGGGAGAAGGGAACCTGAAGGCCGTGAACAAGGGACCTTAGCGCGAGCGCACGTCTCACAAGCAGCCACAAAACCCTCCACCGACTTGCGAAGAGCCGGCCACCAAAATCTCCGAGCAATGAGATCTACCGTGGCTCTACTCCCGGGGTGACAAGCAAGAACAGTATCATGATGCTCCGTGAAGACTTTGTGACGTAACTCAGGAGGCACAAACAACTTCCCAGAAGGACAACGGGCAGGTGCCTCAGTCTGGGCAGCCTGGACCTCAACCTCCAGATCAGAATACAGAGCAGAAACAACTACCCCCTCCGCCAAAATGGGACCCGGGTCCTCGGAGTTTCCTCCTCCCGGAAAACAGCGAGAGAGAGCATCCGCCTTCACATTTTTTATCCCAGGGCGGAATGTAACGACAAAATTGAATCTGGAGAAGAACAGAGACCATCTGGCCTGTCTCGGATTCATACGCCTGGCCGACTCCAAGTATGCCAGATTCTTATGGTCGGTAAAAACGGTGATAGGGTGCCTGGCCCCCTCCAACCAATGGCGCCATTCCTCGAAAGCCAACTTGATGGCCAACAACTCTCTATCTCCCACATCATAGTTTCTCTCTGCCGGGGAGAGTTTTCTAGAGAAAAAGGCACAGGGTCGCCATTAGGCAGGAGAAGGGCCCTGGGACAAAACCGCACCCACACCCACCTCGGAAGCATCCACCTCAACAATAAAAGGTAAGGAAACATCGGGATGCACCAAGACGGCCTCCTCCGACCAAGACGAAAAATCCGCCCCCTTTTTTGTCATGTCAGTGAGGGGTTTGACAACAGAGGAATAATTCAAAATGAACTTTCTGTAATAGTTCGCAAAACCCAGAAAGCGCATCAATGCCTTCTGATTCTCAGGAAGCTCCCACTCAAGTACAGCACGGACCTTCTCCGGATCCATGCGAAAACCAGAAGCAGAGAGGAGAAAACCCAGAAATTGAATCTCCGATACCATAAAAACACATTTCTCCAGCTTGGCGTACAATTTATTCTCCCGCAGAATCCGCAGAACCTGAAAAAGATGATCCTGATGGGTCTGAACATCAGGGGAAAAAATCAAAATATCATCAATATACACCAATACAAATTTCCCCATTAAATGGTAGAAAATACTGTTAACAAAATGCTGAAAGACGGCCGGAGCATTCATCAGGCCGAAAGGCATAACGAGGTTCTCAAAATGCCCGTTAGGGGTATTAAAGGCCGTTTTCCATTCATCCCCCTCTCTGACCCTGACTAGGTTGTACGCGCCTCTCAAATCCAATTTGGAAAAAACTTTGGCCCCAACAATTTGGTTGAAGAGGTCCGGGATCAGAGGAAGGGGATAGGGATCGCGAATCGTGATACGGTTCAGCTCCCTAAAATCTAGGCAAGGTCTCAGAGAGCCATCTTTTTTTTTTAACAAAAAAAAAAACAGCGGCAACAGGTGATTTTGAGGGACGAATATGCCCCTTATCGAGACTCTCGGAGATATAAGTTCGAATCGCGACTCTTTCCGGTTGTGAGAGATTGTAGAGACGTGCTGTAACGGACCGTTTCAGCAGACAAGGGGTTAAAATCCGTTTAGGCGATATGCCCCTTTCTGAGAGACAGGCACAGCTACTGCAGAACACCAACTCCCGAACTGGATACAAAGTAGCACTCCAAACTGGAACCTCACGAATAGCTGCTAGCAGACGAACAGGAAAAGCATACAATCCTGGCAATCGGTCTTCTAACAGCATACAGTGAATCCCCCCAATAACGAGACAAGGCTCCGTTTTGAGGGTCAAGCAGTGGTCTGACTGTACTTGAAGTACAGCCTCTTTTATTCACAAAAAACAAACATAGTACTGCCCACAGGGGTTTGAAATACAACCAATCAGTATATTACAAGACATACAATGTAACTACAGCAAGCAATCGTTCACGCCCCCAGAGGACCAGAATGAAGACTGTAACATAGGACAACATATCCCCACAATGCATCATGGTTTCCTCCTCTCTGTCCAGACAACCTGAAGAGCAATCCAATTATCTCTGAGGACAAAGGGAGACCGCCAATACACATGTGAGGACAACAGAACAGACATCACCATTTTAAACACACAATGGGACAATAGAAACACACCCAGCATATTCCCTCCCCTTATCCTGAGAGGAGACTCAATTATACATACAGTTAAACATACTTTCTACCCAACTTTCATAACTCTAAAACCATACATCGCATTCACATAAAAATTACATATTCGCAATCAATCCATTCAGGGGAACAACATATTAAAAAATGGCATGAATCAGACCAGGGGTTCAAAAGTTAGTAAAATATCTTTTGGGCCCTGGCTGGCACATGGCTATCTGGCTCAAACCAGTTTTACAGAGCCCTCTTTCCTGGAGACAATGGGAAATAATCAAATTATATCCAGGGATAGAGGCAGACTCCATTGAGCACATGGTTGCAAAAAGACATAAAATACAATAAAATACACAAGGTTACATTTACTTCATAAAATAAAGACATGCAACATATCCCCAGATAGCTTAGGTCTGAGCGCATATTATTGAATGGCGCTCAGACCACACACATACAGTTCAATTGCCATGGAGCTTAAGTTTTGCATGGGCTGATGATAGGGCCCATAATCCTGGGGCAAGAGGCCAGCAGCCAGTCCTCTCCAAAGCCCAGTGGCGAGGTTGGTTTCGCCACACGTGCTTTTGGCAGCTTGGCGCCGGGAATGAGCTTAATGGGACAGTCAAACTCCCGGTGAGGAGGTAGCTCCTGAACATCGCTCTCGGAAAACACGTCCGAGAAATCAGAGAGAAATGATGGCACAGTTTTAGTAGACACCTCTGCAAAAGTCGCTGTGAGACAATTCTCTCTACAAAAGTCACTACACTCATTTATTTGACTTCCTTGCCAATCAATAGTGGGGTTATGTCTAGTGAGCCAGGGTAACCCCAAAACTAGAGGAGAAGGCAATCCGTTAAGGACAAAACAAGATATATCCTCCACATGAGTGTCACCTACAGCTAACCGGATATTGTGAACAATGCCCTTCAGGGATCTCTGTGCGAGTGGAGCAGAGTCAATGGCAAAAACAGGTATATCCTTTTCCAATGTGCAAACCTGAAAACCATGCATGGCTACAAATTGAGTGTCAATAAGATTGACGGCCGCTCCACTATCGACAAAAATCTCACAAAAAATGACTTTGCTCTCTAGCGCCACCCTGGCAGACAGGAGAAAACGGGAACTGCAGGTCAGAGGAAAAGCATCAATTCCTACATCAACCTTGCCCAAAGTAGCAGATGAAGCAGAGGTTGATGATTTACCTTTTGAGGTTTTTCTCTTACTATCACTCTTAGTACAGTTCAAGAATCTCCTAGACGGACAAACATTTGCCAAATGACCTATGCCCCCACAACAAAAACACACCATACTCTGAGGACTAAATCCTCTTTTATCAGGGGCAAGTCGACCTAGCTGCATGGGCTCCTCCTCAGAGGGGACCGAGACAGGATGAGGCCCCTGCACACTGAATGAGTCCGCACCACTGCCCCTAGACTGACAATGGCTGGACAGAGAGGTCTCGTTTCTTTCTCTTAGACGCCTGTCAAGGCGTACTGCCAATGACATGGCAGACTCTAAGGACGTTGGTCTCTCATGGAAAGCAAACGCATCTTTCAATCTCTCTGAGAGACCATGACAGAACTGACTCCGGAGTGCAGCATCATTCCAACCTGAATCAGCTGCCCATCTCCGAAATTCAGAACAATAAAGCTCCGCAGACAGTTTGTTCTGGCATAAAAAACGTAAGTTAGATTCGGCCAGACCAACACGATCCGGGTCATCATATATCTGCCCCAGGGCCACAAAAAATCTTTCCACGGATCGAAGGGAGGGATCCCCCGATGGCAGTGCAAAAGCCCAAGTCTGAGCATTACCCCTGAGCAGGGAGATGACAATCCTCACCCTCTGTTCCTCATTACTAGAGGAATGGGGACACAAGCAAAAATGGAGTTTGCATGCCTCTCTGAAGCGAACAAAATTCTCACTGCCCCCGGAGAACGTTTCCGGAAGTGAGACCTTTGGCTCGCAACAGACTTCATGGGCCGGAGCAGAGCCCAATGCTTGAAGCTGAGTCATAGATTGACGGAGATCCGCTACCTCCAAAGAAAGACCCTGCATGCGGTCAACCAGGCCAGAAAGCGGATCCATGTCAAAAAAGGACGGTTTTGGCGGATTATAATGTCACGACTGTATGTGAGCAACAAGAGCATACACAGTGGATAAAGCTACTGACTAGGGAGGATAAAGGGTGACCCCTGTCAGACCCTCAAAGCTCTCCCTATGCTGCTAAGCACATGTCCGGATCCAAATGGTGGATCGAGGCATGCCCGTGTACCTAAGACTGATGACCACTGTAACCCCTACAATAGTGGAAGGGGCACGGCCACCGGTGCCCTGCTCAGTATATGGACGGAACCGGGGTCGCCTCTGATCCGGTCAGCAAACAAACAGAAACACACAATGTCTGCACACTTAACTGAAGGAGCTGCGGCAGCAGTGAAGACAGATCCAAAGACAGCTGGCAATATCCGGAGTACTTGCTGCAGCAGAACACAGGTCCAGTGAAATGATAGCACACAAGTGAAGATACTCAAGTGAGAGATACAACTCAAATGAGAAATATAATCCGCACCCTATAAAGGAGGAGGGGTGATTTAAAGGCAGAGAAATCAAACACAGGAGGAACAGCTGGGAGTAAGGAAACAGAAAGTAAAGACCTAATCACAGGGGCGGAGAAACAGAGCAGAGAGAACTCCTCCAAGCTCAAGTAGTGACATCATCACAGGGGTGGAGAAACAGAGCTGTGAGAACGTCTCAAAGCTCTGGTAGTGACATGAAGAGGCCGAGACTGCAGCAGAAGAGGAAGCAGGAGGAGCCAGAGACCTTTCTTGGCTTTTGAGGTGTCTACTCCACTGCAGCTCGTGCTTTTCACTTAGATGCCTGGTCATGCAGGTTGTGCTCAGGTTGAGAACGTTTATGCCCCGCTTCAGGCTCTGATTGCACAGCGTGCAAACCACTCGTGTCTTGTCGTCAGCACATTGTCTGAAGATCTGCCACGCCAGGAAACTCCTTGGAGCTGACTTTAGTGTGCTCGGTCCCTTGCTGCGGTAGACAGTGTTTCGTCATCATCCGGGACATGCTGCGGTGGTCATCCCATGTACTCATCTTGAAACATAAATGGTTGGGCATCGGTGCACTCAATCTCTTCCACTTCTGGGGCAGGGCTAGGTGGATGGTCCTGGGAAATCCTGCTATCAGAGTCATCAAAAATCAGAAGAGACTGCTGCATGACTTGGCTCTCAGACTGCTTGGCTGATTTGCAAGGGGGTGAGGTCAAAGACTGGTGGACATCGGCTGCAGGTGCCAACTCTGATCTTTCAGCAGGGGAATGGGTGGGAGACAAATGTAAAGGAACTGGAGGCACTGTCAGCTACCCAATCTACTAACGCCTGTACTTATTCTGGCCTCACCATTCGTAGAGTCGCATTAGGCCCGACCAAATAACGCTGAAGGTTCTGTCGCCTACTCGCACCTGAGGAAGGTGTTTCACTTGTGCGTGTAGCTGGCACAGATCGACCACGTCCTCTCCCTGCAACAGGAGATTCACCAGCAGCACCACGACCGGGGCCACGTCCCTTATTTGACACTCTCCTCATATTTCTCAAATTTAGGATCTTGCCCAAAATGGGCATTTTTTAAAATAACAGAATATAACAGCAGTATCTAATGCGTGTATCTCACACTGACAGATGTAGCATAGGCCCCTGATGTAGGGTATTGCCAAAAATGGGTGTTTTATTAAACCTAGATTATTATTGCAGTATTTCAAGCTTGTATGTCACACTAACAAATGCAGCATAGGCCCCAGATGTAAGGGATTACCAAAAATGGGTGTTTTTTTAAACCCAGAATATTATTGCAGTATTTCTAGCTTGTATCTCACACTGACAGATGCAGCATAGGCTGCAAAATTAAGTATTTTGCCCAAAATGGGTGTTTTTTTTTAATAACAGAACAGAACACCAGTATCTAACGCGTTTATCTCACACTGACAGATGTAGCAAAGACTGCAAATTTAGTTTTTTGCCCCAAATAGGTGTTTTTTTAAACCCAGAAAATTATTGAAGTATTTCTTTCACACTGACAAATGCTGCAAAGGCAACAGATGTCGGATATTGGCAAAAATGGGTGTTTTATTAAACCCAGATTATTATTGCAGTATTTCAAGCTTGTATTTCACACTAATAAATGCAGCATAGGCCCCAGATGTAGGGTATTGCCAAAAATTTATGTTTTTTAAACCCAGAAAATTATTGCAGTATTTCAAGATCGGATTTCACACTGACAAATGCAACAAAGGACCGAGATGTAAGGACTTGCAAAAATTGGATGATTTTTTAAACCCATAAAATTATTGAAGTATTGCAAGCTTCTATTTCACACTGACAAATGCTGCAAAGGCACCAGATGTAGGATATTTCCAAAAATGGGTGTTTTTTTTAAACCCAGATTATTATTGCAGTATTTCAAGCTTGGATTTGAATGTCACAAAAGCACATAGGCTGTGCTGGTGTACTGAGCTTGCATAAAATGGCCGCGGCCGCCCACCTAACTAACATACGGATAAAAGTTATTTTTCTCTGTCACTGGGCTCAGGGCAGGGCAAAAAGATTGTGCACTGCACCCACAAAACGAAATCTAGGTAGATCGCTGAGTTAACAAGCACTTCTGATTAAAGATTCTTTCCTATTCTCTCCCTCACAGCAGCAGCATCCTCTCCCTACACTAGTAACAGCAGAGTGACATGCAGCGCTACGTGACTACAACTTTTATAGAGGCTGGGTCACATGCTGCACTGGCCAATCACAGCCATGGCATTACTAGGCAAGGCTGTGATGGCTTCTAAGGGCACAGAGTTAAATGCTTGTCATTGGCTGCTCTGCAGCCTTTCAAAAAGCACCATAAAATAGTCGAACACCAAACCCGAACCCAAACTTTTACTGAAAAGTTCGGGTTCGGGGTCCAAATATCCTTAAGTTCGGTACGAACTCTCAACCCTAGTGACATATACTGTACATCATCCGCAGACTGTGTCTTTCATAATCTAGGCCACATCTAGTGTCCATAGTGTGTGGCTTTGTGTAAAAAAATACTGAACTACATCTGCAAACAGTGTCTGTATTACAAATTCCAATAATCTGGGCCTAATATAGTGAACATAATCTGTGGTGTTCTGTAACCAATACTGTACTACATCAGAAAACAGTGTCTGTATTGCAAATTCCAATAATCTGGGAGTAATATAGTGTCCATATTCTGTGGGTTTCTGTGACATATACTGTCCTGCATTCGAAAACTGTGTCTGTATTGCAAATTCCAAAATTTTGCGCCTAATATAGTGTCCTTAATCTGTGGTGTTCTGTGACATATAATGTCCTGCATCCGAAAACTGTGTCTTTAGAGGACAGTAAAACAATCTGCGCCACATCTAGTGACAAAACCATATGAAATAAGCGAGCACTAAGGAACGGGGAAGTGGTCTTGATGCTGATGGTGCACGCAGAGGCCGTGGCCCTAGGCGCAATGAAACTGTGTCGGCTGCCAGTGCACCAGAAAAAAAAAAAACATCCACTGTACCCATCTTCATTAAGCACCACCCTCTCTTCCACAAAGTCCAGTCTCTGTAGCCAAGAGTCTGGTCAACCGAATCCTCACTCTGATCATCCTTCCTCCCACCATGGAGAGGCTTGCCAAATGAGTGATCCCACACTCGGATATTCCAAGGAGATCTATCCAGCGCCAGTGGCGTCTCTAGCTTTCAAATTTTGGGGGGGCACACTGGGGGCCAGGACAAAAGTAGGGGGGGCAGCTATAACAACGATACATTTACACAAGTATGCTTAGAAATGCTGCAATACTTTACCCAATACCTAAAACCGCAACAGGGAAGAAAAGTCCAGCTGTCTGTGGATGACACTTTTATAGTGAGGGGGATAATAAGGATTTGGAAAAAGGGCAGAGGGATAGCAGAGCAGGGAGAGGCTGGTGCTGCTACTAGGGGGTCATACCATGGGGGAGTAATAAAACCCACCATAATGCCCCCCAGTAGAAATAATTCTCCTTATAATGTGCAAAACATACCCCCTTATGCCCCCAGTTGAGCTAATGTCCCCCATAATGTGCCAGTATAAAATACCCCTATATAGTGCCCCAGTAAATGCCTCCATAGTGCTCCTCTCCCCCCTCCCTGCTAGTGCCCCCCATAATGTACCAGTATAAAATGCCCCATATATCGTGCCCCAGTAGATGCCCTCAGTGTCCCCCATAATTTTCAAGTATAAAATACCCCTTCTTAGTGCCCCCCGTAGATGACTCCATAGTACTCCTGTCTCCCCTTCTCCATAGTACCCACCATAATGTGTCCCAGTATAAAATGCTACTGTACAGAGCCCCCCATATAAAATACCCCTTCTTTGTGGCCTCAGTAGATGCCCCTATAGTGCCCACCAATAATGTGCAAGTAATAAGTGCCCTCAATAACGTGCCACTGCCAGTAACAAGAGCCCCCCAATGTACCAGTAATAAGCCCCCATCACGTGCCAGTAATAAGCCCCCCATCACGTGCCAGTAATAAGCCCCCCATCACGTGCCAGTAATAAGCCCCCCATCACGTGCCAGTAATAAGCCCTCAATGTGCCAGTAATAAGCCTCCATCACGTGCCAGTAATAAGCCCCCTATCACATGCCAGTAATAAGCCCCCCATTACGTGCTAGTAATAAGCCCCCCCATTACGTGCCAGTAATAAGCCCCCCCATTACGTGCCAGTAATAAGCCCCCCCATTACGTGCCAGTATTAAGCCCCCCCATTACGTGCCAGTATTAAGCCCCCCCATTACGTGCCAGTATTAAGCCCCCCCCATGTTCCAGTATTAAGCCCTCCCATCATGTGCCAGTATTAAGCCCCCCATCGTGCCAGTATTAAGTCCCCCCATCATCATGTGCCAGTATTAAGTCCCCCCATCATCATGTGCCAGTATTAAGTCCCCCCCATCATCATGTGCCAGTATTAAGTCCCCCCCATCATCATGTGCCAGTAATAAGCCCCCATCACCTGCCAGTAATAAGCCCCCTATCACATGCCAGTAATAAGCCCCCCATTACGTGCTAGTAATAAGCCCCCCCATTACGTGCCAGTAATAAGCCCCCCCATTACGTGCCAGTAATAAGCCCCCCCATTACGTGCCAGTATTAAGCCCCCCCATTATGTGCCAGTATTAAGCCCCCCCATTACGTGCCAGTATTAAGCCCCCCCCATGTTCCAGTATTAAGCCCCCCCATCATGTGCCAGTATTAAGCCCCCCATCGTGCCAGTATTAAGTCCCCCCATCATCATGTGCCAGTATTAAGTCCCCCCATCATCATGTGCCAGTATTAAGTCCCCCCATCATCATGTGCCAGTATTAAGTCCCCCCCATCATCATGTGCCAGTATTAAGTCCCCCCCATCATCATGTGCCAGTATTAAGTCCCCCCATCATCATGTGCCAGTATTAAGTCCCCCCATCTTCATGTGCCAGTATTAAGTCCCCCCATCATCATGTGCCAGTATTAAGTCCCCCCCATCATCATGTGCCAGTATTAAGTCCCCCCCATCATCATGTGCCAGTATTAAGTCCCCCCCATCATCATGTGCCAGTATTAAGTCCCCCCCATCATCATGTGCCAGTATTAAGTCCCCCCATCATGTGCCAGTATTAAGTCCCCCCCATCATCATGTGCCAGTATTAAGTCCCCCCATCATCATGTGCCAGTATTAAGTCCCCCCCATCATCATGTGCCAGTATTAAGTCCCCCCATCATCATGTGCCAGTATTAAGTCCCCCATCATCATGTGCCAGTATTAAGTCCCCCCCATCATCATGTGCCAGTATTAAGTCCCCCCCATCATGTGCCAGTATTAAGTCCCCCATCATCATGTGCCAGTATTGAGTCCCCCCCCATTGTAATAAGCCCCCCCAATGTGCCAGTAACACTATTGTAAAAAAACAAACAAAAAAAACACTTATACTTACCTCAGTGTCAGCGATGCGATGCAGAATCTTCCTGTGTCCCGCGCTGTAAGGCTCAGGCGGCGCGATGACGTCATCATCGCGCCTAGTGCCTGCAGCCTCTCAGAGGAAGGGACACGCCTCTCCCTCCCCTGCACCTCCGCTGGCACAGGCAGGTTACAATGGAGATGAGCACAATGGAAGCGCTCAACTCCCTGTGCCCGGCGGCGGCGGCTCACTTAGGGGGGGGCATTTTAGTTGGGGGGGCACATGGGGGGGCACAGCATGATGTAGGGGGGGACGCCACTGTCCAGCGCCACTATTACATTTGGCCCTCGTGCCCAGCACGCTTGAAGAGGGACCTGAGATATTGTGCCCTGATTCCCAACCTCTTGAGCCGTCACAGTCTCAAGAAGATGACGGTGGTGAACGGCAATCATTCGTTCACGAGGTGGATGATGATGAGACACAGTTGTCAATCACTGAGGTTGTGGTTAAGTTAAGTTAGGAGGATGAGCAGAGTAAGGAAGTGGAAGAGGAGGTGGTGGACGATGAGGTCACTAACCCAACATGGGAAGGTGAAAAGCTGAGTGAGGACAGCAGTACAGAGGGGGAGGGATCCACAGCACCGCAACAGGCTGGAAGAGGCAGTGGCGTTGCAAAAGGGAGAAGTCGGCCAACACCAAACAGGCCCGCAACCGTTACACCGAGCACCCCCATGCGTAAATCTACCTAGCCAAGGGGTAAGTGTTCCGCAGTATGGCGCTTTTTTGAGGAAAGTGCAGACGACAAAAGAGTGGTAGTTTGCAACATGTGCCGTACCAAAATGAGCCGGGGCGTGAACACTAGCAACCGAACCACCACCAGCATGATCCGCCACATGGCATCTAAGCACCCTAATAAGTGGGCCGAACGCCTGGGTTAACAATCTGGGTCTGCAGGTCACACCACCGCCTCCTCTTCCCCTGTGTTACGCACTGCTGGCCAATCCCATGTCAAAAGCACAGGCCCGGATGCCCCTCGCTCTGCACCTGGACCTTCGCATGAACCATCAGCAACAACATCCACTTCCCTGTCCCAGTGCATCGTCCAAATGTCCATAACACAGTCATTTGATCGCAAGCGCAAATACCCACCCACAGGCCATAGCACTAAATGACCAACTTTCGAAATTACTGGCCCTTGAAATGCTGACATTTAGGCTTGTGGACACTGAGGCCTTCCGCAGTCTGATGTCGGCAGCCGTCCTTCGGTATGCAGTCCCCAGCCGCCACTATTTTTCACGGTGTGCAGTGCCCGCCTTACACCAGCATGTGTTCCAGAACATCACCCATGCCATGACCAACGCACTTACTGGGAAGGTCCACTTTACCACGGACACATGGACAAGTGCTGGTGGCCAAGGATGCTACATTTCCCTGATCGCACACTGGGTGAATGTTGTGGAGGCCGGGAGTGAGTCGTACCCTGGGATGGCACAGGTGCTACCCACGCCCAGGATTGCGGGCCCTACATCCATCAGGGTCTCCACCAGCAGCTATGTTACTGGCTCCAACCCCAACTTCTCCTCCTCCGCCACCTGCTCCTCCACTTCCACCTCCAGCAGCAGTCAGCCATCAGCCGCTAGCTGGAAGCAGTGTAGCACTGCTGTGGGTAAGCGTCAACAGGCCGTGCTGAAGCTGATCTGCTTAGGGAACAAACAGCACACCACCGCAGAGCTGTGGCAAGGCATAAGGGACCAGACTGAGCTGTGGCTCTCGCCACTGAACCTACAACCAGGCATGGTTGTGTCTGACAATGGCCATAACTTGGTGGTGGCTTTGGAGCTCAGCAACCTGACACACATTCCATGCCTAGCCCACGTCTTAAACTTAGTGGTTCAGCGGTTTATCAAAACCTACCCCAATTTGCCAGAGCTACTAGTGAAGGCAGGCCGCGTGTGTGCCCATTTCCACAAGTCGTCCACAGCTTCAGCTGGTCTGTCAACGCTTGCGGCTTCAAGCTCACCGACTGTTGTGCGACGTGAGCACGCGCTGGAACTCTACGTTCTACATGTTGGCCAGGCTTTGTGAGCAGCAGAGGGCAGTTGTGGAATACCAGCTGCAACATGGTCGTCGCCTTTCAAGTCAACTGCCACTATTCACAAGCGAGGAGTAGGCATTGATTTCAGACCTCTGTGAGGTTTTAAAAAACTTTGAATCCACACAGATGGTTAGTAGCAATAACGCTATTATCAGTGTAACCATCCTACTGCTGTGTCTACTCAAACGATCGCTGCTCACAATTAAGGACGATGCTCTGAATATGGCAGATGAGGAAATGGGGGGGGGGACATTACACAGGGTGATAGCCAGACCACTCACAGTTCCTCTTCTCAGCTGAAATTGGACCATGAAGAGGAGGAGGAGGAGCTGGAGACAGTTGCTTCTGCTACAGAGGGTAGTACCCATCTGTTCAGCGTGGATGGAGGAGGAGGAGGAGGATGAGGAGATGGAGAGTCATCCTAATGTCGACATCAACGTCTTGCCTGTTGGTACTCTGGCACACATGGCTGACTTCATGTTAGGCTGCCTTTCCCGTGACCCTCGTGTTATACGCATTTTAGATAACACGGATTACTGGGTGTTCACCCTTCTCGACCCCCACTACAAAGAGAACTTCTTATCTCACATTCCTGTGGTGGAGAGGACGAGTAAAACGATGCAATAACAGAAGGTACTTGTTGAGAGATTGCTCCAAAATTTTCCATATGACAACGCGGCCGACAGAGTCCGTACTTCCTTAGCCAACTGAGGAAGGGAGACAAGGGGAACACACAGCAGTTCCAACAAAGGCAGGGCAACACTCTCCAAGGCATGGGACACTTTCATGACACCCCGTCAGCACCCTCCTCACCCTTACGTGTGGCCTACTGCCACAAGGAGAGAAAATTGTGGGAAGACTGGGTGTCCAAGCAGGACACGTGGCACGAACCTGCGCTCTACGCCTTGGAGGTGCTGGCCTGCCCCGCCTGCTTTTTGTTTGAGCGTGTATTTAGTGCTGGTGGTGGCATTATAACAGATAAGCGTATCTGCTTGTCCACTGGCAATGCTGATAGGTTCACTCAGATAAAAATGAACAATACATGGATTGCCCCTGACTTCTCAACTCCACCAGAGGAGAGCTGAGCTGATGATGAACATAAAGGCAATTTCAGTCTATCATTTATAATGTACTCAATCTACTGTAGTGTATTCCCATGCACCTTTTCCACTACAAAAAAAGAGTATATGGTTGAATCTTGTTTTCTCCTACTCCTCCTCATCCAGATTGTATATATTCCCTTCACTCAATGCAGGCCCTCAACTCAATTTTTTTTTATAGGGTCAGCTGAACAGCATGCACTCGCATATAATGTTTTAGAGTGTCAGCTGTACAGCATGCACTTGCATATAATGTTTTAGAGCATCAGCTGAACAGCATGCACTTGCATATAATGTTTTCGAGCACAGCTGAACCACATGCACTCGCATATAATGTTTTAGAGCGTCATTTGAACAGCGTGCACTCGCATATAATGTTTTAGAGCGTCAGCTAACCTGAAGGCACTCACAAATAATGTTTTAGAGCATCAGCTGAACAACATGCACTTGAAAATAATGTTTTAGAGCGTCAGCTGTACAGCATGCACTCGCATATGTTTTAGAGCGTCATTTGAACAGCTTGCACTCGCATATAATGTTTTAGATCATCAGCTGAACAACATGCACTTAAAAATAATGTTTTAGAGCGTCAGCAGAACAGCATGCACTCGCATATAATGTTTTACAGCGTCAGCTGAAGAGCATGCACTTGAAAATAATGTTTTAGAGCGTCAGCTGTACAGCATGCACTCGCATATAATATTTTAGAGCGCCAGCTCACCTGCAGGCACTCGCATATAATGTTTTAGAGCATCAGCTGAACAGCATGCACTCGCATATGTTTTACAGCGTCAGCTGAACAGCATGCACTCGCATATAATGTTTTAGAGTGTCAGCTGAACAGCAAGCACTCGCATATAATGCTTTAGAGCATCAGCTCACCTGCAGGCACTAGCATATAATTTTTTAGAGCGTCAGCTCATCAGCAGGCACTCGCATATAATGTTTTAGAGCGTCAGCTCAGCAGCAGGCCCTCGCCCCTCATGTTTTGGATGGTCAGATCAGCAAGTCCTTGCTCCAAATGTTTTTGAGGGTCAACAGCAGGCCACCAATCATCGTTTTTTAAGGGTGTATGATGCCCTCCTTTATGTGTAATAAAGGGTGTATTGTAGTGGCGGTTCCTTGTAATTTTTGGCAGCCCCTTCACTTAATGCATAGGCTTTATGAATGTAAGAGTCCCACTACCTGAACAATTGTACCACAATGCAGGCTGTTTCAAAGTGCCTCTTGCTTGTAATTTTTTGCAGCACTTGCACTTTTTATACAATTCAATATACAGTAAAGAATGTTTCCTAACAATTTTTCCTGTCAAATTGATTTTTTTTTGGGAGGTTTTGTGTGTATTTTTGTCAGTCTGTAAAAGTGGCGTACAACTCGGACAACATGGTTTCCAGCAGCGACCTGGGAGTCGAATATGCATCCAGACATTGTCCCCATGCTGTTACCGAACCATTTCGGTGGTGTTTCTGTCACTTTCTGACCTTTTCCAATGGACCAGGCACCCTCCCCTCTTCAGAGCAGGGGGTGCCTGGTTGTCTCCCTTTGACTTCCATTATACTCGGGTGCTCGGTCGAGCACGTGAATATAGCAATGTGTTCAGGCCGAACACCCGAATACTTTGGTGCTCGATCATTACTAACAGTGACCCACTCAGGCCCGGTGTCCTTCATCTACCATCTGAAGTCGAATAACATCACGACCGTCCACTGGACACGGGTACCCCGCCATCTTGGATTATTTCTTGCAAAGAGTTTATCGTTTTCTGGACTCTACCACAGTAATTTTGAACTTACAGACATTCTATTCCCTTTCATCTCTTACTTATTTCTATCCAACCAATCTGTTGGACTGGCAGGTATATTTACCTGTCAGTTTTAATGTATCTTTCTGTGTATAGTTTTTATAAAACTAACGATTTAATCGTTCCAGTTTTGCCCTTGTTACCTGATTATTTGGTCTATGCTAAGAACTCTGTCCTGAGAAGAGACATACTACCGCATTGTCTTATTTTTATACATTGTTGATGTATTAGCTAGGTTGCAAATAACCCGTTCCTTCCCTTTAGGAATAGCTAGCTGGCGTCTATTTGCCCTGACTCAATACAAAGAGTGGTGGCAGCAAATTTATTTGATTTCCAGCGCAAAATCGATAATTTTATTTTAACCGATTGTACATACAATTACAATTGTACCATGTATGGGCACACCAACCAATCTTAAATGTTTACTGACCTGGATGGCAACTATAGCAAAGTATGACGGGATTGGCGAGTGGTTGTCACACAGCCTATCAAGCATATTCAAGGTGGAGGTCCAGCGCATCGGGCTGTCACAAACCACACGTCTGACGGGCAAGTGGTGTCGCAGCTGAACGTCATCAAGGCGAGCCATGGCCGTGTAAGATCTTCTAAAATGGCCAGAGATTTGACTGGCCTGCCGCAAGGCATCCTGGTCCCTGGGGAATTTGGCAACAAATCGCTGCACGACTAAGTTCAGGACGTGTGTAATGCACGGCACATGTGTCATTTTGCCCTGTTTCAGCGTGCTCAGCAGATTGGCACCGTTGTCGCACACCACTTTACCAACTGTCAAATTGAGTGGGGTTAGCCACTGATCGGCCTGTGACAGCAGAGCTGAAAGCAGTACAGGACCAGTGTGGCTCTTGGCTTCCAGGCACAACATCCGCAGCACAGCATGGCAACGTCTCACCTGGGACATCGAATAACTTCTGTGTGGCTTGGGGGACGCAGCGGAAGAGGAGGCAGCAGTGGAAAAGGAGTAGTTAGCCGAAGAGATGGAGGATGGAGTAGGAAGAGGAGAAGAAGAGGCAGGCCTGCATGCAATCCGTGGCTGTAACACCAAATCCACAAGGGTGCTACGGGTTGCATGCTTGACGGCCGTCAGAAGGTTCACCCAGTGGGCAGTAAAAGTTATGTACCTTTCCTGCCCATGTTTGTTAGACCACGTGTCTGTGGTCAGATGTATCTTGGCACCGACACTGTGTGCCAGAGATATATTCACTTGCTGCTGAATGCGGCCTTATAGCTCTCGGATGACCTTCTGGGAGAAATATTTCCTTCCATGGACCTTCCATTGCGGTGTGCCAATGGCCACAAATTTTCTAAAGGCCTCCGAGTCCACCAGTTTATATGGCAGTTGTTGGCGGGCTAGCAGTTCCGACAAGCCAGCGGTCATCCGTTGGGCAAGAGGGTTATCCGGCATCATCATTTTTTTTACGCTCGAACATTTGGGCCACAGAAGCCTGTATTATGCCAGATGAACGCGACGATGGCACGGTGGAAGGTGGAGTGGAGGACAAATGGGAAGAGAGAAGAGAAGAAGAGGCAGGACGTGGAGTGCCGGGAGTTTGGCTTTGTGGGTTCTGACGGCGTTGCTCCCACTGGGCTCAGTGATGGGATGCCAGGTGCCTTCTTAAGGCGGTTGTCCCTAGGTGAGTGTTGGGCTTACCGCGACTTATGCATTGACAGCACAGGCTGCAGATGGCAACACTATTGTCAGCAGCTGACACGTTAAAAAAAGCCCACACTGCTGAGCCATGTGCCAGTGTCCTGGAAGCGCCAGAAGTGACCGTGCATGATGGATGGCTAGCTCCAGAGATATTTGCAGTCTACTTTTTGCCTCCTGTGCCCTGCGAGCTGTGCCTGCTTCTCCTTCCTATCTGCTGCTCCATCTCTCTCTCTGAACTCCCCTCCTCTGCCTCTCTTGTGGGCACCCACGTGACGTCCATCAACACGTCATCATTCTTACCTTTACCACCACTGACATTAGAGATCTCAAAGTAGGCAGCAACAACGGAGACCTCCCTCCTTGGGCTGATCTGGGCACTGTCGCCAGACCGCTGGGTGGTGGCCGTTGCTACCTCCTCTTCCTCATCCGATGTCAAGAATGGCAGCGCATCGGTAAGGTCTGGAAATAGATGGGAAAATAATTCCTCTGAATCGTGTGGAGGGGCTATGGTGGTGAATTTTGGGGTGCACACAGCTAAGAGTGCAGGTAGGGTGCAGATACAGAGGATAAGGAGGGTGCAGAAGCGGAAGGGTGAGTGAGCCACTCAACCAACTCTAGTGCGTCCTTTGAAGTAATCGCACGCGCCTTCTCCAACTTCCCACCTAGGCTCCGGCCTGGTGCACCTGCCTGACCCCTACCACCCCTGTGGAATGGCCTGCCTCTGCCTCTGCCCTGTGCCTAAGTCCCTAGAGAAGAGCAGTATTTGTGGAAGCAGGTATATTGCAGGCCTTAATCAATATTTGGTGGAAGCAGGTATATCTAACCCCTTAATCAGTCTTTTGTGGAAACAGGTATAGCACACCCCTCAATCAGTTTTTTGGGGGCAACTGGTATATCACACCCATTGCAATTAGTTGTTCCAATAGCGTTTGTCCTTCTATATAGCTGCGGTATCGCAGCAGAACCACACAACAGCTGCTGCACAGTTCAAATGCACTATATAGAAAGTATATTAGGTATATTACACCCCTCCCTCAATCAGTTTTTTCGGGGGCAACTGGAATATCATACCCGTTTCAATTAGTTGTTCCAATAGCGTTTGTCCCTCTATATAGCTGCGGTATCGCAGCAGAACCGCACAACAGCTGCTGCACAGTTCAAATGCACTATATAGAAAATATATTATAGGTATATCACACCCCTGCCTCAATCAGTTTTTTTCGGGAGGGGGGGGGCAATTGGTATAGCACACCAGTTGCAATTAGTTGTTCCAATAGCGTTTGTCTCTTTATATACAGATGTAGCAGGGTTAGCACTCCAGCTCTTAACTCAAATTTCTTAACTCATTGCGTTATCTTGAGACAAAAGCCATTGAAAAGCAATTGAAGGTGTTTGCTTAGATTAGATAACACAACTCAGAAATCTCAGAAAGCAGGAGTGCTAACTCTACTACATCCGTAGCTGCAGTATCGCAGCAGAACCGCACACAATTGCTGCACAGTACAAATGCACTATAATATGCTTTCTATGTTAGAAAGTATATTATAAGTATATCACACCCCTCTGTATATCACATCTATCGATAGCACACCTATAAAAGTCCTTAAAAGGACTTTTGTGGCCCTATTAGCTAGCGTTTGGTGTCCCTAACTGCCTGTCCCTGCTCCACAAAGCAATCTCTCCCTACACTGACAAAATACAGAATGTAAAATGGCATTCAGATCGGGTTCTGTTATAGGGTGGGGGTGTGTCCATGTGCTTAAACGTCTGAATTGCCTGTCCTGTCCCACCTGATGAAAGTGTCATGGGTCAAAGTTCGGCGCAATGCAAAAGAATATGGCGCGCACAAACATCGCCATATGTTCGCATGTTTGGCGGATCGCAAACCCCTCAAAGTTCGCCGCGAACCGACCGCTGGGCGAACCGCAAGGCCATCAGTACTCATATAGTCTTAAAGTGATATCTTTTTCTACGGAACACACAGTTTTAAAGATATTCGGCTGCTATCTGACCTAATTAAGGTACACACAATACTATGCAATTGGTGTTAATCCTACTCATGCCCGTAATCGGCATTAATCCTACTCAATTCCCATCATGAGAACCCCTGGTCACTACTCATGAATCCCCAAAACCCTCATCAGAGCTTGGCTTAGGTCCAATTCTATGTCACAGATATCAGACTCAGCTGTCTATTAACACCCGCTAAGATCCAGCATGTCCTACCACACAAAGAAGGAATATTCAAATGTGTTCCTTCATTCTAAAGGACAGATCAGCTATAATTTGAACTCTTCTATCGCGATAACACCAATTCAACTCTTGAGAATCCATTTGGGCAAAAGGCTCAGGGGAAGTACAGGGAGTGCAGAACTATTAGGCAAGTTGTATTTTTGAGGATTAATTTAATTATTTAACAACAACCATGTTCTCAATGAACCCAAAAAACTCATTAATATCAAAGCTGAATATTTTTGAAAGTAGTTTTTAGTTTGTTTTTAGTTTTAGCTATTTTAGGGGGATATCTGTGTGTGCAGGTGACTATTACTGTGCATAATTATTAGGCAACTTAACAAAAAACAAATATATACCCATTTCAATTATTTATTTTTACCAGTGAAACCAATATAACATCTCAACATTCACAAATATACATTTCTGACATTCAAAAACAAAACAAAAACAAATCAGTGACCAATATAGCCACCTTTCTTTGCAAGGACACTCAAACGCCTGCCATCCATGGATTCTGTCAGTGTTTTGATCTGTTCACCATCAACATTGCGTGCAGCAGCAACCACAGCCTCCCAGACACTATTCAGAGAGGTGTACTGTTTTCCCTCCTTGTAAATCTCACATTTGATGATGGACCACAGGTTCTCAATGGGGTTCAGATCAGGTGAACAAGGAGGCCATGTCATTAGATTTTCTTCTTTTATACCCTTTCTTGCCAGCCACACTGTGGAGTACTTGGACGCGTGTGATGGAGCATTGTCCTGCATGAAAATCATGTTTTTCTTGAAGGATGCAGACTTCTTCCTGTACCACTGCTTGAAGAAGGTGTCTTCCAGAAACTGGCAGTAGGACTGGGAGTTGAGCTTGACTCCATCCTCAACCCGAAAAGGCCCCACAAACTCATCTTTGATGATACCAGCCCAAACCAGTACTCCACCTCCACCTTGCTGGCGTCTGAGTCGGACTGGAGCTCTCTGCCCTTTAACAATCCAGCCACGGGCCCATCCATCTGGCCTATCAAGACTCACTCTCATTTCATCAGTCCATAAAACCTTAGAAAAATCAGTCTTGAGATATTTCTTGGCCCAGTCTTGACGTTTCAGCTTGTGTGTCTTGTTCAGTGGTGGTCGTCTTTCAGCCTTTCTTACCTTGGCCATGTCTCTGAGTATTGCACACCTTGTGCTTTTGGACACTCCAGTGATGTTGCAGCTCTGAAATATGGCCAAACTGGTGGCAAGTGGCATCTTGGCAGCTGCACGCTTGACTTTTCTCAGTTCATGGGCAGTTATTTTGCGCCTTGGTTTTTCCACACGCTTCTTGCGACCCTGTTGACTATTTTGAATGAAACGCTTGATTGTTCGATGATCACGCTTCAGAAGCTTTGCAATTTTAAGAGTGCTGCATCCCTCTGCAAGATATCTCACTATTTTTTTACTTTTCTGAGCCTGTCAAGTCCTTCTTTTGACCCATTTTGCCAAAGGAAAGGAAGTTGCCTAATAATTATGCACACCTAATATAGGGTGTTGATGTCATTAGACCACACCCCTTCTCATTACAGAGATGCACATCACCTAATATGCTTAATTGGTAGTAGGCTTTCGAGCCTATACAGCTTGGAGTAAGACAACATGCATAAAGAGGATGATGTGGTCAAAATACTCATTTGCCTAATAATTCTGCACTCCCTGTATGTAAGAAATAAAGCTTCTTACCTTGCTGCAGCATGTGACCTCGTCTGATGGTTTTGCGCAAGTCCTCTTGTGGCGTTTGAATCAGAATTTACGCAAGCTGTCTGCCCACCCAGGGACGCCAAATTGTTATGGCAATTCATGCGATTCTCATCTTCTTTGTGTGGTGCCAAATCAATTAGAAGTAAGAGTATATACGTACCATACTGCTTTCATAATGAGACCAGACACACAAGTTGGTCTCAAGAAAGCATCTTCTCATCCCCCTGAGCCAGAGCAAGAAGAGAGCTTTTTTCAAGTTACATTCACTTAAATAGCAGACATTACATCACAAAAGGGGTGTTCCTTAAGAAGAGACTATTGGCTCCTTAAGTGGAGTGGTTTCAGCAACTTCAACTCTGAGTTCATAGGTAGATTTGAAAATGGCAACCTAACTCCCCATCCCCCCCAGTGTCCTTAAGACAAAGGAATGCACATGAGGCTCACATATCTGGTTTGCTACCATCTAGTTGACGAAAAATGTGTACTACAGAATATATACATTATATATAGAGAAATAAAACCTCTCTCACACACCCCTGTGGTCGCAATATTTTCAGCTCATTCACAGAGTCATTTTTTAATCTATGAGCTAAAATGTTGTAGCTAGTGTTGAGTGAACTTGTGTTTCAAGTTCGGCGTACAAGGTTCGGGTTATCTAAGAATTCCGTTATGGATTCTGCTACCACGGACCACAAGGTCCGCAACTGTTTTGCAGTCCACAAATTGCGGATCCGCAAAACACAGACACCGGTCATGTGCTTTCCGCATTTTGTGGACCGCACATAACCGGCACTATGATAGAAATGCCTATTCTTGTCGCTGGTTGCAGACAAGAATGGAACATGCTCTATTTTCTGAAATCCATTTTATTTTTTATTTTTTGGGTGATTGTCTTAGGTAGGGTCTCATTTTTTGCAGGATGAGATGATGGTTTCATTGGTACCATTTTGGGACACATTAATTTTTGATCGCTTGGTATTACACTTTTTGTGATGTAAAATGATAAAAAATTGCTTTTTTGGCACATTTTTTTATATATTTTTATTACAGCGTTCAGCAGACGGGTTAGATCACATTATATGTTTATAGAGCAGGTCGTTATGGACGCGGCGATACCTAATATGTGCATTTTTTAATTTATTTTTTCACAATAAAAGCATTATTTTTTTTTTTAAATCATGTTTTTGTGTCTCCATTTTCTGAAAGCCATATTTTTTATATTTTTCAGCGATTGTCGTAGGCAGGGGCTAATTTTTTGCAGAATGAGGTGACAGTTTGATTTGTGCTAACTTTGGGTACATATGACTCTTTTAATCACTTTGTATACCAATTTTTGGGAAGTAAGGTGGGCAAAATTTAAATTCTATCATAGTTGTTTTTTTTATGGCATTTACCGTGCAGGGAAAGTAACATGATCCTTTTATAGATCAGGTAGTTATTTTTAACCAATTATATGTGCGGATCAGTTGCACACACGTGTTTGTGTGTTTAAGGCCCAGCTGCAAGTCCATAGTGTCACTTCAGCGCCATTCATATCTGGTGTCACATTCAATTCCATTTAAATAAAAACAACAATTTTGACTGTGAATAAATAGCAGTCAGTTGCCTGCACGTGTTTGTGTGTTTCAGGCCCAGCTGCAAGTGCAAAGTGTCACCAGCGCAACTCAGATCTGGTGTCACAGTAGCTTGCACGCATAGTACAACTTAATGAATCTAAAAAAAAATGACAGGCAGAGGCAGGCCACCCCGCAGGGGCCGTCGTGGTGCTGTGATTCCCTTTGGCCCTAGAATAATGCCCAGTGTTCAGAGGCCACGTACCCTGAACTCGAAAAGTTCTGAGGACATAGTTGACTGGCTAACACAGGACACCCAATCTTCTACAGCTTCCGCTCAGAACCTTGACGCACCATCCTCCTCCAGCTCAGCTTCGGGCACCTCTCAAGTTACCACTCGCCCGTCTGCCGCCACCACCAACACTAGCACCACAGCTGCTTCACTTGATCTCTCAGAGGAGTTATTTACACATCAGTTGGAAGAAATGAGTGATGCGCAACCATTATTGCCAGAGGATGTAGATAACAGGGATATGTCTCAGTCAGGCAGCATTACACACATGGACGTACAGTGTGATGATGATGATGTTGTACCCGCTGCTGCTTCCTTTGCTGAGTTGTCAGATACAAGTAAAGCGGTTGATGATGACGATGTGTCCGTGGATGTCACGTGGGTGCCCGCTCGAAGAGAAGAAGAACAGGGGGAAAGTTCTGATGGGGAGACAGAGAGGAGGAGGAGACGAGTTGGAAGCAGAGGGAGGTCGTCGCAAGGAGCTAGTGGCACAGTCAGACAGCATGCATCGGCACCCGGGGTCAGCCAGACAGCACGCCAATCAATGCATGCTGTTGCCACCACCAGAATGCCGTCATTGCAGAGCTCAGCAGTGTGGCATTTTTTTTGTGTGTCTGCCTCTGACAACAGCGATGCCATTTGCAACCTGTGCCAAAAGAAACTGAGTCGTGGGAAGTCCAACACCCACCTAGGTACAACTGCTTTGCGAAGGCACATGATCGCACATCACAAACGCCTATGGGATCAACACATGAGTACAAGCAGCACACAAACTCAAAGCCGCCATCCTCCTCCTGGTCCAGCATCTTCAGCCACATCAACCACTCCTGTCCTCCTTGACCCCTCTCAACCATCCGCCACTCCGTCTCTCGCCTTGAGCAGTTCCTGCTCATCTTCCCACAGTCAGGTGTCTGTCAAGGAAATGTTTGAGCATAAGAAGCCAATGTCACAAAGTCACCCCCTTGCCCGGCGTCTGACAGCTGGTTTGTCTGAACTCTTAGCCCACCAGCTTTTACCATACAAGCTTGTGGAGTCTGAGGCGTTCCAAAAATTTGTAGCTATTGGGACACCACAGTGGAAGGTACCCAGCCGTAATTTCTTTGCACAAAAGGCAATCCCCAACCTGTACTCGATTGTGCAAAAGGAAGTAATGGCATGTCTGGCACACAGTGTTGGGGCAAGGGTCCATCTGACCACTGATACCTGGTCTGCAAAGCAGGGTCAGGGCAGGTATATCACCTACACTGCGCATTGGATAAACCTGCTGACGGCTGCCAAGCATGGAATGCGTGGCTCTGCAGAAGAGTTGGTGACACCGCCACGACTTGCAGGCAGGCCTGCTGCCACCTCCTCTACTCCTCCTACTCCATCCTCTTCCATAACCTCCTCGGCTGAGTCCTCTTCTGCTGCTGCGTCTTGCTCCACATCAACGGCACTCCCCCAGCTCCCCAGGGGCTATTCCACATCCCGGATACGGCAGTGTCGCGCCATCTTGGGGTTGACTTGCCTGAAAGCAGAGAGTCACACCGGACCAGCACTCCTGTCCGCCCTGAACGCACAGGTGGATCAGTGGCTGACTCCGCACCAACTGGAGATCGGCAAAGTGGTGTGTGACAACAGAAGCAATTTGTTGGCGGCATTGAATTTGGGCAAGTTGACACATGTGCTGTGCATGGCACATGTGTTGAATCTGATCGTACAACGCTTTGTGCATAAGTACCCAGGCTTACAGGACGTCCTCAAGCAGGCCAGGAAGGTGTGTGGCCATTTCAGGCGTTCCTACACGGCCATGGCACACTTTTCTGATATTCAGCGGTGAAACAACATGCCAGTGAGGCGCTTGATTTGCGACAGCCCGACACGTTGAAATTCAACACTCCTGATGTTCGACCGCCTGCTCCAACAAGAAAAAGCCGTCAACAAGTATTTGTATGACCGGGGTGCTAGGACAGCCTCTGCGGAGTTGGGAATTTTTTTGCGTCGTTACTGGACGCTCATGCGCAATGTCTGTAGGCTCATGCGTCCTTTTGAGGAGGTGACAAACCTAGTCAGTCTCACCGAAGGCACCATCAGCGACATCATCCCATTTGTTTTCTTCCTGGAGCGTGCCCTGCAAAGAGTGCTGGATCAGGCCGTAGATGAGCGTGAAGAGGAAGAGTTGTGGTCACTATCACCACCAGAAACAGCCTTATCAGCATCGCTTGCTGGACCTGCGGCAACGCTGGAAGAGGATTGTGAGGAAGAGGAGTCAGAGGAGGAATGTGGCTTTGAGGAGGAGGAGGAAGACCAACCACAACAGGCATCCCAGGGTGCTCGTTGTCACCTATCTGGTACCCGTGGTGTTGTACGTGGCTGGGGGGAAGAACATACCTTCAGTGAGATCACTGAGGACGAGGAACGGGACATGAGTAGCTCGGCATCCAACCTTGTGCAAATGGGGTCTTTCATGCTGTCGTGCCTGTTGAGGGACCCTCGTATAAAAAGGCTGAAGGAGAACGACCTGTACTGGGTGTCCACGCTACTAGACCCTATAAGCAGAAAGTGCCTGAAATGTTACAGAATTACCGCAAGTCGGAAAGGATGCAGCAGTTCCAAAATAAATTTAAAAAGTATGCTTTACACAGCGTATAAGGGTGATGTCACAGCACAACGGGAATCTAACAGGGGAAGAGGTGAAAGTAATCCTCCTCCTCCCACGACCACAAGGACAGGACGCTTTACAGACGTGCTGTTGATGGAGGACATGCAGAGCTTTCTAAGTCCTACGCATCGCCACAGCCCTTCGGGGTCCACCCTCAGAGAACGACTCGACCGACAGGTAGCAGACTACCTCGCCTTAACTGCAGATATTGACACTCTGAGGAGCGATGAACCCCTTGACTACTGGGTGTGCAGGCTTGACCTGTGGCCTGAGCTATCCCAATTTGCGATAGAACTTCTGGCCTGCCCCGCTTCAAGTGTCCAGTCAGAAAGGACCTTCAGTGCAGCAGGAGGTATTGTCACTGAGAAGAGAAGTCGCCTAGGTCAAAAAAGTCTAGTCTACCTCACCTTTATTAAGATGAATGAGGGATGGATCCCGAAGGGACTGACAGTGGGCGATACGTTCGACTAAAAAAGACCTGATGAGATGAGCTGCCTTGGGTTAAAATGGTCCACACGCTGCTGTATTTTATCTCTGAATGCCGGATGACTTGCGTGACTTATCTGCCACCAACTAGGGTTCAAGCCGCAATGTTTTAGGGCACTTTCTGCCTGGGAAACAAACATCAATTTTTCTGGCCGTTGCTACAGCAGCGGCTGCAACAATACCTAATTTTTCAGGCATGTGTACATGCCTAATTTTTCTGGCTTCTAGTGCTGCACTGTGGCTTCAAAACCAAAAAAAAAAAAAAGGCACATACATGTGTCAATTCCCCTTCGTGATCGTTACCTTGTTGTGGTGAAGGGGCTTGCATATCACAATGAAGCGACCACCTCTATAAGTGTGCAAACAACAGGTGTGGGGGGGGCACACTCCAAGAGGAAACACCAGGCAGTATAGTGATTATACACTTTAATGTGTTAAAATATTTAAGAACACACCCCTATGCGTTCCAATGCGTTTTTTGTGCGGTTATTGAAATTTTGTGTGTGACCTTGCAGCCTTCTCCATTACCTATTTTTTAATGGGGGGTTTGAGTATGTAGGGGATATTTATTGTTTTACTGGATTTTATAATGAATTATTAAAATGTACAAATGAATGTGCACATGATGACCCTATTAGGAGTAGGAACCCGCTCCATAAAGGGTGAATCCACTCCATATAACATAAAATGCACAAGGAATATGGAGGATGGTGGGTGGAGTTAACCATTTATAAAGAGTGATGATCCGTTCACTCAGTAGGCCACTGAGGAAGGGGTGTGAGACCCTGAAACGCGTCTGGCGGTTGTTAGAGTGAGCGTTGATCCACCTAAAGCCAAAGAAAAGAAACAAAGCCGGCAAGGAAGTAAAGTAAAGCGGACAAAGTAGCGCTGATTTGAAAGCAGTCGCACAACACCTACGTCACAAGAGCAAGCATCCGGTCCCCCTGGTTACTAGGTCACGTGGGACGCCACGTACAGGCAGAAGCACACCACGTGGGACGCTGCGGGTGTGCGGCCTCCTAGACTAACGCTGCAGGACTAGCAGTGAAGACGGGTAAGACCGGGCTCGGTTTGGAGCGTGAATATTACTGGTGCTGTGTGTGTAAGCGGTATTGAGCCCACCATTACGGGCTATATATTGCAAGTGCACTGGACTGAATTGGGCCCTGTATTGCATCTCTGTTACCAACAGTTTGGTGGGCTATTGAATGAGAACTGTATAACATCACTATATCTGCTTAAAACAATTGACCTCAGCATCATAATATCTGGACACTTGCTGGATATCATATATTGTGGACCCCCTCATTGATTGCGGACAACAATATAGAATTGGAACCATTAGCCATTACGCGGTTCCACTGCGGTTTATTGTAACTGAGTGTGCACCATATTGATTTGTTTATGAATCATATTTTATGTATGTTTTAGGCGTGTGTTCTTAAATATTTTAACACATTAAAGTGTATAATCACTATACTGCCTGGTGTTTCCTCTTGGAGTGTGCCCCCCCACACCTGTTGTTTGCACGCATTTTCTTACCTGGTCCTGAGGGTGGGACCTGGGGGAGAGCACCTTTTCCATATAGAGAGGAGGTGAGCCGCTGTATCTTTTCTATTTTACCTCTATAAGTGTGTTGGCAATGACAATGTTGGCACAACCCAGATGAGAAGGTCGTTGCTTCATTGTGAACAGACCAAAAGCGATCGGCTGGATAATTTTGCATAGAAAAAACATAAATTTTCTTTGTGATCATCTAAGGTGATCATTAAAGCCTACTAGGCCAACAATGGGCCCACACTGCAGAATCATTGTTTTCTGGGTCACTTAACTGTCACTGAACTACCTCAGCACGACCATAGGTTTTGAAAAACCCCTATCACCTGCAATCTCCCAAACGTGCGCACGAGCACAGTCATAACTACATCAAGATTGACGCATAGAGGTATAAAATTTATGTCATGAGTGTGTCAACTATTGACAACTCTTTGCGGTTGTCTAAAATCTATTCCATACACGTCCCCTGATAGGGGACGTAACAGGGATTAAACTGATAGGAATAGTACTACTTAACACACCACTCATATCTGGTGGCACATTAGATTGCACGCGCAGTGCCCCAAATTTGAAGTAGGAGGACCGACCAAGCATCTTTTTCCATCTCCCGGTTCCTAAAATCGATTCCATATACACGTCCCCTGATAGGGGACGTAACAGGGATTAAACTGATAGGAATAGTACTACTTAACACACAGTACTGTGTTACTTTATGTTGTATTGCTAGAATTGCTAGAATTAACGAATATACAGTTGTGTTCAAAAATATTCAACCCCCACTGAAATTGAGTGTTTTGGCCAGTTTGACATTGATTTTGATCATTTCAGTCATCTTGTTTACAATTAAATCAAAGAGGCACTTGTAAGTCAGACAAATATAACATAACATTTATAATGAAATAACCACAAATGTCTTTTCTGTGCTCACATCATTATCAGTTTTATTCAAACCCAAGTGACATTCAATCTTAGTACTTAGTACAACATCCTTTTTCCAGTTATAACAGCTTTTAAACGTGAAGCATAGCTTGACACAAGTGTCTTGCAGCGATCTACGGGTATCTTCGCCCATTCTTCATGGGCAAAAGCCTCCAGTTCAGTCACATTCTTAGGCTTGCGCGCTGCAACTGCTTTCTTTAAGTCCCACCAGAGGTTCTCAATCGGATTTAAGTCTGGTGACTGCGATGGCCACTTCAAAATGTTCCAGCCTTTAATCTGCAACCATGCTCTAGTGGACTTGGAGGTATGCTTGGGATCATTGTCCTGTTGAAAGGTCCAACGTCTCCCAAGCCTCAGGTTTGTGACAGGCTGCATCACATTTTCATCCAATATCTCCTGGTACTGAAGAGAATTCATGGTACCTTGCACACGCTGAAGCTTCCCTGTACCTGTAGAAGCAAAACAGCCCCAAAGCATGATTGACCCCCCGCCATGCTTCACAGTAGGCAAGGTGTTCTTTTCTTCATAGGCCTTGTTCTTCCTCCTCCAAACATAGCGTTGATCCATGGGCCCAAACAGTTCTAATTTTGTTTCATCAGTCCACAGAACACTATCCCAAAACTTTTGTGGTTTGTCCACATGACTTTTGGCATACTGCAGTCGACTCTTCTTATTCTTTGGAGACAGCAAGAGGGTGCGCCTGGGAGTTCTGGCATGGAGGCCTTCATTACACTGTGTGTGCCTTATTGTCTGAGCTGAAACTTCAGTACCCACATCTGACAAATCTTTTTTCAGTTCCTCAGCAGTCACACGGCGACTTTTCTCCACTTTGCGCTTCAGGTAGCGCACAGCAGTCGAAGTCAGCATCTTCTTTCTGCCACGACCAGGTAGCGTTTCAACAGTGCCCTTTGCCTTGAATTTGCAAATGATGCTTCCTATGGTGTCTCTTGGTATGTTTAACATCTTTGCAATCTTCTTATAGCCATTGCCCTTCCTGTGAAGAGAAATCACCTTTTCTATTGTCTTCCTGGACCATTCTCTTGACTTCACCATGTTTGTAAACACACCAGTAAATGTCTAGAAGGAGCTGAGTATCACGGTCCTTTTAAATCTGCCTAATTGGTGCTTATTATGCTTGATTGCTGCTCCTTGACATCCACAGGTGTTTTCAATACCTGATAGAAAACACTTGAATGAACCTCTGTTCTTAAGAGTGGTAGTCTTTAAGGGGTTGAATAATTGTGTCAATGAAGAAATCACAAAAAAAACATTTAATACTGTATTACAAAAACAATTGATGTCATTTTAGTTGCATTTGGTTCTTTAAAAAGTCCTTGTAAGATTTTATTCTGAACACAATTACAAATGAACACTAAATTCCCTAAAACCCTTTACAGCATTGGGGGTTGAATAATTTTGAACACAACTGTAGCACTATATTCTCAATCTTCGTTATATTCTAGCAATACAACCATTAGGAACTCAGATCTAAGTTGCAATCGCAATGCGATTAATATAACCTGTATTAATCGCATTGCGATTACAACTTAGATCTGAGTTCCTAATGGTTGTATTGCTAGAATTGACGAATATAGCACTATATTCTCAATCTTCGTTATATTCTAGCAATACAACCATTAGGAACAGATCTAAGTTGTAATCGCAATGCGATTAATACAGGTTATATTAATTGCGAATTTAACTTACCACACTCTGCGTCAACTACGTAATTTTCCATGGGAGTTTTGCCATGGATCCCCCTCCGGCATGCCACAGTCCAGGTGTTAGTCCCCTTGAAACAACTTTTCCATCACTATTGTGGCCAGAAAGAGTCCCTGTGGATTTTAAAATTTGCCTGTCTATTCAAGTCCATGGCGGTTCGCCCGTTCGCGAACATTTGTGGAAATTCCCGTTCGCCGTTCGCGAACGGAAAATTTTATGTTCGCGACATCTCTAGTGACAGATTTCCTTTAAGCTAGTGTCCTCTGACCATGACTTTAACCATCGGGCTCTTCTGGCCGTATTAGTTAAATTTTGTGGTTCTAGCCGCCATTCTCACCGATTCTGCAGTAGTATCAGATAAAAAGTCCACTGCCTTCAGAAGAAGAGAAAGGAATCATTTCCCTGGCGCCTCCCCAATGGCACTGACAGGAGGGTATCCCCACCCCCTGGACAGGAAACACTGGAGCTCCAGATTAAAAAGGCCTCCTCTCCTTACCTAAGCCAGTGTTGTTTCCTGTCCACGGACAGCACAGATGCTCCTGCTAGCACTAAGAACAATATATTGCACTGCCTTAATATTTTCCCAGGCTGGGAGGGCCGCTGCAGAGGTCGGAGGCTCCGGGGATGCTGTGTCTCACTTCTTCGACCTTTGGCGTAAGCCCTTCTGTATAAGGCAGCCCCGGGCTTCTTATCCCTCCGGGGGGGTTATGGATCCGACGCGTCAAACGTCAAAACAGACGGGGCCTTCTCTAGTGCGGAGGGGGATCCGGAAGCGGGATCACGTCACGACGTCACGCGAATGCACACAGCGTCCCGGCGCACAGACACTGGTGGCGGGAATTTAAAAAGATCAGACCCACAATTTTCTCCAGTAGCGTTTTTCCTGCTTCAGCATTTCGACTCCTTAGGAGGATGCGGCGCAGAAGCCTGTGGATCCTGGTTCCAGTGCCCTCAGCCCGGTAAGCCTCCTCTCCTGTAAGCTTGTGCAGATGATATCTTGGATGTGGGCTCTCCTCTTTTACATATACACTTTTAGGTGTCTGGTGGTGGAGATTATATATATATAAAATTACTAGCCCTTTTTTAAATCATCTGATTTTTTCAGGGCAGAGAAACCTCCACTTCCAAGACACAAGGAGGAGACTCAGGATGCAGAAAGTGTGCTATATGCAGAAAGCCCTTTGTCTCTAAGTCCAAGAAGTCACTATGTGTAAAATGCACAGACAAAGTAGTATCAGAAGACTCTCCCTCATTTCTGGACTCTATGAGAAATATGATTAGAGAGGAAGTAAATGCGGCGGTGGAGTCAAGATTACCTCCCTTGTCCCTGCAGGCTTCCACTTCTCAAAAATCCCACAGTTCTCAATTAAATGAATTGGATATTGATTAAGGTGAAATCCATGCTGACAGCTCTGTCTCCTCAGAATACGGTTATGGAAGACAGTTATTCCTTCCAGAAGAATCGCAAGGTCTTCTGAAAACAATTAGGGCTACTATCGATATAGAAGACCCTAAAGAGAGCCAGTCGGTACAGAATCAAATGTTTTAAGGTCTGGGGGAAAGAAAAAAATGTTTCTTCCCTGTACATAATAGTATAAAAGATCTAATTTCTAAAGAATGGAGAGACCTGGAGAGAAGAGCCCCGGTTACGAGCTCTTTTAAAAGAAAGTATCCTTTTGCGGATTCTGAGGCGACCCTTTGGAATAAATCTCCTGATTGACACACCGGTAGCTCGCATATCAAAGAAAACCCCCCCTTCCGTTCGAGGATATGGGCCTACTACGTGACCGCATGAACAAAAAATGCAAAAACCTGATTAAAAAAGCATGGGAGACCAATACTGCGATATTTAGACCCAGTATTTCTTCCACCTGCACGCCTAAATCCTTGTCGGTATGGCTAAATCAATTAGTAGATCACTACTTCTAGAGAGGAGACCATCTCTACCGACAATGAAACAAGCAACAAACTTTTTAGCCGAAGCTTTGGCTGATTTGGTGAGATTATCGGCCAGGTCAGCCGCCATCTCCAATGCAACAAGAAGGGCCATCTGGCTCCGTTCTTGGTCACGGGATACGGCATCAAAAAATCACCTATGTTCCAATCCCTGTGAAGGAGACTGTCTCTTTGGGTCAGTCCTCGATGATATCCTAGAAAAGGCCTCTGATAGGATTCCCTACAGAGAGTACATTTTTTTATCAGAGATGGTCCTTTCGGAACCATAGGAACAGACAGAAGACGGACCAGAAGAGAAAGGATTACTCGGCTAAATGGAAGTCCTCAAGAGGCAGAGGGAAAGGATTCCTCTTTAATCCAGACAATTCGACAAAATCCACTCAATGACGCCATTACCATGTAATCAACAAACCACTGCCTCAGTAGGAGAAACAAGCAGAAATATCCATTCTTCTCCAAAAGCAAGTATTGATTCCGTTTCCAGATCACCAACAAAAAAGGGGATTCTATTCTCTAATATTTCTGATCAAGAAACCGGAGGGTTCATTCAGACTCATTATAAATCTATGGGAAATGAACAAATATTCAACTTACAAAAAGTTCAAGATGGAAACAATCAAGTCAACCATAAACCTCCTTCCTCAGCGTTGCTATATGGTAACTATGGATTAACAAGATGCCTATTATCATGTGCCAATTCTCAGAAAACATCAGAAATACCTGAGAATTGCTGTTTACATAGGGACCCGCCTTTGTCATTTCCAATTCCAGGCCCTTCCCTTTGGACTATCCTCTGCTCCAAGAATCTTCTCAAAGGTAATATCCGAGGTGACAAGTTACCTCCATTTACAGGGGATTCTCATAATACCCTATCTAGACGACTTCCTATTAGCAGCCAAAACAGAAGACAAGCTGCTACTTCATCTAGCCCAAGTAAAGGAAGTCTTCCTTTCTGTAGGATGAATTATAAATCACAAAAAAATCTGATTTCATCCCAAGTCAGCAAAAATTCTTCTTAGGAGTTCTCCTGGATTCATGCCTTCAGATATCCTTCCTCCCAGAAGAAAAGCAGTTGACCATATATCAAAAGATCTCTTAATTTTGCAAGTTAAAAACGTCCACCATCAGAGACATCAGGACGGTTTTAGCTCACCTAACATCCTCTATACCCGCAGTTAGATGGAAGCAGAGCCATACAAGGGTTCTGCAATCCTTTCTTTTAGATTACTGGGATGGTACTCAAACCTCCTTATAAAGAAAGGTAGGCCTTCCTGTCAAGGGTATTACAGTCCTTAGTTTGGTGGAAAATAAGAAAAAACTTGCAGACAGGAGTCTGCTAGCATCAGAAAAATCTGCTAGTAGTCATTACAGATGCCAACAACAGAGGCTGGGGTGGTCATGCGGCAGACCTGATGGTTCAAGGAGTTTGGAACAACTCCATGGCGACTGCCTCATCAAATCAAAAGGAACTTTCGGCAGTTTTCGAAGTTCTTCTAGCACTCCATTCAAAGATGCCTCTACGCCATGTAAAAATCTTATCCGACAACACAACCACGGTTGCATACATAAACAGACAGGGCAGCACTCGGAACAAGTTTCTAGCTGCAATAGCAAAAAGGATTTTTCTATGGGCAGAAAAACATCTGACTTCCTTATCAGAGGTCCATTTAAAGGGAAGCAAAAAATTCATGGCCGATTTCTTAAGCAGGCAGACAATAGAGAAAGGAGATTGGGCCTCGAGTCCCGACGTATTCCAACTGATCACAGCAAAATGGGGCATTCCAATCCTGGACTTATTTGCAGATTGGGGCAACAGGAAGGTACAGATATTTTGTTCTCTGTCCCGACAGGTCCAGCCAGAGATTCTAGATGCCCTATCTCGCCTATGGCCAAAGGGGCTGCTTTCAGATTAATTTCGAGAACCCTAATGAAAGTGGCAGAAGAACAGGCGCAGGTAATTATGATCACTCCTTATTGGCCAAGAAGAGCCTGGTTTTCCCTACTTCTCAATCTGTCAGGAGGGGAATACTGGACTCTCCCAGCACTTCCAGATCTTTTATTTCAGGGTCCGATTTACTACCCCAGAGTCTCTCAACTCAAATTGACGGCTTGGAGATTGAACACCTAGCTTTAAAAGGAAAGGTCCTCTCGGATCCAGTAATCTCCACTATACTAAAAGGTAGGAAAGCCATGACATCAAAAATTTATCTTAGAACCTGGAAGACCTTTCTTGCCTTTACGAAGAGCAAAGATTGTCAAAATTCCCTTCCAAATGTATCCATTATTTTGGATTTCCTACACTTGGGGTTGAACAAGGGTCTCAAACTCTCTACCCTCAAAGTGCAGATATCGGCCTTGAGTATTTTTCTGGATGCAAAATTGGCAGAATAACCTTTAGTCAAGCAATTCTTTAAAGGTGCAGTCAGAATCTCACCAACCATACGCTCTACAATTCCTACGTTGGACTTAAATTTAGTTCTTACAGTCTTAATGGAGTCGCCATTCGAACCCATTGATAGTATCTCCATAAAGCTTTTATCACATAAGACCACCTTTCTTCTAGCTATAACAACTGCTAGAAGGGTGGATGAGATCCAGGCCTTCACTTGTCGTGCACCGTATTTTTTTTAAAGAACATTTTATTTATTTTCTGAAAAATGCATCTTTAAAAGCAAAGCATGATTCACACTGCATTTAAGTACAAAAGAAGAATCAACATGGTTACATGTTTTTGAATCATTCTTGCACAAAAGAAGAGAGTGACATATTTTGCTTCATATAACAGTAATCTCTGTCCAAAATAAAATAACTCCCCCCCCCCCCCCCCCCCTATCTGGATGCGTACCCGTCCCAGATAATACTGCTCAGGTTATAAAGACTGCTAAAGACTCCCTTTCATGATGACTAGTTTACTTTCAAGTTGCCCAACTTCCCTTTCGAGTCAGTAAGTAGGTACCAATCTGTGTACTGGAAATTTTTCTGAAATAATTTTCTGAATTTCAGCTTCCGGTAGCTGCTTACTAATATATACCTTCCACTTATCAAAAAAATGTGACGTTTTACACGACTTTAGTTTTTCTGTTTCTAATTGATCCATCAATAGGAAGTATCTCATTTGTAATTGAACTTCTGCAATTGAGGGAGCTTTCGGTTGTAACCATGAGTTCAATAAACATCTGAGTGCCACCAGTAAGGCACCATCTACCAACCTAGGTACTACCAACTTATCTGGGAAGTCGTGAAACAGAACTACCAGAGGTTCTAATGGTAGGTCTAACTGCCATATTTTCTTTATCCAGGCAAGAGTTTCTTTCCAGAATAAGCCTACTTGTGGACACTCCCAGATACAATGATCCAATCCCGCTCTGGATAAATGGCATTTAGGGCATTTCGTTATCCTGTCAGGTAGGCTATTCTTGAATAGGGATGTCACGAACATAAACGTTTCCGTTCGCGAACGCGAATTTCTGCAAATGTTTGCGAACGGGCGAACCGGGCGAACCGCCATAGACTTCAATAGGCAGGCGAATTTTAAAACCCACAGGGACTCTTTCTAGCCACAGTAGTGATGGAAAAATTGTTTCAAGGGGACTAACACCTGGACTGTGGCATGCCGGAGGGGGATCCATGGCAAAACTCTCATGGAAAATTACATAGTTGACGCAGAGTTGGATTTTAATCCATAAAGGGCATAAATCACCCAACAATCCAATTTTTTTTTGAACAACGTGGTTTAAAACATCTAGTGTGTGTATACGATCAGGTATGATGTTGTATCGATCAGGTAGTGTAAGGGTTACGCCCGCTTCATAGACATTGACAGACCAAACTCCCCTTTTAATGCACCGCAAACAGTCCATTTGCCCAACCGCAAACTCCCGATTTGTACAAGGTTGGATACCAAGCTAGCCATGTCCCGTTGATGTCATTGAAGGTTTCTTCCTCCACCTAGCCAAGTACAACACCAAGGGTCCCGGAAAGGTGAATTGAATTGATTTTTCGAATGGGGAGATGGCTAAAAAAACGCTGGCTCCCTCCCCTTTGTTTGAATCCACGCCACGGTCACTGCGTCTGCGCCGTGCAATTTACTGTTGTAAGGAAATTATGTCTATATCCACACACGTTCACATATATATGTAATAATTCAGCCTTATATGCTTGTATTAAATATGCAGAGTTCTTCTTTAAAGGAAATATTTTATACTCTTATAACAGCAAGGTCTAGTAACACAAGCTAAACAGGAAATGAGGTCTAGCAACACGAGCTAAGAGGAAATGGCTGTCGGTAGCTTAAAACCGCATGGCTAGAAAGAGATATGCATGCTTTAGCAAAAAGATACATTTTACATTAATACGGGTTGTAGATATAAGCATTTTTGTATCTTGACGTTCACCTTTGGTTTAGATAAGTGAAGGACGTTTTTTATCAGGTATATGTTGGTACAAAATAAACGAAGATAATTCCGCGAAATATCTGAACAAAGCTAAAGTCAACAAAGATTATGGTTAGATATCTTAATTCCAAGAATTATAAATGCATCACATATGTACCTTGTTTCTTGGAATTTATCATGACTTTTTTACTAAGGTTGTATAAAGGTGAGATTGATAAATTCGTTACCTGATTGGATTAAGCTTAGGGGAGGTATATGATAATCTTGTGGTTTGCATCTATAAATTGTGTGCGATGTCAAAATAAAGTTACAACCATTTTAAACCTATCAACGTGTATTGGTCTTTAGTGGTTGCCCGGCCGGAGGTTCACCCACAGACAAACCAGGGGCCCTTTCAACTGTCACACCCGATATGAGTGGTATTTTCTGTAGTACTATTCTCATCAGTTTAATCCCTGTTACGTCCCATATCAGGGTGGGATTGCCTTTTGTGAAAAAAAATTTAGGCCGGGTACCTTCGACTGCCTTCACAGTAACAGACCAAACTCTGATACACCAAACTGAATTGATTTTAGGAACCGGGAGATGGAAAAAGCAGCTTGGTCGGTCCTCTTACTCCCAAGTTGGGGCACTGCGCATGCACGGAGCAATGTGCTGTGATACCCTAGTACTATTCCTATCAGTTTAATCCCTGTTACGTCCCCTATCCGGGGACGTGTGTCGAATTGATTAACCATTGTCGAATTAACGAACCATTACGACATCCTGGAATAATTTAGTTCTGAGCTTTGTACTTGCTTTGTATTGGAATTGATGGGGATTTTTTAAATTGTCTGCATTATTTCTAATAAACTATTGAGAGACTTTATTATGATTTTTTTATTTTATGTATTAAAAACCCACCCATACAACTTAAAAAAAATAAATAAAATTTAAGTTTTTTCTATGAAAAATTATCCAGCCGATCGCTTTTGGTCTGGTCATAATGAAGCAACGGCCTTATCATCTGGGGTGTGGCAACATTGCCAACACACTCATAGTGGTGATGATCGCTTCATAGTGATACGCAAGCCCCTTCACCACAACAAGGCAACGATCACGAAGGGGAATGGACACTTGTATGCGCCTTTTTTTTTTGTTTTGTTTTTGCAGCTACAGTGCAGCACCAGAGGCCAGAAAAATTAGGCATGTACACATGCCTGAAAAATAATGTTATAGTTGCAGCCGCTGTTGTAGCAGCGGCCGGAAAAATTTATGTTTTCAAGGCAGAAAGGTGACTAAAACATTGCGGCTTGAACCCTAGTTGGTGGCGGAGAATTCACGAAAGTCATCCGGTATGCAGACATTAAATACAGGACCATTTTGAGGCCAAGGCATGTCATCAGGCCTTTTGTTAGTCAAACGTATCCGCCACTGTCAGTCCCTTCGGGATCCATGCCTCATTCATCTTAATGAAGGTGAGGTAATCAACACTTTTTTGACCGAGGAGACTTCTTTTGTCAGTGACAATGCCTCCTGCTGCACTGAAGGTCCTTTCTGACAGGACACTTGAAGCGGGGCAGGCCAGAAGTTCTATCGCAAACTGGGATAGCTCAGGCCACAGGTCAAGCCTGCACACCCAGTAGTCAAGGGGTTCATCGCTCCTCAGAGTGTCGATATCTGCAGTTAAGGCGAGGTAGTCTGCTACCTGTCGGTCGAGTCGTTCTCTAAGGCTGGATCCCGAAGGGCTGTGGCGATGTGTAGGACTGAAAAAGCTCTGCATGTCCTCCATCAACAACACATCTGGAAAGCGTCCTGTCCTTGTGGCCGTGGTCGTGGTAGGAGGAGGATTACTTTCACACCTTCCCCTGTTAGATTCCCGTTGTGCTGTGACATCCCCCTTATAAGCTGTGTAAAGCATATTTTTTAGTTTTGTTTTGAACTGCTGCATCCTTTCTGACTTTCGGTAAATTGGTAACATTTCCGCCACTTTCTGCTTATACCGGGGGTCTAGTAACGTGGCCACCCAGTACAGGTCGTTCTCCTTCATCCTTTTTATACGAGGGTCCCTCAACAGACATGACAGCATGAAAGACCCCATTTCCCAAGGTTGGATGCCGAGCTACTCATTTCCCGTTCCTCGTCCTCACTGATGTCATTGACGGTCTGTTCTTCACCCCAGCCACGTACAACACCACGGGTCCCAGATAGGTGACAACAACGAGCACCCTGGGATGCCTGCTGTGGTTGGTCTTCCTCCTCCTCAAAGCCACATTCCTCCTCTGACTCCTCTTCCTCATACTCCTCTTGCAGCGTTGCCACAGGTCCGGCAAGCGATGATGACAAGGCTGTTTCTGGTGGTGCTGGTGACCACAACTCTTCCTCTTCACGCTCATCTACAGCCTGATCCAGCACTCTTCGCAGGGCACGCTCCAGGAAGAAAACAAATGGGATGAGGTCGCTGATGGTGCCTTCGGTGCGACTGACTAGGTTTGTCACCTCCTCAAAAGGACGCATGAGCCTACAGGCATTGCGCATGAGCGTCCAGTAATGTGGCAAAAAGAATTCCCAGCTCCGCAGAGGCTGTCCTAGCACCCCGGTCATACAAATACTCGTTGACGGCTTTTTCTTGTTGGAGCAGGTGGTCGAACATTAGGAGTGTTGAATTCCAACGTGTCGGGCTGTCGCAAATCAAGCGCCTCACTGGCATGTTGTTTCGGTGCTGAATGCCTGAAAAGTGCGCCATGGCCATGTAGGAACGCCTGAAATGGCCACACACCTTCCTGGCCTGCTTGAGGACGTCCTGTAAGCCTGGGTACTTAGACACAAAGCGTTGTACGATGAGATTCAACACATGTGCCATGCACGACACATGTGACAACTTGCCCAAATTCAATGCCGCCAACAAATTGCTTCCATTGTCACACACCACTTTGCCGATCTCCAGTTGGTGCGGGGTCAGCCACTGATCCACCTGTGCGTTCAGGGCGGACAGGAGTGCTGGTCCGGTGTGGCTCTCTGCTTTCAGGCAAGTCAACCCCAAGACAGCGTGACACTGTCGTATCTGGGATGTGGAATAGCCCCTGGGGAGTTGGGGGGATTCAGTTGATGTGCAGCCAGACACCGCAGCAGAAGAGGACTCAGTCGAGGAGGTTATGGAAGAGGATGGAGTAGGAGGAGTAGAGGAGGTGGCAGTAGGCCTGCCTGCAAGTCATGGCGGTGTCACCAACTCCGCTGCAGAGCCACGCATTCCATGCTTGTCAGCTGTCAGCAGGTTGACCCAATGCGCAGTGTAGGTGATATACCTGCCCTGACCGTGCTTTGCAGACCAGGTATCAGTGGTCAGATGGACCCTTGCCCCAACACTGTATGCCAGATATGCCATGACTTCCTTTTCAATCACTGAGTAGAGGTTTGGGATTGCCTTTTTTGAAAAAAAAAAATTTGTCCGGGTACCTTCCACTGTGGTGTCCCAATAGCGACAAATTTTTTTTAATGCCTCAGACTCCACCAGCTGGTATGGTAAAAGCTGGCGGTCTAAGAGTTCCGTCAAGCCAGCTATCAGACGCCGGGCAAGGGGGTGACTCTGTGACATTGGCTTCCTACGCTCAAACATTTCCTTTACAGACACCTGACTGTGGGCAGATGAGATGGAACTGCTGAAGGTGAGAGGCGAAGTGGCGGGTGGTTGAGAGGGGGCAAGGAGGACAGCAGTGGTTGACGTGGCTGAAGATGCTGGACCAGGAGGAGGATGGTGGCTTTGAGCTTGTGTGCTGCTTCTACTCGTCATCATGTGTTGATCCCATAGGCGTTTGTGATGTGCGATCATGTGCCTTCGCAAAGCAGTTGTACCTAGGTGGGTGTTGGATTTCCCACGACTCAGTTTCTTTTGGCACAGGTTGCAAATGGCATCGCTGTTGTCAGAGGCAGACACACAAAAAAAATTCCACACTGCTGAGCTTTGCAATGATGGCATTCTGGTGGTGGCAACAGCATGTGTTGATTGGCGTGCTGTCTGGCTGACCCCGGGTGCCGATACATGCTGTCTGACTGTGCCACTAGTTCCTTGCGACGACCTCCCCCTGCTTCCAACTCGTCTCCTCCTTCTCTCTGTCTCCCCTTCTGAACTTTCCCCCTCTTCTTCTTTTCTTCGAGCAGGCACCCACGTGGCATCCACGGACACATCGTCATCATCAACCACTTCACTTGTATCTGACACCTCAGCAAAGGAAGCAGCAGCGGGTACAACATCATCATCATCATCATCACACTGTACGTCCATGTGTGTAATGCTGCCTGACTGAGACATATCCCTGTTATCTCCATCCTCTGGCAATAATGGTTGCGCATCACTAATTTCATCCAACTGATGTGTAAATAACTCCTCTGAGGGATCAAGTGAAGCGGCTGAGGTGGCTCTGGTGGTAGTGGTGGTGGTGGCGGCGGGCGGGAGAGTGGTAACTTGAGAGCAGGTGACCAAAGCTGAGCTGGAGGAGGATGGTGCGTCAAGGTTCTTAGTGGAAGCTGTTTAAGATTGGGTGTCCTGTGTAAGCCAGTCAACTATTTGCTCAGAATTTTTTGGGTTCAGGGTACGTGGCCTCTGAACACCGGGCATTATTCCAGGACCAGTGGAAATCACAGCACCACGAACACGATGGCCCCTGCGGCATGGGCTGCCTCTGCCTGTTATTTTTTATTAGATAAGTGTTACTATGAGTGCAAGGTACTGTGCCACCCTATATAAGTGGTGGGCAGTGGGCACAGTACAGTCTGTGTGGGCCTGACACACACTGGCTTGCAACTGTGATTATATCACAGACAAATATTAAATAGAATTTTTATTTATCTGCGAGGTATTTGTGAGTGAGTGACACCCTGTAACGGTATAAGTGGAGGCCTAGCCAGTGGCCACAATACAGTCTGTGTGGACCTGACACACACTGGCTTGCAACTGTGATTATATCACAGAAAAATATTAAATAGAATTTTTTTTTGTATCTGCGAGGTATTTGTGAGTGAGTGACACCCTGTAACGGTATAAGTGGAGGCCTAGCCACTAGCCAGTGGCCACAATACAGTCTGTGTGGGCCTGACACACACTGGCTTGCAACTGTGATTATATCACAGAAAAATATTAAATAGAATTTTTTTTGTATCTGCGAGGTATTTGTGAGTGAGTGACACTCTGTAACAGTATAAGTGGAGGCCTAACCACTAGCCAGTGGCCACAATACAGTCTGTGTGGGCCTGACACACACTGGCTTGCAACTGTGATTATATCATAGAAAAATATTGAATAGAATTTTTATTTATCTGCGAGGTATTTGTGAGTGACACCCTGTAACGGTATAAGTGGTGGCCTAGCCACTAGCCACAATACAGTCTGTGTGGGCCTGACACACACGGGCTTGCAAATGTGATTAGATCACAGAAAAATATTAAATAGAATTTTTATTCATCTGCGAGGTATTTATGAGTGAGTGACACCCTGTAACGGTATAAGTGGAGGCCTAGCCAGTGGCCACAATACAGTCTGTGTGGGCCTGACACACACTGGCTTGCAACTGTGATTATATCACAGAAAAATATTAAAATAGAATTTTTATTTATCTGCGAGGTATTTGGGAGTGAGTGACACCCTGCAACGGTATAAGTGGAGGCCTAGCCACTAGCCAGTGGCCACAATACAGTCTGTGTGGGCCTGACACACACGGGCTTGCAACTGTGATTATATCACAGAAAAATATTAAATAGAATTTTTATTTATCTGCGAGGTATTTGTGAGTGAGTGACACCCTGTAACGGTATAAGTGGTGGCCTAGCCACTAGCCACAATACAGTCTGTGTGGGCCTGACACACACGGGCTTGCAAATGTGATTAGATCACAGAAAAATATTAAATAGAATTTTTTTTATCTGAAAGGTATTTGAGTGATAAATTTAGAGACTCCAGCCAAGTATGTGTAAAGTACAATTCTGTTTATTTAGCAAACAAGGTAATTGCTACGGCAAGGTAAATAGTGACGTTTCGGCACATCCGTGCCTTCATCAGACTGCAGCAAAAAAGGGAGATAAATCAATAAATCAATGTACAGTGAATGTATCAGGTATTTATATCAGCATACATGATAGCGACTGTATTCTATATGCATCTGTTTATCTTAGATTTACAAACACATAAATGCAGGGATAAAAATGATAATACTTAGAGAATAATAAAAAATAATAAAAAAGCAAAAAAAGTGCATGGACGGATTTTGCAGCTGCAGTTCAAGGCTGTAAACAAGGTCTATATTGGCAAGGACACAGTCATTAAATAGTCATCCTCCTATGAAAGAGCAGTCATATCTGAGGTGAATTAAGTAAATAATCACAATGGAAAACAATACTAATATTATAATGCCAGGTGGCAGTGTTTTGCATATATCCATCAACAGGTAAAAGGTTCAGAATGATTTCATAGAGATTACTGGTAAATACTATTACTGTCTATGAGCTAGCAGGTGGGTACAGAAAATGATGGTCCAGATACTCAGGAGTGACTTACCTAGTGCCGCTTGTAGTGCAGAAGATCTCAGGTGTGGACGCAGTAGAGGGAGAGACATGCGGTTGTACCGCTGAAGAGAGCAGGCGCCATGTCTGGGGTCATTTGTGTGGGGATTTAAATACCCGCACGCCTTCCCGCCGTTTCTCGCATCTCCCGAACCGGAAGTGCGTCACGTGGAACGCAAGCTAAAGCCACCATGCGTTCCACCGACAGGAAGTGTCTGGGTGGAGCGCAGGGCGGTCCCGCAGAGTCATTGCGATAAGTGGAATACATAAAACAAAGTGATACAGGCTGAGACGGAAATATTAGGAAAGTATATATGGGATTGGCCTTTACTTTAACGAAATCTATATAGTACTATGAGAGTGGATAATGCGTTCCAACAGACGGAAGTATATGGGGAATGTCAGTGATAGGATACAGTATGGGATAACTGAGTGCCTAGGCTATTCTGCACTATAGGGGAAGAGAAGATATTTTAGGACTAATAAGGAAGAGATTGGATATAATATTATATAGGTAAAAAGGGAGAAATAAAGTACTACAGAAAGTGTCCGTGACTATGTATTTTGTATATCAGCACTATAGGTATAGTTATGAGGGCAGGATTTGTTTTGTAAATAGGGAAATTAGATCGCGGTATCTTATAGTACTAAGTTCCAAAGTGTGGTCACTAGGAGTATTGGTTGGAATGAATTCCAGAGTATGGTCACTTGGAGTATTGGTTGGAATGAATTCCAGAGTATGGTCACTTGGAGTATAGGTTGGAATGGAATCAGTAAGTATAGTCTTGGAGGCGGAGACTGTATAATATATGGAGAGATGATATATTGGTAGCGGCAGAGGGGGATATCTACAAAGTTGAGTAAAATACTGAGAGTTGCGTGGGGGAGGACAAGATACTGTAATGGAACTGGAATAGGAATGTGAGTTAGTAACATGTAACATAAACACAATACGCCAAGACTTAGTGACTAGTGACATGGTATGATTACACGTAGGACAAGAAATAACAAACCACATAAAAGGATACATTCTGCGGCACTAGAGTAGTCCTGGAGAGTCAATGGGCCTGTGAAGAAAAATGGGATTGGTTAATAAATGCATATGCCTTATAGTAAGGTTTCTATCTCATACTCCCTGTTAAGACCCCTTGGTTCCATGCTTTCCAATTTGTGTATCCAGAAGGCCTCTCTTTGTTTTAATAGTTTTATTCTGTCGCCACCCCTTCTGGGTGCTGGGATGTGCTCTATGATTTGGTATTTGAGTTGGGAAATAGAGTGTGAGGCCTGATTCAAGTGATATGGGACCGGGAGTAACAGATTTGGTTTGCGTATAGTGGATCTGTGCTGGCATATTCGGTTCCGGATGGTTTGGGTGGTTTCACCGACATAAATGAGTCCACAGGGGCATTTGAGAGTATAGACGACAAAGTCAGAGTCACATGTAAAAAAATCATTAATTAGGAATTGTTTACCTGTGTACGGATGTGATATACTGTTGCCTTTTTGTACATGTGAACATTGTATACAATGGTGACAGGGAAATGTACCTTTTTTGGGGGTCCTGAGGAATGTCTGGCGGGATATTTTGGTGGCTGAGCCAATGTCTGCTCGAACTAATAGGTCCCTTAAATTTTTGGGACGTCTGTTGCACATAAGAACTGGATTCTTAAATTCCTCAATGTCTGGGTAAGCTCTGGCTAGGAGATGCCAGTGTGCTCTGAGACTGTTCTCCATTTTTCTAACATTTGGATGGTATGTGTGAACGAAAGGTATACGTTTGCCCAGTGTACGGTTAGTATTGCGGGGATGTGTCGGTGGTCTGATTAAATGTGCGGGGTAACCTCTCTCTCTGAAGCGTTCTTGCATTTCCTTGATCCTCTTAGTCTGAATGGGTTCCGTCTGTACTATCCTGTTGATTCTTTGGAATTGTGACATGGGAAGTGATCTTTTTGTATTGGTAGGATGAAAGCTCGAGAAGTGTAGTAGGTTATTTCTGTCAGTTGGTTTTCTGTATAAATCGGTTACAAGACTCCCTTCTGGATTTTTGGTTACTAGTGTGTCAAGAAAATTGATGGTTGTTGGGTCAAAGTGAATGGTAAACTGGAGTTCTGGTGTGATATGATTCAGAAATTCATGGAAATTTAGTAATGTTTCAGTTGTTCCTTTCCAAATGCAGAAAATATCGTCGATATACCTTCGCCAGAGTTGTACATGTGTGGTGAAGGTATTGTTTGGGTATATGTGGGTCTCTTCAAAATCTCCCATGTAGCTACCGGTATTGGCATATGGGGGTGCTACATTAGATCCCATTGCCGTCCCTTGTTTCTGTAAGTAAAATTGATCTTGGAATAAAAAGAAGTTATGGTGTAATACTATGGAAAGTAGATCATTGCACAGGGAAATTACATTTGGATGTTTGTCAGTTTTTTTGAGAAGTTTGTCTACTGCTGTCAGGCCTTTATGGTGTTGGATTGAGGTATACAAGCTGCATACATCCCAGGTCACTAAAATGGTATCTTGGTGTATCGGTCCCAGGTTTTTGGAATGATTGGATGTCTGTTAATCAGAAAACTGGCTGTTTCTTGGTCTATGGTACCCTTGTCAATGTATAGGGTGAGAGTATCCTCGATTTTTATATATATATATATATATATATATATATATATATATATATATATATAGACCAAGAAACAGACAGTTTTCTATACCCTACCCAAAATCCACAAGAATCTGCTCAACCCACCCGGACGCCCAATTGTAGCTTCTACCGACTCCATCCTCTCACCCCTGTCCATCTTTCTTGAAAAGATACTGACCCCAGAAATCAAAAAAACTACATCCTTTTTACTCGACACATCTTCTTTTCTAGACACTCTCAAAAACCTGGGACCGATACACCAAGATACCATTTTAGTGACCTGGGATGTATGCAGCTTGTATACCTCAATCCAACACCATAAAGGCCTGACAGCAGTAGACAAACTTCTCAAAAAAAACTGACAAACATCCAAATGTAATTTCCCTGTGCAATGATCTACTTTCCATAGTATTACACCATAACTTCTTTTTATTCCAAGATCAATTTTACTTACAGAAACAAGGGACGGCAATGGGATCTAATGTAGCACCCCCATATGCCAATACCGGTAGCTACATGGGAGATTTTTATTCCAAGATCAATTTTACTTACAGAAACAAGGGATGGCAATGGGATCTAATGTAGCACCCCCATATGCCAATAGCTACATGGCAGATTTTGAAGAGACCCACATATACCCAAACAATACCTACACCACACATGTACAACGCTGGCGAAGGTATATCGACGATATTTTCTGCATTTGGGAAGGAACAACTGAAACATTACTAAATTTCCATGAATTTCTGAATCATATCACACCAGAACTCCAGTTTACCATTCACTTTGACCCAACAACCATCAATTTCCTTGACACACTAGTAACCAAAAATCCGGAAGGGAGTCTTGTAACCGATTTATACAGAAAACCAACTGACAGAAATAACCTACTACACTTCTCGAGCTTTCATCCTACCAATACAAAAAGATCACTTCCCATGTCACAATTCCAAAGAATCAACAGGATAGTACAGACGGAACCCATTCAGACTTAGAGGATCAAGGAAATGCAAGAACGCTTCAGAGAGAGAGGTTACCCCGCACATTTAATCAGACCACCGACACATCCCCGCAATACTAACCGTACACTGGGCAAACGTATACCTTTCGTTCACACATACCATCCAAATGTTAGAAAAATGGAGAACAGTCTCAGAGCACACTGGCATCTCCTAGCCAGAGCTTACCCAGACATTGAGGAATTTAAGAATCCAGTTCTTATGTGCAACAGACGTCCCAAAAATTTAAGGGACCTATTAGTTCGAGCAGACATTGGCTCAGCCACCAAAATATCCCGCCAGACATTCCTCAGGACCCCCAAAAAAGGTACATTTCCCTGTCACCATTGTATACAATGTTCACATGTACAAAAAGGCAACAGTATATCACATCCGTACACAGGTAAACAATTCCTAATTAATGATTTTTTTACATGTGACTCTGACTTTGTCGTCTATACTCTCAAATGCCCCTGTGGACTCATTTATGTCGGTGAAACCACCCAAACCATCCGGAACCGAATATGCCAGCACAGATCCACTATACGCAAACCAAATCTGTTACTCCCGGTCCCATATCACTTCAATCAGGCCTCACACTCTATTTCCCAACTCAAATACCAAATCATAGACACATCCCAGCACCCAGAAGGGGTGGCGACAGAATAAAACTATTAAAACAAAGAGAGGCCTTCTGGATACACAAATTGGAAAGCATGGAACCAAGGGGTCTTAACAGGGAGTATGAGATACAAACCTTACTATAAGGCATATGCATTTATTAACCAATACCATTTTTTCTTCACAGGCCCATTGACTCTCTAGGACTACTCTAGTGCCGCAGAATGTATCCTTTTATGTGGTTTGTTATTTCTTGTCCTACGTGTAATCATACCATGTCACTAGTCACTAAGTCTTGGCGTATTGTGTTTATGTTACATGTTACTAACTCACATTCCTATTCCAGTTCCATTACAGTATCTTGTCCTCCCCCACGCAACTCTCAGTATTTTACTCAACTTTGTAGATATCCCCCTCTGCCGCTACCAATATATCATCTCTCCATATATTATACAGTCTCCGCCTCCAAGACTATACTTACTGATTCCATTCCAACCAATACTCCAAGTGACCATACTCTGGAATTCATTCCAACCAATACTCCTAGTGACCACACTTTGGAACTTAGTACTGTAAGATACCGCGATCTCATTTCCCTATTTACAAAACAAATCCTGCCCTCATAACTATACCTATAGTGCTGATATACAAAATACATAGTCACGGACACTTTCTGTAGTACTTTATTTCTCCCTTTTTACCTATATAATATTATATCCAATCTCTTGCTTATTAGTCCTAAAATATCTTCTCTTCCCCTATAGTGCAGAATAGCCTAGGCACTCAGTTATCCCATACTGTATCCTATCACTGACATTCCCCATATACTTCCGGCTGTTGGAACGCATTATCCACTCTCATAGTAACATAGAAACATAGAATGTGTCGGCAGATAAGAACCATTTGGCCCATCTAGTCTGCCCAATATATCTGAATCCTATTAATAGTCCCTGGCCCTATCTTATATGAAGGATAGCCTTATGCCTATCCCATGCATGCTTAAACTCCTTCACTGTATTTGCAGCTACCACTTCTGCAGGAAGGCTATTCCATGCATCCACTACTCTCTCAGTAAAGTAATACTTCCTTATATTACTTTTAAACCTTTGCCCCTCTAATTTAAAACTGTGTCCTCTTGTGGTAGTTTTTCTTCTTTTAAATATGCTCTCCTCCTTTACCGAGTTGATTCCCTTTATGTATTTACAAGTTTCTATCATATCCCCTCTGTCTCTTCTTTCTTCCATGCTCTACATATTAAGATCCTTTAACCTTTCCTGGTAAGTTTTATCCTGCAATCCATGTACTAGTTTAGTAGCTCTTCTCTGAACTCTCTCTAGAGTATCTATATCCTTCTGGAGATATGGCCTCCAGTACTGCGCACAATACTCCAAGTGAGGTCTCACCAGTGTTCTGTACAGCGGCATAAGCACTTCACTCTTTCTACTGCTTATACCTCTCCCTATACATCCAAGCATTCTGCTGGCATTTCGTGCTGCCCTATTACATTGTCTTCCCACCTTTAAGTCTTCTGAAATAATTACTCCTAAATCCCTTTCCTCAGATACTGAGGTCAGGACTGTGTCAAATATTCTATATTCTGCCCTTGGGTTTTTACACCCCAGGTGCATTATCTTGCACTTATCCACATACAATTTCAGTTGCCAGAGTTCTGAGCATTCTTCTAGTTTTCCTAAATCCTTTTCCATTTGGCGTTTCCCTCCAGGAACATCAACCCTGTTACATATCTTTGTGTCATCAGCAAAAAGACAAACCTTACCATCGAGGCCTTTTGCAATATCACTTATGAAGATATTAAACAAAATTGGTCCCAGTACAGATCCCTGTGGAACCCCACTGGTAACATGACCTTGTTTTGAATGTTCTCCATTGACTACAACACTCTGCTGTCTGTCACTCAGCCACTGCCTAATCCACTCAACAATATGGGAGTCCATGCTCAATGACTGCAGTTTATTGATAAGTCTTCTATGTGGGACAGTGTCAAAAGCCTTACTAAAATTTAGATATGCGATGTCTACTGCACCTCCACCGTCTATTATTTTAGTCACCCAGTCAAAAAAATCTATAATATTTGTTTGACATGATCTCCCTGAAGTAAGCCCATGTTGTTTTTCATCTTGCAATCCATGGGATTTTAGATGTTCCACAATCCTATCCTTTAATAGGGTTTCCATTAATTTGCCTACTATTGATGTCAGACTCACTGGTCTATAGTTGCTCGATTCCTCCCTACTACCTTTCTTGTGAATGGGCACGACATTTGCCAATTTCCAATCTTCCGGGACGACTCCTGTTACTAATGATTGGTTAAATAAATCTGTTAACGGTTTTGCCAGCTCACCACTAAGCTCTTTTAATAATTTTGGGTGTATCTCATCAGGCCCCTGTGACTTATTTGTCTTCACTTTAGACAGCAAACTTAGAACATCTTCCTCTGTAAAGACACATGCATCAAACGATTTATTAGTCATCCTTTCTAGTGGAGGTCCTTTTTCTTTTGTAAAAACTGAACAGAAGTATTCATTAAGGCAGTCGGTTAGCCCTTTATTCTCTTCTACATACCTTCCGTCCTTTGTTTTTAATTTAGTTATTCCTTGTTATAATTTCCTTTTTTCCTTTATATATCTGAAGAATGTCTTATCCCCTTTTTTCATAGACTGAGCTAGTTTTTCTTCTGCCTGCGCTTTAGAAGTTCTTATAACTTGCTTGGCCTCTTTCTGCCTAATCTTGTAGATTTCGTTAAAGTAAAGGCCAATCCCATATATACTTTCCTAATATTTCCATCTCAGCCTGTATCACTTTGTTTTATGTATTCCACTTATCGCAATGACTCTGCGGGACCGCCCTGCGCTCCACCCAGACACTTCCTGTCGGTGGAACGCATGGTGGCTTTAGCCACCTGGCATTATAATATTAGTATTGTTTTCCATTGTGATTATTTACTTAATTCACCTCAGATATGACTGCTCTTTCATAGGAGGATGACTATTTAATGACTGTGTCCTTGCCAATATAGACCTTGTTTACAGCCTTGAACTGCAGCTGCAAAATCCGTCCATGCACTTTTTTTGCTTTTTTATTATTTTTTAATTATTCTCTATGTATTATCATTTTTATCCCTGCATTTATGTGTTTGTAAATCTAAGATAAACAGATGCATATAGAATACAGTCGCTATCATGTATGCTGATATAAATACCGGATACATTCACTGTACAATGATTTATTGATTTATCTCCCTTTTTTGCTGCAGTCTGATGAAGGCACGGATGTGCCGAAACGTCACTATTTACCTTGCCGTAGCAAATACCTTGTTTGCTAAATAAACAGAATTGTACTTTACACATACTTGGCTGGAGTCTCTGAATTTATTATTGATAGGGGTGGGAACCCTACTTCAGCAGAAAATCCACCGTGCTACAAGAGCTCTGCTTGCAGGTATTTGAGTGAGTGACACCCTGTAACGGTATGAGTGGAGGCCTAGCCAGTGGCCACAATACAGTCTGTGTGGGCCTGACACACACTGGCTTGCAACTGTGATTATATCACAGAAAAATATTAAATAGATTTTTTTTTATCTGCGAGGTATTTGTGAGTGAGTGACACCCTGTAACGGTATAAGTGGAGGCCTAGCCACTAGCCAGTGGCCACAATACAGTCTGTGTGGGCCTGACACACACTGGCTTGCAACTGTGATTATATCATAGAAAAATATTAAATAGAATTTTTATTTATCTGTGAGGTATTTGTGAGTGAGTTACACCCTGTAACGGTATAAGTGGAGGCCTAGCCACTAGCCAGTGGCCACAATACAGTCTGTGTGGGCCTGACACACACGGGCTTGCAACTGTGATTATATCACAGAAAAATATTAAATAGAATTTTTATTTATCTGCGAGGTATTTGTGAGTGAGTGACACCCTGTAACGGTATGAGTGGAGGCCTAGCCAGTGGCCACAATACAGTCTGTGTGGGCCTGACACACACGGGCTTGCAACTGTGATTACATCACAGAAAAATATTAAATATAATTTTTTTTTTATCTGCGAGGTATTTGTGAGTGAGTGACACCCTGTAACGGTATAAGTGGAGGCCTAGCCAGTGGCCACAATACAGTCTGTGTGGGCCTGACACACACTGGCCTGCAACTGTGATTAGATCACAAAAAATATTAAATATAATATTTTTTTATCTGCGAGGTATTTTTTGTCACACCCTGTATGAATGGTGTGCACACAGTACTGTCTGTGACTGAGCCTGCAGCCTCTCACAGACGGGCAGGCAACTGCAATATATATATATATATATATATATATATATATATATATATATATATATATAAAAAAAGCAGACTGATGTACCAGCCCTGAAAAGGGCTTTTTGGGGTGCTGTCAGGACGCTGTCTTTACAGCAGATGAGTCTGTGGACACAGAACACTGCCCTAGCTAACGCTTTCCCTATTGAATCAGCAGCAGCAGAACTGTCCCTCCTCTCGCTGAGAATGCAGCTTCGGAATGACTCTAAAATGGATGCTGTCCAGGAGGTGGGAGGGTCTGAGAGGGAGGGTCTGCTGCTGATTGGCTGGAATGCGTCTGCTGACCTGTAGAGGGTCAAAGTTTACTCAATGATGATGTATAGGGGCGGACCGAACATCGCATATGTTCGCCGGCCACGGCGAACGCGAACAAGCTATGTTCGCCGGGAACTATTTGCCAGCGAACTATTCGGGCCATCTCTATTCTTGAATGGGATATTAAAAGGCATAAATTGCCCTATGCAGCAATTTAAAGTGAGATTCACTCCATTTTTCCCATGGGACTGCTCTCCTCACTCTCTCCCATCCCCCCATAATCTTATCTATCCACTCACTGGAGCCCAAAAGTGGTTTCCATCCCTGGAATCTTTTAGTGTACAAGCTATTATTACCCTTTTCTCTCAGGGTTTTGTAAATGTCAGAAAGTGATACTTTATTTTTTCTTTGCTTCAGCAGAATGTCAAAGGGATTGGAAATTTATTCATTCTGAAAGTCTCTCAATCTAGATCCGCAAAAATTCTTAACTTGGTAATATTGTAGAAACTGTTCCCTAGGAAGCCCATATTTATTTTGTAGTTCCCCTAGCGACAGATATCTAGGTTCTGCCCCGTGAATAATATGCAACATTTTGTGTATACCTAGCAGCTTCCAGGGATGAAACAGCTTGTTTGTTTTGCCTAGATTGAAATCTGGATGATTCCATAAAGGCATATGTTTAGATGGTGAAAATGAGAGACTGATCATCGTATCCTTGATCACTATTGAGTTTTTTATATTCGGATGTAGAGAACCCAACCTGGAATGAAGTAGAGATCCAAGATCCCATCCCCCCACCAACTCCCTCTCCAGACTGCAATTAGAGTAGAGTAATGTGATGTCCAATTTAGCCAATCCCTACAATGCCTGAAAAGACATGCCAAGTTGTAACTCCTCGCATCCGGCAATCTTAACCCTCCTTTATCTATAGGGGCCCATAATGATCTTAATGCTATACGTGTTTTTTTCCCCGGACCAAATAAAATTAGTAAAGGTCCTATTTAGACAAACAGCATCTGCATGTCGGAGTAAAATTGGCATAGTCTGCATAGGATATAATAGTTTTGGGAAACTAATCATCTTGATTAAGTGACATTTGCCCATCACTAACGGCGGCAAATTTTGCCATCTCTTTAGTTCCTGTTTTATTTGTGCAAATAATGGCGGGTAATTAAGGGTGTATAGAGAGTGAGGTGTACGTCCTATTTTGATCCCTAGGTACTTGATGTGTTTTGTGACTAGATATACCGGGCAATCTCTCAGGATGAAATCTCTCCTATGGTTTCCTATCCCTATAGTCAGTAGCTCGCATTTACCTTGATTTATCTTAAAGCCTGAAAAGGAGCCAAATTCCCTCATGACATTAAAGATCTTGTTAATATCCCTTTGTGGGTTTGAAAGGAACACAATGATGTCATCAGCGAACAGTGACAGTTTAATCTCCTGTTTACCTATTTTGATACCTTCGAATATATCTGTTGACTCCAGTAGTCTAGCTGACAGTTCAATCGCTATGTTGAATAGCAGAGGAGACAATGGGCACCCCTGTCTTGTCCCTTTGAAAAGTGAAAAAGGGGTGGACAAAAATCCTGGTATTGCAATTTGCGCTTTAGGGGATTTATATAAAGCACTGATATATGTCCTAAAAGCACCTGTAATCCGCATTCTATCCATTACAGTCCCCAACCAGTTCCAACTTATATTACCGAATGCTTTTTCAGCATCGATTGTTAATAAGGCTGGTAATGTTAAAATATTTGCTTTCCTGTTAACATGATCCAGTATAGTTAGAACCCTGCGAATATTAAACACAGCTGACCTTCCCTTTACAAAACCCACTTGAGATGCTCCAATCAACGATGGCATGATATTTGCCAACCTATCCACCATTATTTTGGAAAGTATTTTTACATCCACATTTATAAGAGATATAGGACGGTAGGAGGCAGGTTGAAAGGGGTCTTTTCCTGATTTGGGTATTAATTTGATATGTGCTAAATTGCTTGTTTCTGTGAGATTGTGGCCGTCCAGTACTCTATTGTAGTTATCCACCATTAGCTGTGAAATTTCTTCTCTAAGGATTTTAAAGAATTCTCCAGAGAATCCGTCAGGTCCCGGGGCCTTCCCTGATTTCAGTGTTCGTATAGTTGACATCACTTCCTCAATCGTAATAGACTGGTTAAGTGAAGCTAGTTGTTCTGCCTGCACACCTGGAAGAGAGATCTTGTAAAGAAAAGTAGTAGGGGGGTGATGGGCTCTCTAGTATATAAATTCTGATAGAACTCTCTGAATATCTCCACTACCTTTCTGGGATCTTTTTGAAGGTGTCCTTGAGAATCTTTCAATGACTGTAATTGGGTGTGGCCTCTGGCACCTTTAGCCAATCTCGCTAGGATTCTCCCTGACTTATTTCCGAATTTGAATAACCTAGATTCCTTTTGGGATCTATACATATCTTCCCACCTTACGAACCAAAGTTCGAAGTCTTTCTTTGCTACCCTCCAAATTAATTTATTATCGCTTGTGCCTTCCGTAGTGTCAGAGTTGATTCATCTAGTTTTGCCCTGGTTTTATTTTTTAGGGAGTGCACATAAGATATAATCTTTCCCCTTAAAACTGCCTTCGCTGTGTCCCAAAGTAAGGGGGGATTGTCTTTATGTTCTGCGTTGTCCTGAAAGTATTCTATAATCCAACCCTTTAACAAATCCCTAAAATTTTAATTCTCTGAAAGGAAGGAGGGGATTTGCCAGATGAAATCAGATCCCCTCTGTATTTGTTCTTTTATGTCTATCTGTACTGGAGCATGATCGGAAATTGCAATGTCTAAGATTTTGGAATGGTGGGCCCTGCGCTGAATAGAAGTTGACACAAAAATATGATCAATTCTAGACCATGAATTGTTTGGTAAAGAATAGAACGTGTACTCTCTTCTCTCCGGATTTTCTAGTCTCCAAAGGTCTACCAGGTTGTTATCTTGTATAAATGCAGCTAAAACAGAGTCCCTATTTCTTTGTGACATAACTTTCCCGGGAGAAACCCTTCTGTCTTCCCCACTGTCCACACCAGCATTCATTCCCATCAAAACACTGAGGTCTTTGAAAAAGGATCAATTTTCCCCATTCGGATCGTACACATTTACTAAACAGAGAACCCCTAAAGGAGATTGTATATTCAGCTTTTGATATATTCCCTTATTATCTGTCTCATGGTTAAGTATTTTATAATCTAGATGCTTACTTATCAGAATCAGTGTACCTGCCTTCCTAGCTATCGAGGGCGACCCCACCACTTCTCCTGCAACATAGCAATATCAGGCTTAAGTCGGTGCAGGTATTTGAGTATCATCATGTTGTGAAGAGAAACAATAAAGAAGATCGCGGCACACCGGAGTAGAAATAATGTTGCTGCTTTATTGGAAGAACTTCCTTGAAAGGGGTGCAACTTCTGGTGCAGTGGTGGAGGCTTCAGTGGTATCAGCATGCTCTGCCATGATTGTAGTCATCATAATGTGATACGTGTGAGAAAATGGAAACAAGGCGGCACTGCCTTCACTGGTAGGCCTATGGTAATAAGAAACCGATGCTGTGGTTTAAGTGTACTCCGCTATGTGGTGCTCTGCGACGTAGAGGTAAGCCTCCACCACTGCACCAGAAGTTGCACCCCTTTCAAGGAAGTTCTTCCAATAAAGCAGCAACATTATTTCTACTCTGGTGAGTGCCGCGATCTTCTTTATTGTTTCTCTTCACAACATGAACTATTGACCTTACCTCTACGTCGCAGAGCACCACATAGCGGAGTACACTTAAACCACAGCATCGGTTTCCTATTACCATAGGCCTACCAGTGAAGGCAGTGCCGCCTTGTTTCCATTTTCTCACACGTATCATATTTGAGTATCATATTACGTTTAGTTGGAGAACGTAAAACCTTAACGTTCCAAGACACAATGCGCATCATGGGACCTCCTCATGGAAAAGATGTATGCAGGGCACAGCAGTACGCATCCAGATAAAAACAGTCCCAAAATCCCCAATAAACCTGACAACAATACAAAAAGAATGTCTAACTGCAATTAGGCAACAATTCCTTATCCATAAATAAGGTAGAAATCTCCTTCTCCTCCCTCCAATAATGTACTTTAAGCTGACTTCACTTTTTTCCTGCCTATGTGCATTCTTACACATAATTACTTCCCTGAAGTATATTCCCCATACTCGGTCCCTGACCTATTATGAGAAGAAACATGGCTATATAGAGAGCATTTAAACAAATCACATTATCCCCCCTTATTGAGTCTTTGAGAAAACCAGACCCCTTGAGCTAGACTCGATACTAGATAAGTAAAGGTATACTCAAGTCCAATGATTCTTCATCTGGATCCCTTGGCGGCTTTTGTGTTATGCTGACTTTCCAGACTGTTTCTCTGTTGTTCCATGTATCTCTTCGGGCTCTGGGGGTGATCCATTTCTCTGTCTCTCCCTCTTGCTCTCTTTTCCGGAGCTCGTTCTGTGATATTCAGTGGTATCTGCAAAACGTCCGCAGCTTCCTCAGGAGTTGAAAAGGTTTGAGATGATCCATCCCGCTTGAAGACCTTTAACATAGCCGGATACAGTAGCGCGAATCGGGTATGTCTTTGATAAAGTTCAGCGCAAATGGCTGAGAAGGCCCTCCTTCTTTTAGTGACTTCAGCAGAGTAGTCCCCGAATACTATAACCGTTGAATTTCTCAGCTCCACAGGTTCAGTGCATTTCTTGAAGTTACACAGGATATTTGTTTTATCTTGGAAATCAAGGTACTTCACTATCACCTGTCTCTGTTTGCGGCTAAATCTTGCGCTGCTTTTATCAGTGTCTGAAGTCAGATTTTTCAGATCCGGACCCAGTCTGTGAGCACGCTCAACTTTGCACGGGCCATTTAGACCCAATAGCTTAGGTAACTCTTGTTCACATACAGTCTTGTGAAAAAATTAGGACACCCTTTGAAAGCATGTGGTTTTTTGTAACATTTTTAATAAATGGTTATTTCATCTCCGTTTCAACAATACAGAGAGATTAAAGTAATCCGACTAAACAAAGAAAACTGAAGAAAAGTCTTTTCAAGATCTTCTGTAAATGTCATTCTACAAAAATGCCTATTCTAACTGAGGAAAAAGATAGGACACCCTTGCCCCTAATAGCGAGTGTTACCTCCTTTGGCTGAAATAACTGCAGTGAGACGGTTCTTGTAGCCATCTACCAGTCTTCGACATCGGTCTGAGGAAATTTTACCCCACTCCTCAATGCAGAACTTTTTCAGCTGTGAGATGTTTGAGGGGTTTCTTGCACGTACAGCCCTTTTCAAGTCACCCCACAGCATCTCAATGGGATTCAAATCTGGACTTTGACTTGGCCATTCCAGGACTCTCCATTTCTTCTTTTTCAGCCAATCTTTGGTTGATTTACTAGTATGTTTTGGGTCATTGTCATGTTGCATGGTCCAGTTCCGCTTCAGCTTTAATTTTCTAACTGATGGTCTCACATGTTCTTCAAGCACCTTCTGATACACAGTAGAATTCATCGTGGATTCTATGATGGTGAGCTGACCAGGTCCTGCTGCAGCAAAGCAGCCCCAAACCATGACACTTCCACCTCCATGCTTCACAGTTGGTATGAGGTTCTTTTCTTGGAATGCTGTGTTTGGTTTACGCCAAACATGTCCTCTGCTGTTTTGTCCAAATAATTCAATTTTGGACTCATCTGTCCAAAGAACATTATTCCAGAAGTCCTGGTCTTTGTCAACTTTATCGCTGGCAAATGTCAGTCTGGCCTCGATGTTTCTCTTGGAAAGCAAAGGTTTCCTCCTTGTACACCTCCCATGCAAGTTAAACTTGTACAGTCTCTTTCTGATTGTAGAGGCATGTACTTCTACATCAACAGTAGCCAGAGCCTGCTGTAGTTCTCGAGATGACACTTTAGGGTTTTTGGATACCTCTTTTAGCATCTTGCGGTCTGCTCTTGGGGTGAACTTACTGGGGCGACCAGTCCTGGGCATGTTGGCAGTTGTTTTGAAAGCCCTCCACTTGTAGACTATCTTCCGGACAGTGGAATGGCTGATTTCAAAATCTTTTGAGATCTTTTTAAATCCCTTCCCAGACTCATAGGCTGCTACAATCTTTTTTCTGAAGTCCTCTGACAGCTCTTTTGCTCTCACCATGGTGCTCACTCTCACTTCAACAGTCAGGAGCACACCAAACTAAATGTCTGAGGTTTAAATAGGGCAAGCCTCATTCAACATGCAGAGTAACGATCTACTAATTATGTGCACCTGGTGTGATATACCTGTGTGAGATCTGAGCCAATTTAAGAGGGAATACATGTGAGGGTGTCCTATCTTTTTCCTCAGTTAGAATAGGCATTTTTGTAGAATGACATTTACAGAAGATCTTGAAAAGACTTTTCTTCAGTTTTCTTTGTTTAGTTGGATTACTTTAATCTCTCTGTATTGTTGAAACGGAGATGAAATAACCATTTATTAAAAATGTTACAAAAAACCACATGCTTTCAAAGGGTGTCCTAATTTTTTCACATGACTGTATACTGTGCAAGTCTTTTACAGGGATCTCCTCCGACAAGCCGACGATCCGCAAATTGTTCCTGCGGGACCGATTTTCGAGATCTTCCACTCGATCCCAAAGATTTCTATTCTCTTGTATAAGACAGCGAATTTGCGTGATACATTCCTCAGAGTAAAGTTCCAGGGTATGCACCCTATTTTCTATCTCTGTCAAGCGCGTGTCTTGCTTTTGCAGTGCCTCATGTATTTGCTGCATGGAAGTTTTCACTGATGCTTCTAGCGTGGCTTGTAAATCAGTATCCAGCTGTGATGCAACTTCTATCGCCAGTAGTTTGTAATTGATTCCCCCCTGCTGTATTTACTTCTTGTGATAGCATTGTGGAGGGTGCGCTCTCATCTTCCTCAGCACGAGGTGATGGCGTATCAGGCGCCATGTTTTCGTCTCTCTGGCTCGATCGGCGGGAATATCAGCCGAGGTCTTGGTCTTTATTTTCTTGCCCATAGCGATAACAAAACGGTCCAAGGCCTCAGGACCTTGGTAATCAGACGGAGCTATGTATTGATCCTGATAAAGGTGTATTTTGGCAATATGACCCAGATTTCGGTCAGGGAATCCGCAGCGGTCTCTTTCTGCTGCTCACATGCAGGCACCGGAACCGTAAGTCTCAAATTTTTTTAGATAATCGTATAATCCTAAAGCATTGCCCAGCGTTCCTTCCAAAAGTAATTTTTAAAATTCTATTGTAATTTGGAAGTTGTTCTGCCGTCCTTCTGTGATTCTCCTACCACAGACTAATAGAGGAAGTTCCACAATCTGGATGTAAGACGTTGCCTACTAGGTTATCTGGAGACAACAAAGCAGATTGGACAATTGGACCACATTTTTATCCAGTTCCAAGGTCCTAATAAAGGTCTAGCAGCCAGGAAGTCTACGATGACTCGGCGGATAAGAGACGCTATCTCTCTTTGTTATAGCAACAAGAATCTTGTCTCCCCAGCAGGACTCAAGGCCCACTCAACTCGGGCTATGTCAACCTCCTGGGCAGAAAACTCCGCTATATCTATTAAACAGATCTGCAAAGCGGCTGCCTGGGCTAATCCTATGACCTTTTTTAAGCACTAAGGCTGTATGTGACCCATATACAGGACTTGTCCTTTGGGCGTAGAATTCTTTCTACAGTAGTCCCATCCTGAAATATGTTCATTCTCTGTTAATACTGTAATTGGATTTTCTATTAGCCTCCCCAACGGCACTGGGAGTTTTTCACACCCTTGTTTGTTTGTGGTAAAGTATAATTACCTTGGTGGATTGTATTATGTTGAATTAATAATAATTTTTCTTGCATCATTTTCCATGTCCTTGGTTATTAACTGGCTTAGGTAAGGAGTGTAGGCCTTTTTAATCTGGAGCTCCAGAGTGGTTTCCTTTCCAGGGGGCAGGGATACCCTCCTGTCAGTGCCGTTGGGGAGGCTAATGGAAAATCCAATTACCAGTAAGAGTAATTTACCTTTTTAATCTATCATAAGAGGTTTTTTTTTTTTAATAGACCCTCGAACTGAACCAGCCATTTTTTCAAAGACCTAGCCACTGAGGTAGATGTAATATTGGGTTTAAACAGAGCAGCCACTGAGTCCCAAGATTTCTTCAAATAAGATTCTTTTTTTTTTATCCATTTGGTCTTAAAAGGAAACCTGTGACAATGCAAGTGCAATCTTATCCGTAGGCAGCATGTTATAGAGCAGGAGGAGCTGAGCAGATTGATATATAGATTTATGGGGAAAGATTCAGCAAAACTTTAATACATTTAAATTCTTGCTCATTCTGGGTTTTGAAGTCCAGGAAAAGTCCTATCAGTGACTGACAGCTAGTTCTGTATGCATATTTATAAGAGGGTATGCTGTCAATCACTGATAGGACTGCCTACTTGACTTCAAAGCCCAGTATGAGCAGGAGGTTCAAATGTATACAAGTTTTACTGAATCTTTTCCCATAACACAATATATCAATCTGTTCAGCTCCTCCCTGCAGCTCAGACTCCATGTTTAGCGTGGTAAGTTCTCTTTAACCCCTTCAAGACCAAGCCAGTTTTCACCATAATGACCAAGCCACATTTTGCAAATCTGACATGTTTCACTTTATGTGGTAATAACTCTGGAACGCTTTTATTTATATAAGCAATTCTAAGACTGTTTTCTCGTGACATATTGTACTTAATGTTAGTGGTAAATTTGAGTCAATATGTTTCACCTTTTATTTATAAAAAAATCCAAAATTTACAGAAAATTTGGAAAAATTCACTATTTTTGAAATATGAATGTCTCTGCTTTTAACCTCTTAAGGACCGGGCTCATTTTCACCTTCAGGACCAGGCCATTTTTGCACATCTGACCAGTGTTACTTTTATGTGGTGATAACTTTAAAACGATTTTACTTATCCAGGCCATTCTGAGATTGTTTTTTCGTCACAAATTGTACTTCATGACACTGGTAAAATGGAGTAAAAAAAAATCATTTTTATTTATAAAAAAAATACCAAATTTGCTAAAAATTTGGAAAAATTTGCAAATTTCCAAGTTTCAATTTCTCTACTTCTATAATACATATTAATACCTACAAAAATAGTTATTACTTTACATTTCCCATATGTCTTCTTCATGTTAGGATCATTTTGGGAATGACATTTTATTTTTGGGGGACGTTACAAGGCTTAGAAGTTTAGAAGTAAATCTTGAAATTTCTCAGAAATTTTCAAAAACCAACTTTTTAGGGACCAGTTCAGGTCTGAAGTCACTTTGTGAAGCTTACATGATAGAAACCACACAAAAATGACCCCATTCTAGAAACGACACCGCTCAAGGTATTCAAAACTGATTTTACAAACGTTGTTAACCCTTTAGGTGTTCCACAAGAATTAATTGAAAATAGAGATACAATTTAAAAATTTCACTTTTTTGGCAGATTTTCCATTTTAATATTTTTTTTCCAGTTACAAAGCAAAGGTTAACAGCCAAACAAAACTCCTTATTTATGGCCCTGATTCTGTAGTTTACAGAAACACCCCATATGGGGTCGTAAACTGCTGTACGGGCACAAGGCAGGGCGCAGGAGGAAAGGAATGCCATACGGTTTTTGGAAAGCAGATTTTGCTAGACAGTTTTTTTTGGACACCATGTCCCATTTGAAGCCCCCCTAGAGTAGAAACTCCAAAAAAGTGACCCCATTTTAGAAACTACAGGATAGGGTGGAAGTTTTGTTGGTACTAGTTTATGGTACATATGATTTTTGTTTGCTCTATATTACACTATTTGTGAGGCAAGGTAACAAGAAATAGCATTTTTTGACACCGTTTTCTTTAATTTTTATTAACAACATTCATCTGACAGGTTAGATCATGTGGTAATTTTATAGAGCAGGTTGTCACGGATGCAGCGATACCTAATATGTATACAATTTTTTTTATTTATGTAAGTTTTACACAATGATTTCATTTTTGAAACAAAAAAAAATCATGTTTTAGTGTCTCCATAGTCTGAGAGCCATAGTTTTTTCAGTTTTTGGGCGATTATCTTAGGTAGGGTCTAATTTTTTGTGGGATAAGATGACGGTTTTATTGGCACTATTTTGAGGTGCATATGACTTTTTCATCACTTGCTATTACACTTTTTGTGACGTAAGATAACAAAAAATGGCTTTTTTTACACCGTTTTTATATTTATTTTTTTACGGTGTTCACCTGAGGGGTTAGGTCATGCGATATTTTTATAGAGACGGTCAATACAGATGCGGCGATACCTAATATGTATACTTTTTTTTTTTTATTTATGTAAGTTTTACACAATTTAATTTTTGAAACAAAAAAAATCATGTTTTAGTGTTTCCATAGTCTAAGAGCCATAGTTTTTTAAGTTTTTAGGCGATTATCTTGGGTAGGGTATGATTTTTGCGGGATGAGATGACTGTTTGATTGGCGCTATTTTGGGGTGCATATGACTTTTTGATCGCTTGCTATTACATTTTTTGTGTTGTGAGGTGACAAAAAATGTATTTATTTAGCACAGTTTTTATTTTTTACGGTGTTCATCTGAGGGGTTAGGTCATGTGATATTATTATAGAGCTGGTCGATACGGACGCGGCGATACCTAATATGTATACTTTTTTTTTATTTATGTAAGTTTTACACAATAATATCATTTAAAAAAATAACTAAAATCATGTTATAGTGTCTTCATAGTCTAAGACCCATAGTTTTTTTATTTTTTAGGCCATTGTTTCATGTAGGGGCTCATTTTTTGCGGGATGAGGTGACGGTTTGATTGGTACTATTTTGGCGCACATGCGACTTTTTTGATCACTTTTATTACCTTTTTTGGGAAGTAAGGTGGGCAAAATTTCAGTTTCCTCATAGTTTTAATTTTTTTATTTTTATGGCGTTCACCGTGCGGGGAAACTAACATGACCGTTTTATAGATCAGGTCGTTACGGACGCAGCGATACCTAATGTGTAGTGTATTTAATTTTTTTTATTTTTATTCTGTTATAAATGTGTTTTTTTATCTTCACTTTTTTCACTTTTTAAAAATTTTTTTTTTTACCCAGACCCACTTGGTTCTTGAAGATTTAGTGGGTCTGATGTCTGTATAATACAGTACAGTACACTATATAGTGCATTGTACTGTATTTTACTTACACTTTGTCTGAACAGATCTATGCCTTTAGCACAGATCTGTTCAGCACCATGGACAGCAGGATGCCTGAGAAGGCGTTCTGTTCCCATGGGAACCTTCCCCGTGTGCCACAACTGAGCAGACGGGGAAGGGGGGGCTCCCTCCCTCTGTGACACCATCCTGTCTGGGGGGGCTCCCTCCCTCTGTGACACCATCCTGTCTGGGGGGGCTCCCTCCCTCTGTGACACCATCCTGTCTGGGGACAGCAAAGGCACAGCAGCCCCCCGATGGGAGAGGGAGGCAGCTCCCTGACTGTTAACCTTTTCCATACAGAGGTTCGTACGGACCGCGGTATGGAAAGGGTTAAACGTCTGACATCACAGCACAGATGTCAGCCGTTTATACCAGACTGTCAGCAATGTGCTGACACTCTGGTATACCCACTGGACGCCAATGAATATTCAAGAGGAGGCGGGCGGGGATCTCAATCCCGCCTGCCGCACCGCCCGCAACCCCCCTTGCACCACCCGCCTGGATAAAATCATTCAGGGGTGGAGGGGGGGTGAAAAAATCTTTATTTTGGGCATTTTAAAGTTTCTGGTCAGAAACTGCAGAAAGCGCTGCAAACCGCAGGTCTGAATTGACCTGCGGTTTGCTGCGATCGCCGATACAGGGGGGGGTCACATGACCCCCCCGCCGTTGTGACAGGATGCCCGCTGAATGATTTCAGCGGGCATCCTGTTCCGATTAACTTCCGCCGCGCCTCAATCGCGTTTTAAACCCATGACGTACCGATACGTCATGTGTCCTTAAGGACTCGGGAAACATGCCGTACCGGTACGTCATGTGTCCCTAAGGGGTTAAAGCAGATTGTGATGCCTCATAAAATAGTAGTTACTATATATTTCCACAATCTCTACTTCATGTTGGCATCATTTCGTAAATGTATTTTTTTTTTTTTAGGATGTTAGAAGGCTTAGAAATTTAGAAGCGATTCTTAAAATTTTTAAGTAAATTTCCAAAACCCATTTTTTAAGGAGCAGTTTAGTTAAAAAAATCACTTTCAGGGGCTTTCATAATAAATTTTTTATCTATTTTTCCCTGTAACACAGCAAGGTTTAACAGCCAAAGAAAACTCAATATTTATTACCCTGATTCTGCAGCTTACAGAAACCCCATAAGTGGTCGTAAACTGCTGTATGGGTACACGGCAGGGTGCAGAAGGAAAGGAGCACCGTATGGTTTTGGAGGGCAGATTTCACTGGGATAATTTTTAGTTGCCAAGTCACATTTGAAGAAACCCTTAATCACCCCATAGAGTATAAACTCCCAAAAAGTGACCCCATTTTGTAAACTACAGGATGAGGTGACAGTTTTGTTGGTACTATTTTGGGGTACATATGATTTTTGATTGCTCGATATTATGCTTTTTGTGAGGCAAGGTAAACAAAAAATGGCTGTTGTGGCAGTTTTTATTTTTTGTTTTTTACAGAGTTCGACTGAAAGGATAGATCATGTGTTGCTTTTATAGAGCAGGTTGATACAGATGCGACAATACCAAATATGTGTATTTTTTTGTTGTTTCAGTTTTACATAATAAAGCATTTTTGAAAACAAAAATTATGTTTTTGTCAATTTTCGGAAAGCTACATTTCTTTATTTTTTCTGTCGATCATCTTCTGCAGGGGCTCTATTTTTGCAGGAAGAGCTGACATTTTTATTAGTACCATATTTGGGTACATATGATTTTTTGATCATTCAATATGACACTTTTTTAGGACAAGGTGACCAAAAAATGGCTATTTTGGCACATAATTTTTATTTTAAACAGCGTTCAACTGAGAGGTTAGATCATGTGATATTTTTATAGAGCAGGTTTTTATGGATGCAGCGATAAAAAATTTCTACTTTTTTTTTTATTTAATTCAGTTTTAAACTATAAAAGCATTTTTAAAGAAATAAAAAATCTTGTTTTAATTTCTCCATTTTCTGAAAGCCATATTTTTTTTATCGTTTGGACGATTGTCCTATGTAGAGGCTCATTTTTTGCGGGAAGAGATGACGGTTTGATTGGTACTATATTGGGGTACATATGTGTTTTTGATCGCTTGGAATTACACTTTTTGTGATGTATGGTGACAAAAAGGGTCAATTACTCTTACCGGTAATAGCCTCCACAACGGCACTCACAGAAGGGTGTCCCTGCCCCCAGGACAGAAAACAACACAGGAGCACATAATTTAAAAAGGCCTCCTCCCCTTACCTATTCAGTCAATAAGAGAGGACACAGAAGTGATGCAAGAACAAAAAAATTTATTAAATATCAAATTACATCATTTGACAAAAATGGAAAAGAAAAAAGGGAGGAAAAACCCAGTGACGTTGTGGAGGCTATAGGAAAAACCAATTACCGGTAAGAGTAATTAACCCTTTTCCCCGGCGCCTCCACAATGGCACTTACAGGAAGATTAGCAGAGTAATCAGCACTAGGGAGGGACAACAGCAGAAATAATTCTACGACCAAAAGACAAGTCCTGGTTCTTAAAAATATCTAGCTTGTAATGATTGAAAAAAGTCATAGGGCTTGCCCACGTGGCTACTCTGCAGATTTGGTCTAGAGAAACTGAAGCTGACTCTGCCCAGGAGGATGATACAGCTCTAGTCGAGTGAGCTCTTATTCTGGCAGGGCGATGGAGATCCTTATGGACTTAGGCTAAGGAAATAACAACATCTCTGATCCATCTTGCTATGGATGACTTGCTGGACGCCTTTCCCTTGTTAGGACCTTGGTATTGGAGGAAGAGATGATCCAAATGTCTGAAACAATTTGTGGCATCCAGGTAGGATAACACACTTCTTCTAACATTTAGGTAGTGGAATTTTGTATCTCATTCAGTAGTTGGAAATGGACAAAAGGAAGGCAACGATACTTCCTGTTCACAATGAAACCTGGAGACAACCTTGGGAAGGAAGGACAATGCCTGAGAATTATAGGATCATCCAGTAACGTAAGATATGGAGGCTTGCAGGAAAAAGCCTGGATTTCTCCAATCCTTCTGGTGGTTGTTATTGCTACAAGAAAAAACTGTAGTTGTAGGCGAGTAGTTTTAAAGGGATTTGATCCACTGGTTCAAATGGAGGCTTCATCAAGGCTGAGAGGACCAAGTTTAGGTCCCAGCACGGAATGACGGAATGGATAGTAGGCAACCTTCTCATAGCCCCTTTTAAAAAACGTTTATTAAGAACGGAGTCTGCCATTTTTTTTATCTAGGAAAGCACTTAAAGCTGATATCTGTACTTTGAGTGTAGCGGGCCTGAAACCTTTATCCAATCCTGCCTGCAAGAAACTAAGAATCTGAGGGATATCTGGATAAAGGATATTATTTGAGAAAGATTTTAAAAAAAGTGTTCCAGGTTCTTAAATAAATTCTGGATGTTATAGGCTTGCGACTCAACATTAATGTGGCAATGACATCATCCGACAACCCTTTCTTCTTCAAGGCGAGGCGTTCAGCCGCCAGGCCGTCAGGTTGAGCTGGTTTATCTTTGGATGAAATACGGGACACTGATGGAGAAGATCCGGGATCGAAGGCAAGGTCCAGAGCAGACAGCCAGAGCAGCAGAGGAAACCAAGACCTTCTTAACCAAAATGGAGCAATGAAAATTACTTGAGCCCCTTCTTCCTCCACCTTCATCAAAGTTCTTGGAATCAAACTGAAGGGATGGAACGCATAAAGTAGAGTCCTCAGCCATGGTTGGGATAGAGCATCTGACCATAAAGACTGGTCCTGATGGAAGAGGGAACAAAATCTCCTGGTCTGTCTGTTGTCCCTTATGGCGAATAGATCTAGGTCTGGTATTTGCCATTTTTCGCAGATCAGCTGGAATATCTGAGGATTTAGGGACCATTCTCCTTCCTTCAGAGTTCTGCGTCTGAGGAAATCAGCTGTTGTATTGTTTTCTCCTTTGACATGGACCGCAGTTAAAGATATAAGAATTTCTGCCCAAAAAAAAAAATGTTGCAAGACACCGCTCCCAGAGAGCGTCTTCTTGTCCCTCCCTGTCTGTTCAGGATAGCAACAGCTGTGGTGTTTTGGAGATGATGGAGTGTAAAGGGAAGTAATGACCTTGTAGATGGCAGTGAGCTCTTTTAGCTTGGAAGAAGCCTGTAACATGTCTACTCCCTATCTACCCTGAACTATCTTATCCTCCTGGGATGGAACAAATGGGGGAATCATGCCGAGGGTAAGAGGAAGGCCTGAAGGACTCTTGCATGACTATAAGCCAATCTGACCGACGGGATTGCAGCAGACAGAAGGCTTAAGACAGTCATGATATTCCTGATAGAAGCAGTCCTTTGGTTGCAGTAGCGAGTGACTTTTTGAAGTAGATTGTTTTTCTTCTTCATAGGTAAAAAGGACATTAGTAGACAAGAGTCTAAGAGTACTCCCAGGAAGATTTTTCTTCTGTCTGGGGACAGGTCTGACTTCTTGAAATCTATGATCCACCCCAGGGTAGTAAAGCATTTCTGAACCAGAGAGAGGTGGGATCGCAGAATCTCTTCTGAGGGCGAAGCGATTAGGAAGTCGTCCAGATAAGGTACAATTAGAAACTCTTTCAGGTGTAAGTATTTTGTGATCTCTGACATTATCTTTGAAAATACCCTTGGGGCTGAGGAGAGCCCGAATGGAAGAGCTCTGAACTGAAAATAGCTCAGATGATATCCTATTAAAACAGCGATCCTCAAATATTTTTGATGACCTGGACATATCAGAACATGATAGTAAGCATCCAGGAAAACCATTGTTACCATGTAACAATTCTGAGGGAGCAAGTTGATGGTTGATTTTATAGTCTCCATCTTGAACTTCTGGAAGACGAAGGATTTGTTCAGGGATTTTAAATTGATTATTAAATGGAAAGATCCATTTGGCTTTCGCACCAGAAATATCAGAGAATAGAAACCTTTGCCGCATTGATCTTCTGGGACTGGAAGGAGAACTCTTTTTTTTCAGGGAAGAGATTTCTGATTCTAAACATGACTGTCTTTCTTTTTGAAACAGTTTTTTGTTTATTACAAATCGATCTGGAGGAGGGGATAAAAACTCCAGTTTTAGACCTTCTTTTAGGGTAGGCTGCTATTTGTTCCCAGGCCGAGGTGAAGTTTGTGAACCTGCCTTCTACATGACTTCTGGTGTCAATGCGTGGGACAGGAGGAGCCCTCAGGATTAGGGATGAGCGAACCCGAACTGTATAGTTCGGGTTCGTACCGAATTTTGGGGTGTCAGTGACACGGACCCGAACACGAACATTTTCGTAAAAGTTCGGGTTCGGAGTTCGGCGCTTTTTGAAAGGCTGCAAAGCAGCCAATCAACAAGCGTCATACTACTTGCCCCAAGAGGCCATCACAGCCTTGCCTACTATTGGCATGGCTGTGATTGGCCAGTGCAGCATGTGACCCAGCCTCTATATAAGCTTGGGTCACGTAGCGCTGCACGTCACTCTGCTGATTCAAGCATAGGGAGAGGTTGCTGCTGCGACGTTAGGGCAAGATTAGGCAGATTAACTCCTCCAAAAGACTTAATTCAGTGATCGATCTCCAGCTGTGGATCATTGAAGTGCTAATATTGAATTGCTCACTTTTTTTAGGCTGCCCAGAGCGTTTTTATATCACTTTCTTCTGGGGTGATCGGTGGCCATTTTGTGGCTTGTGGTGCGCCAGCACAAGCTACCACCAAGTGCATTTAACCTTCAATAGTGTGGTTATTTTTTGCTATATCCTACATCAGCTGCAGGCTGAGCCTGTGTCACCCAAGTGCATTTAACCATCAACAGTGTGGTTATTTTTTGGCCATATACTACATCAGGTGCAGGCTGAGCCTGTGTCACCCAAGTGCATTTAACCATCAACAGTGTGGTTATTTTTTGGCCATACACCCTGTACAGAATTATTAGGCAAATGAGTATTTTGACCACATCATCCTCTTTATGCATGTTGTCTTACTCCAAGCTGTATAGGCTCGAAAGCCTACTACCAATTAAGCATATTAGGTGATGTGCATCTCTGTAATGAGAAGGGGTGTGGTCTAATGACATCAACACCCTATATCAGGTGTGCATAATTATTAGGCAACTTCCTTTCCTTTGGCAAAATGGGTCAAAAGAAGGACTTGACAGGCTCAGAAAAGTCAAAAATAGTGAGATATCTTGCAGAGGGATGCAGCACTCTTAAAATTGCAAAGCTTCTGAAGCGTGATCATCGAACAATCAAGCGTTTCATTCAAAATAGTCAACAGGGTCGCAAGAAGCGTGTGGAAAAACCAAGGCGCAAAATAACTGCCCATGAACTGAGAAAAGTCAAGCGTGCAGCTGCCAAGATGCCACTTGCCACCAGTTTGGCCATATTTCAGAGCTGCAACATCACTGGAGTGCCCAAAAGCACAAGGTGTGCAATACTCAGAGACATGGCCAAGGTAAGAAAGGCTGAAAGACGACCACCACTGAACAAGACACACAAGCTGAAATGTCAAGACTGGGCCAAGAAATATCTCAAGACTGATTTTTCTAAGGTTTTATGGACTGATGAAATGAGAGTGAGTCTTGATGGGCCAGATGGATGGGCCCGTGGCTGGATTGGTAAAGGGCAGAGAGCTCCAGTCCGACTCAGACGCCAGCAAGGTGGAGGTGGAGTACTGGTTTGGGCTGGTATCATCAAAGATGAGCTTGTGGGGCCTTTTCGGGTTGAGGATGGAGTCAAGCTCAACTCCCAGTCCTACTGCCAGTTTCTGGAAGACACCTTCTTCAAGCAGTGGTACAGGAAGAAGTCTGCATCCTTCAAGAAAAACATGATTTTCATGCAGGACAATGCTCCATCACACGCGTCCAAGTACTCCACAGCGTGGCTGGCAAGAAAGGGTATAAAAGAAGAAAATCTAATGACATGGCCTCCTTGTTCACCTGATCTGAACCCCATTGAGAACCTGTGGTCCATCATCAAATGTGAGATTTACAAGGAGGGAAAACAGTACACCTCTCTGAACAGTGTCTGGGAGGCTGTGGTTGCTGCTGCACGCAATGTTGATGGTGAACAGATCAAAACACTGACAGAATCCATGGATGGCAGGCATATGAGTGTCCTTGCAAAGAAAGTTGGCTATATTGGTCACTGATTTGTTTTTGTTTTGTTTTTGAATGTCAGAAATGTATATTTGTGAATGTTGAGATGTTATATTGGTTTCACTGGTAAAAATAAATAATTGAAATGGGTATATATTTGTTTTTTGTTAAGTTGCCTAATAATTATGCACAGTAATAGTCACCTGCACACACAGATATCCCCCTAAAATAGCTAAAACTAAAAACAAACTAAAAACGACTTCCAAAAATATATTAAGCTTTAATATTAATGAGTTTTTTGGGTTCATTGAGAACATTGTAGTTGTTCAATAATAAAATTAATCCTCAAAAATACAACTTGCCTAATAATTCTGCACTCCCTGTATACTACATCAGGTGCAGGCTGAGCCTGTGTCACCCAAGTGCATTTAACCATCAACAGTGTGGTTATTTTTTGGCCATATACTACATCAGGGGCAAGTTGAGCCTGTCACCCAGCGCCTAAAAAATAGGCCTGACATTTCTATTCCTCCAAATCAGTACAGTTTTAGCTGGTCAAGTTATATTTAGTGACCGTAAAAGCACAGTTTTTGTTCTGGGTTGAAAAACTATTCCCAAATTTGCCATTCTCAAAATATATCAGGCCTACTTTAAATCTATCCCAAAAAGGATATCTTAGATTCAAGGTGCTGATAGTGTCATTCTGAAAAACTTAACACACGCTACAGTGCAGATACAAGTCTAATTCTGTGATTAAAGGTATATCTGTCACACAGCGCGTAAAAAATAGGCCTCACATTTCTATTCAACCAAATCTGTCATTACTTGTGTGCCTGTATTAGTGTAATACGGTACCTAAATAGATAGCCAGACAGTGTTAGGTGTCTGTAAAAAAAAAGGCCTGAATTTTAATTCAATACATTGGCCCGAATAATATTTTTCTTATTGTGGTGAACGGTAACAATGAGGAAAACAACTAGTAAGGGACGCGGACGTGGACATGGTCGTGGTGGTGTTAGTGGACCCTCTGGTGCTGGGAGAGGACGTGGCCGTTCTGCCACAGCCACACGTCCTAGTGTACCAACTACCTCAGGTCCCAGTAGCCGCCAGAATTTACAGCCATATTTGGTGAGGCCCAATGCCGTTCTAAGGATGGTAAGGCCTGAGCAGGTACAGGCATTAGTCAATTGGGTGGCCGACAGTGCATCCAGCACGTTCACATTATCTCCCACCCAGTCTTCTGCAGAAAGCACACAGATGGCGCATGAAAACCAAGCCCATCAGTCTGTCACATCACCCCCATGCATATCAGGGAAACTGTCTGAGCCTCAAGTTATGCAGCAGTCTCTTATGCTGTTTGAAGACTCTGCTGCCAGGGTTTCCCAAGGGCATCCACCTAGCCCTTCCCCAGGGGTGGAAGAGATAGAATGCACTAACGCACAACCACTTATGTTTCCTGATGATGAGGATATGGGAATACCACCTCAACACGTCTCTGATGACGACGAAACACAGGTGCCAACTGCTGCGTCTTTCTGCAGTGTGCAGACTGAACAGGAGGTCAGGGAGGAAGACTGGGTGGAAGACGATGCAGGGGACGATGAGGTCCTAGACCCCACATGGAATGAAGGTCGTGCCACTGACTTTCAGAATTCGGAGGAAGAGGCAGTGGTGAGACCGAGCCAACAGAGTAGCAAAAGACAAAGAGGGAGCAGTTGCAAAATCAGAACACCCGCCGCCAAGAGACTCCGCCTGCTACTGACCGCCGCCATCTGGGACCGAGCACCCCAAAGGCAGCTTCAAGGAGTTCCCTGGCATGGCACTTCTTCAAACAATGTGCTGACGACAAGACCCGAGTGTTTTGCACGCTGTGCCATCAGAGCCTGAAGCGAGGCATTAACGTTCTGAACCTTAGCACAACCTGCATGACCAGGCACCTACATGCAAAGCATGAACTGCAGTGGAGTAAACACCTTAAAAACAAAGAAGTCACTCAGGCTCCCCCTGCTACCTCTTCTGCTGCTGCCGCCTCGGCCTCTTCCTCCGCCTCTGGAGGAACGTTGGCACCTGCCGCCCAGCAAACATGGGATGTACCACCAACACCACCACCTGCGTCACCAAGCATCTCAACCATGTCACACGGCAGCGTTCAGCTCTCCATCTCACAAACATTTGAGAGAAAGCGTAAATTCCCACCTAGCCACCCTCGATCCCTGGCCCTGAATGCCAGCATTTCTAAACTACTGGCCTATGAAATGCTGTTATTTAGGCTGGTGGACACACACAGCTTCAAACAGCTCATGTCGCTTGCTGTCCCACAGTATGTTGTTCCCAGCCGGCACTACTTCTCCAAGAGAGCCGTGCCTTCCCTGCACAACCAAGTGTCGGATAAAATCAAGTGTGCACTGCGCAACGCCATCTGTGGCAAGGTCCACCTAACCACACATACGTGGACCAGTAAGCACGGCCAGGGACGCTATATCTCCCTAACTGCACACTGGGTAAATGTAGTGGCGGCTGGGCCCCAGGCGGAGAGCTGTTTGGCGCACGTCCTTCCGCCGCCAAGGATTGCAGGGCAACATTCTTTGCCTCCTGTCTCCTCCTACTCAGCTTCCTCCTCCTCTTCTTCCACCTGCTCATCCAGTCAGCCACACACCTTCACCACCAACTTCAGCACAGCCCGGGGTAAACGTCAGCAGGCCGTTCTGAAACTCATATGTTTGGGGGACAGGCCCTACACCGCACAGGAGTTGTGGCGGGGTATAGAACTACAGACCGACGAGTGGTTGCTGCCGGTGAGCCTCAAGCCCGGCCTGGTGGTGTGCGATAATGGGCGAAATCTCGTTGCAGCTCTGGGACTAGCCGGTTTGACGCACATCCCTTGCCTGGCGCATGTGCTGAATTTGGTGGTGCAGAAGTTCATTCGCAACTACCCCGACATGTCAGAGCTGCTGCATAAAGTGCGGGCCGTCTGTTCGCGCTTCCGGCGTTCACACCCTGCTGCTGCACGCCTGTCTGCGCTACAGCGTAACTTCGGCCTTCCCGCTCACCGCCTCATATGCGATGTGCCCACCAGGTGGAACTCCACCTTGCACATGCTGGACATATTGTGCGAGCAGCAGCAGGCCATAGTGGAGTTTCAGCTGCAGCACGCACGGGTCAGTCGCACTTCGTAACAGCACCACTTCACCACCAATGACTGGGCCTCCATGCGAGACCTGTGTGCCCTGTTGCGCTGTTTCGAGTACTCCACCAACATGGCCAGTGGCGATGACGCCGTTATCAGCATTACAATACCACTTCTATGTCTCCTTGAGAAAACACTTAGGGCGATGATGGAAGAGGAGGTGGCCCAGGAGGAAGAGGAGGAAGAGGGGTCATTTTTAGCACTTTCAGGCCAGTCTCTTCGAAGTGACTCAGAGGGAGGTTTTTTGCAACAGCAGAGGCCAGGTACAAATGTGGCCAGACAGGGCCCACTACTGGAGGACGAGGATGAGGTGGAGGAGGATGAGGATGAAGCATGTTCACAGCGGAGTGGCACCCAAAGCAGCTCGGACCCATCACTGGTGCGTGGCTGGGGGGAAACACAGGACGATGACGATACGCCTCCCACAGAGGACAGCTTGTCCTTACCTCTAGGCAGCCTGGCACACATGAGCGACTACATGCTGCAGTGCCTGCGCTACGACAGCAGAGTTGCCCACATTTTAATGTGTGCGGACTACTGGGTTGCCACCCTGCTGGATCCCCGGTACAAAGACAATGTGCCCACCTTACTTCCTACACTGGAGCATGATAGGAAGATGCGCGAGTACAAGCGCACGTTGGTAGACGCGCTACTGAGAGCATTCCCAAATGTCACAGGGGAACCAGTGGAAGCCCAAGGCGAAGGCAGAGGAGGAGCAAGAGGTCGCCAACGCAGCTGTGTCACGGCCAGCTCCTCTGAGGGCAGGGTTAGCATGGCAGAGATGTGGAAAAGTTCAACTTCTGGGTCTCCAAATTGTCCACGTGGCCAGAGCTAGCCTTTTATGCCTTGGAGATGCTGGCCTGCCCGGCGGCCAGCGCTTTGTCTGAACGTGTATTCAGCACGGCAGGGGGCGTCATTACAGACAAACGCAGCCGCTTGTCTACAGCCAATGTGGACAAGCTGACGTTCATAAAAATGAACCAGGCATGGATCCCACAGGACCTGTCCATCCCTTGTGCAGATTAGACATTAACTACCTCCCCTTAACAATATATTATTGTACTCCAGGGCACTTCCTCATTCAATCCTATTTTTATTTTCATTTTACCATTATATTGTGGGGCGACCCAAAGTTGAATGAACCTCTCCTCTGTCTGGGTGCCGGGGCCTAAATGTGTGACAGTGGCCTGTTCCAGTGGTGGGTGACATGAAGCCTGATTCTCTGCTATGACATGAAGACTGATTCTGTGCTGACATGAAGCCAGAATCTCTGTTACGGGACCTCTCTCCTCTGTCTGGGTGCCGGGGCCTAAATATGTGACAGTGGCCTGTTCCAGTGGTGGGTGACGTGAAGCCTGATTCTCTGCTATGACATGAAGACTGATTCTGTGCTGACATGAAGCCAGAATCTCTGTTACGGGACCTCTCTCCTCTGTCTGGGTGCCAGGGCCTAAATGTGTGACAGTGGCCTGTTCCAGTGGTGGGTGACGTGAACCCTGATTCTCTGCTGACATGAAGCCTGAATCTCTGTTATGGGACCTCTCTCCTCTGCCTGGGCCTAAATATGTGACAGTGGTCTGTTCCAGTGGTGGGTGACGTGAAGCCTGATTCTCTGCTATGACATGAAGACTGATTCTCTGCTGAAATGAAGTCTAAATCTCAGTTATGGGACCTCTCTCCTCTGCCTGGGTCTAAATATGTGACAGTGGCCTGTTCCAGTGGTGGGTGACGCGAAGCCTGATTCTCTGCTATGACATGAAGACTGATTCTCTGCTGACATGAAGCCTGAATCTCTGTTATGGGACCTCTCTCCTCTGCCTGGGTCTAAATATGTGACAGTGGCCTGTTCCAGTGGTGGGTAACGTGAAGCCTGATTCTCTGCTATGACATGAAGACTGATTCTCTGCTGACGTGAAGCCCGATTCTCTGCTATGGGACCTCTGTCCAATTGATATTGGTAATTTTTTTTATTTTTTTTAATTAATTTCCCTATCCACATTTGTTTGCAGGGGATTTACCTACATGTTGCTGCGTTTTGCAGCCCTCTAGCTCTTTCCTGGGCTGTTTTACAGCCTTTTTAGTGCCGAAAAGTTTGGGTCCCCATTGACTTCAATGGGGTTCGGGACGAAGTTCGGTTCGGGTTCGGATCCCGAACCCGAACATTTCCGGGAAGTTCGGCCGAACTTCTCGAACCCGAACATCCAGGTGTTCGCTCAACTCTACTCAGGATTTAATAAAAATCCTCTGCCCCTAGAAGGATGCCACTTCCTTGAGCCTTTTTTCTACTTTTGATCCAGCCTTGTTCTTTTCTGGTTCTGAAAGGATGGCCTCTGATGAAAATAACTACTTTCCGGGGGGAATCCTTTTTTCTTATCCGAGGCCTTCTCTAGGATATCATCTTACAATCTATCTCCTTCACAGGGGATTGATTACAGATGGCTTTTTTAACTTGCGTCACCTGACCATGACCAAAGCCAGATTGCTCTACGAGCCGCAATAGACAGGGCGGCTGACCTGGGGGAAAATTTGACTAAGTTAGCACACTCGTCGGCTAAAAAATTTGACGCCTTTTTTAACATAGGCAAGGAGGCTAAGATTTTTTTTCCCTTGGGGTAACCGCAGCTAAGTGATCTTCTAATTGATTAGGCCAGACAGATATTGTTCTTACTGTACAGGTAGAGCAATACTAGGGCGCAGCATGGCCGTATTTGTCTCCCAGGCTTTTTTTTTAAATAAACTCTCAGATTTCTTGTCCATGGGATCTCGTAAGAGCCCCATATCCTCAAACGGGAGAAAGTTTTTTTCTTTCTTTTGAAATGCAGGCAACTAGGGCATCAACTTTTGGCATCTTGTCCCACAGATTAGACTCAATCTCTGCAAAAGGCTATTTTCCTTTAAAGGAGTTTGTTACAGCCGTTCTTCTTTCAGGATCCCTCCATGCTTTGGCTATCAGAGATTTCATGTTATTATGGATGGGGAAGCCCATCCTCCTTCTTTCTCCCAGACCCTGGAACATTTGGTCCTGAATGGAGTGGGCTTCCTTCACGTTTTCAATATCCATGGTGGCTCTAATGGTTTTTAGAAGACCGTATGTTTCTTCCGGGAGAAACAAAGGTCTACCCGAGCAGTTATCGGAGGAAGCAGAGTCTGTATCAGACACTAGCTTCCCCTCGTTCAGATCAAATGCCACATCAGAAGTATGAGATCTTTGAGATGTGAATGGACATGGGGATTGTGGCGCTATTCTTAAGTCCACTACCGCATTAACTTCCTCCTTAATCATAGCTCTCATGGAATCAAGGAATTAAAGCGACTCCTCTGTAACCACTTTTTCTGTGCACTTCTGACATAAGGCTTTTTAAGATTTAGAGGAAAAGGACTTCCTGCAGATGGTGCACCTTCTGCGACCTGAACCTTCACTAGTGATGAATGGGTATTAGCAGGGGTCAAGTCCTGGGAAAAAAAAGTGTGGGAACTCACCCAAGTGCCTCCGCGTGATGTCACGGCGTTCGCAAAGGGCAGGGGAGGTGGGCTGGAGCAAGCAAGTACTGTATTTTTTTCCCTATTAGACGCACCGGCCCATAAGACGCACCTAGGTTTTAGAGGGGGACAATAAGAAAAAAATATATTTCATTACACCTCAGGTCAGACCACCAATCAGACCCCCAATGTTAATCAGACCTCAGCTAACAGCCCCAATAAGACCTCAGATCAGATCTCAATATGAATGACCAACAATCAGACCTCAGATAATAGCCCCTTGCCTCTCCATCAGCCCCCGCAGTGCCTCTCCATCAGCCCCCCCCCCCAGTGCCTCTCATCAGCCCCCCCCCCCCAGTGCCTCTCATCAGCCCCCCCCCCAGTGCCTCTCATCAGCCCACTGCCCATAATATCTGAAAAAAAAAAAAAAACACTTACCTCTCCTGGACGCAGACGTTCCTCTTCTCCTGCTGTCGGCTGTGCTGTGAAGGCTGCGCACAGCGTGACGTCACAGAGCGACTCACTCCTGTGCGCACCGCGCAGCCTGCAGAGCCGACAGCCGAGGACCAGGAAGCGGTGAGTACAAAGCATTCACCGCTTCCTTCCTAGTCCTTTTGCCCTGAAACTTTGGGAACGGCGTTCCTGCCATGAAAAAAGTGCAGGAACGCCGTTCCCCCTCGACTCGAGCCCTGGGTATTAGAAATGGGTGGCTCTACACAATAGGTAAGATGTATGGGTGCTACTATCAATAGATCCCCCCTATCAATGGATGATAAGTATTGCAATTGGAGATAGGCACAACCAGAATATTTGCTTCACTTGGATTAACAATCTATTTATTGAACAACGGATAATAAAAATGCTATAATATAAAATATTGGCAGCAGTTAATAGCAATAAAACAATATAAAATACTAATAAATTACTAAAACAAGGAGATATATTGAGTCATCAAATGATGATGTGCAGTGACGCAAGCAAATCGCACATATATATGTGGAAAAAAGCGAAAAAGAACTCCAACCCTATAAGGTGAAGCAGAGTTGGGTATATTTCAATTGTCTCTCCAGAAGCAATATGGTGTATTGATTGTGTGCTGTGCGTGCTCACACTAGCATCACTCCATGTCCTCCCCAAAGTTGGTTTAAAATGGGGATATTTAATATGCTTGTTGTTCGTCTAATTCCAAATAACCCCTAATTTCTACAGTTGTAGTGTCGGCATCACAGGGTACTCACAGTTTGATGTCTCCAGACCGCGGGTAGTATCGCACGCTGTGTGGCGTCCCACCTGTGTTCAGCGTGGCTGCGGCTGCTTGCGTAGTGAGTCTCGTAAGTTGTCTCGAGATCTTCGGTATTAACCCTGTTATACTTGCCGGCTTTTGCTCCTGGGGTCTATGGATTAGTAGACAGCTGCTTTTGGTAGTTAATCAAGCTGGTGAGCACGATTTCCTGGATAAAGTCCTCTGTAATGTTTCAGTTGCGCAACTTTGTACTTATTTCCTCAGAGTATAATGCTGGGGCACTTCATCAAACTTTTTTTCTCTTTAAAATCAAACGCGTTTCGGAGTGTATATTATTTCCCACTCAATCTTCACTAGCTGGTTTAGGTGCCATGGTCTCAGTGCCCTAAGATTTAAATAAAAAAAACTACAATAGGGCCATGAATATTTAAAAAGGCCACCACATTCAACAGGGTGGAATTTCACTGCCACCAATTATACCCCAGGAGCTGTGCAGATTATAAGCACACTATAGGATAAAAGAAATAAGTCCCACACGGGAGGAGGCTTACTGAGCTGAGGGCAGAGGTTGCGGGATCGCCAGGCTTTCTTGCGACATCAGTATCCATGGAGGCAAGCATGACTGCAGGCGGTGAGCGCACACTTGTTTAACAGGCTTCATCACATTTGAATGTTCCTGCATTCGTGCTCTCATCACTCTAGGAAGCCACTGCATCATCACTAGATTCTGTTGCCAAAGGAGAATCTCGCCTGGTGACGTCACGGGTCATGATCCCATGCGATTTCACCTTACCTGGGAATATCGCAAGCCCAGGGAGGCCTGCACGCATGGGTAAGAGAGGCAGCGCATCTCCGGGGTACCCGTTCCCTGCACCAGCCCTCTCACTTCTGTGGGGAAGAATTAAGGCTGGGCGAAATAAACGTACATTCCTGGTACTACAGGTGAGGCTCCTATGCATCCCGAGGACAGGAAACAACGACTAAATAGGTAAGGGGAGGAGGCCATTTTAAATCATGTGCTCCTGAGTGGTTTCCTGTCCTGGGGCGGGGACACCCTCCTGTGAGTGCCGTTGTGGAGGCGCCGGGGAACAATTGCATTTTTGGTACAGATTATTATTTTTTTTTTTATGGTGTTTAGAGATGGTTGTTACGGATGTGACGATACCAAATATGTTTTTTATTTATTTATTTATTTCAGTTTTACACTATAAAAGCATTTTTTAAGGAAAAAAAATATAAATTTTGTGTCTCCATTTTCTGAAAGCCATATTTTTTGGATGATTGTCTTAGGTAGGCACTTATTTTTTGCAGGAAGAGATGACAGTTTGATTGGTACCATTTTGGGGTGTGTATGACTTTTTAATCGCTTGGACTTACACTTTTTGTGATGAAGTTGACAAAAGAAAAAGGCATAGTTTTTTTTAATTTTTTTATGGCGTTCACCTGAGGGGATAGATCATGTTATAGTTTTATAAAGCAGGTGATTATGGATGCGGTGATACCTTATGTCTTTATTTATTTCAGTTTTACATATTAAAAGCATTTTTTGAAGAAAAATAAATGTTTTTGTGTCTCCATTTTCTAAAAGCCATTTATTTTTTAGGTGATAGTCTTAGGTAGGATCTACTGGTAATTTTTTGCGGAAAGAGATGATGGTTTGATTGGTACTATTTTGGGGTAGATATGTCTTTTTGATCGCTTAGAATTACGCATTTTGTGATGTAAGGTGACAAAAGAATTGCATTTTTTGCTCAGTTTTTTTTTTAAAGTGTTCACCTGAGGTGGTAGATGAGGCGATACCTAAAATGTCTGTTGTTTTCAATTTATTTATTTTAAACACAATTTTATGGCGAGGAAGCTTTTTTTTTTTTTTTTTACTTGAAACTACATTTTTTTTTTATTATAAAAAAAAATTATTTTTTCCACTTTTTTATATTTGTTCCACCGTAGAACTTCACCTTTTCAGGGTTTGATCCCAGTTTCAATTCGGTACAATAAATTATGTATTGTTGTGTAAGACGCTGACCGTTCAATTCAGTACAAGACGCTGACAGTTGCCTAGGAGACCCAGCCCTCAGGCTGGATCTCCTGGGCTTTCGTAGCTGGCAGTCTCTGATGTTTATTTAATCCACTGGCATCACCGCATACAGAGATGTCAGCGGATGCAGCAGGTGCCCGGCTATCAGTAACAGCCGGGCACGTGCTGCGGATTGGGTCGGTGCAGCTCCTGCACCCGCCCGATCACATCGCGTAAATGCATGCGAGGATGCGTCAAGAAGCCGCATTCCCACATGTACGTGAAAATGCGTGAAGGGGTTAAGGAACCCATATCTTCAAATGGCGAGGCATTCACCCCTTTAGACAACTTGGCTAGGGAAAGATCAGGTTTAGGGCACGACACTAAAAGTTCCTCATTTTCCTTCTCAAAGTGCGGTCTACACCTTATATGGGTATAAATAACATACTTATTAGGCACCTTCGATTCACGCTTAAATCATAGAATGGATGTTTTTATGCACTGGGAATAACATGCCTTTTCCTTTGCTCCAGTCCACAAAACAACTCATCCTAAACAGAAACTTTAGTTTCAAAAAAATACATGGTAGATCTGACTGTTTTCATTTTCTTAGTATCCTCAGATGAAAACAGAAATATTTTTATATTGCGAATCTGAGCCTGAATCACTCAGTTCATCTGACTCAGTATCCGGATCAGAAAATTAGGAACACTCCGTCCTCCTCTCCCTATGTTTGGAAACAGTAGAGGACGTAGCAGGCCCTTCAGAAAACTCTGATATGGCAGATCTCATTTCCTGACTAACAACCTCTTTCATTTTCTCTCTAACAGAAGGCTCAATGCCGTTAGAAATATTTGAGGCGCATTTAGAGCATACGTATAAACAACAGGTATGGGGGGGCACACTTCAAGAGGAAACACCAGGCAGTATAGTGATTATATATAGTGATATATTTAAGAACACACCCCTAAAACATAAATAAAATATGATTCATGTACAAATCAATATAATGCACACTCAGTCACAATAAACCGCAGTGGAACCGCGTGATGGCTAATGGCTGATGGTTCCAATCCTATAATGTTGTCCACAATCAATGAGGCTGTCCACAATCTATGATATTCAGCAAGTGTCCAGATATTATAATGCTGAGATCGATTATGTTAAGCAGATATAGTGGCATACAGTTCTTATTCAATAGCCCACCAAACTGTTGATAACAGTCATGAAATACGGGGCCCAATTTAGTCCAGTACACTTGTAAGGTATAGCCTGTAGTGGTGGGCTCATTTAGAGCATAGCCTTTTACATTTAGAGCATAGCCTTTTACAGGAGAACTCAATCAATTTCACAGCACACGTTACACACTTGTGGGTTTTAGGTGCAAGTTTTGGCATTAAAAGAAATCTCTCCATCACTCTGGATAGACATTCAAACAAAGAATGAGGAAATAAACATAAGTAAGGATCAATAGTGGTTCAATTAGATATTATCTGTAATACCACCTAAACTACCCAGACACTTACAGCTCCAGGACACTGGGCAGTCTCCATGATGTCTCCTTCTGACATGTTTGCAGAACAATATCTAAACACAGAATGACCCCACTTATACTTTCTAACTTTTAGACCTCAGATCAGAAGGCGAACTTCCCCCTTGAATCTGGCACCAAACAGCACATCACTACCTACATCTGCTGGAGACCTGCACTGGAAGTAGGCGCTCTCTCTAGACACCTCACTCAGGCCCCCTTGTGATGTTGCATGCTGGAGCCAAGAATATCTGAACAGCGGCTGCTGCTCAGACCAGAGGAACTCCACTGTGTCCGGTCACCATGCAAAAACCACATGCCACACCTGATGCAAGAAAAGGCCGGTATAAGATGGAGGTAAGCAGTAAATATTGTGATACCCACGACATGGTAGGCTTTTTCTCCAGTGTTTCAGACAGACCTACTTTGTTCTATACAGGTAGAGATGGCCCTGCGGTTCGCCAGACGTACGTTTTGCAGAACAGGCGAACATATGTTGATGTCTGCCGGCGCCATATTCTTTGCATTGTGCAGAACTTTGACCCATGACACATCCATCAGGTGGTAGACAGCCAATTGAGACATTTCAGCACATGGACACACCCCCTACCCTATAAACAAACACGATCTGGCCGCCATTTTACATTCTGTTTTTTTGCCAGTGTATGGGGAGGTTGCTGTGTGGAGCAGGGCCACAAAAAGTCCTTTTAAGGAATGGTATAGGTGTGACATACTGAGGGGTGTAATATACTTCTAATATACTTTCTAACATAGAAAGTATATTATAGTGCATTTGTATTGTGCAGCAATTGTGTGCGGTTCTGCTGCGATACCGCAGATATACAGAGGGACAAACGCTATTGGAATAACTAATTGCAACTGGTGTGATATACCAGTTGCCCCCCAAAAAAACTGATTGAGGCAGAGGTGCGATATAACTAGAATATACAGTTGTGTTCAAAATAATAGCAGTCAGACATCATTAACCTGATCACTGTTTTTGGTAGAAATGATATTTCTACATGGCAAATAATTTACTAGCAGGTGTAGTAGAGTAATAGAAACCCAACAGTCATGACATGCATGCTGCTGAATCTCTGTAATTCAATCACTTATTGAAAGGGGCATGTTCAAAATAATAGCAGTGTGGAGTTCAATGAGTGAGGTCATTCATTCTTTGAAAAACAGGTGGCAATTATTGCCCTTATTTAACGAAGGAAGGCAGCAAATGTTGTAAATGCTGGTTACAGGTCATTTCTCTCTGAAATTCTGAGGAAAATCGGTCGTTCCAGACATTGTTCGGAAGAACAGTGTACCTTGATTAACCTCCCTGACGGTATTTCCGAGCATGACTCAGGGTTAATTTTCTCTGCCAGAAGCGGTAACCCTGAGTCACGCTCGGGGTAACATTGCAGAGTCTGTTCACCTTCTGCCGGCGATGTCCTCTGCTTGTGTTCTGCCAGATCTCCATACCTTGCGGAAAGTCTATACCGGATGTCATGCGGCCGCACAGGAATCAGCTGGAGGAGGGTGTGCTCAAGCGCACATCCACTGGCTTAGGAAAGAATCGTTGCAGTGCCGAGATAGAAGTACTTTGTGCACCGCGCGTGCGCACTTACGGGTATAGAGATTTTGCAGCGCACAATGTTGCATCAGATCTCCCTACCCCTGAGTGCACGCGCACAAATCAGTTGCAGTTCATCCTGAGTCGATCTGATGATTTGTGCGTGCCTGCACACTCAGGGGTAGGGAGATCTGATGCAACATTTTGCGCTGCAAAATCTCTATACCCCTAAGTGCGCACGCTCGGTGCACGAAGTACTTCTATTGCGGCGCTGCAACGATTCTTTCCTAAGCCAGTGGATGTGCGCTTGCGCAGCGCCAGGCACACACTCCTCCAGCTGATTCCTGTGCGGCCACGTCACTTCCGGTATACACTTTTCACAAGGTATAGAGATCTGGCAGAACACCGGCCGGCATTTGACTTCCTGGTTCTGTTATCTGCGAGCAGCAGCTGCGCATGGGAGCGGAACTGGGCGGAAAATTTAAATAAACAAACATAAAAAGTGACAAACACACATAAAAGAGGTTATACATTGTAATCTGAGAGGATTACACTGTATAACCTCAGATCTGACATTTGATAACTGTACAGTGCCCCTTGCCTGACATTTTACTGTCATTTGTGCCCATAAAATATTTATGCAAAAAATTGTACCAAGTTGATTGGAGAGGGGAAAACATACAAAGAAGTGCAGAAAATGATAGGCTGCTCAGCTAAAATGATTGCAAATGTTTTAAAATGGCAACCAAGAAAGCAAAAAACTACCATTCGAATGGATAGAATAGCGAATGGCAAGGACTCAGCCAACAATTAGCTTCAGAAAGATCAAAGAAGGTCTAAAGTGACCTGCGAGTACTGTTACAATTAGAAGACGCCTATGTGAAGCCAAGCTATCTGCAAGAAGCCCCCCGCAAAGTCCCACTGTTGAAAAAAAAGACATGTGCTGAAGAGGTTGCAATTTGCCAAAGAGCACATTGACCTAAAGAGACATTTTGTGGACTGATGAAAGTAAGATTGTTCTTTTTGGGTCTAGTAGACGGAGACAGTTTGTCAGATGACCCCCAAACACTGAATTCAAGCCACAGTACACTGTGAAGACAGTGAAGCATGGTGGCGCAAGCATCATGATATGGGGATGTTTCTCATACAAAGGTGTAGGGCCTATTTATCGCATACCAGGAATAATGGATCAGTTTAAATAGATCAGAATACTTGGAGGTCATGCTGCCTTATGCTGAAGAGGAAATGCCCTTGAAACGACCCCAAACACACCAGTAAACGTGCAACATCTTGGTTCCAGATATGGAGTGGCCAGCCCAATCCCTGGATCTTAATCCAATAGAAAACTTGTGGAGTGACATAAAAAATGCAGTTTCTGAGGCAAAACCAAGAAATAGAGAAGAACTGTGGAATGTAGTCCAATCATCCTGGGCTGGAATACCTGTTCACAGGTGCCAGAAGTTGGTTGACTCCATGCAACACAGATGTACAGCAGTTCTCAGAAACAGTGGTTATACAACTAAATATTAGTTAAGTGATTCAAAGTAAAGCAAATTCTTCAAACATTTTTCTGTTTATAAAGTGAATGTTTGAGTTTGTAAAGAAGAATACAAACTGCTATTTTTTTGAACAGTCTAATCACTTTTCTTAATTTTATTTAGAGGAACAACACAAATTTGACATATTTCTTTTCATGTTTTGATTTGGAATAGAATTCATTTGTGTGTATGGAAATAAAAGCTATTAGAAGGATTTTGAGCTTTATTCACTTTAAGCACACTATTATTTTGAACACAACTGTAATTTCTGTATAGTGCAGCATTTGAGTGCAGTTCTGCTGAGATACTGCAGCTATACAGAGGGACAAACGACATTGGAACAACTAATTGCAACTGGTGCGATATACCAGTTGCCCCCCAAAAAAAACTGATTAAGGGGTTCTATATACCTGCTTCCACATATACTGCTCTTCTATAGAGACTTTGTCACAGGGTCATTTTGAAAAAGACAGGCAGAGGAAGAAGCAGTAGGCTATTCCGCAGGGGTGGTAGGGGTCGGACAGGTGCACCTGTCCGACCCCTAAGTGGGAAGTTGGAGAAGACGCATGCGTTTACTTCGAAGGATGCACCAGAGTTAGTTGAGTGGCTCACTCGGCATTCCACTTCTGCACCCTCCTCACTCTTTGCGGTGTGCACCCCCAAAGACACCACCACAGCCCCTCCACTCAAGTCAGAGAAATTATTTTTCCCATCAATTCCCAGACCTTACCGATGCACAGCCATATGACGAACGTGGCCACAACTGAGCAGGCGGGGAAGGTTCCCATGGCAACAGGATGCCTTCTCAGGCATCCTGCTGTTCATGGTGCTGAACAGATCTGTGCTAAAGGCATAGATCTGTTCAGACAAAGTGTAAGTAAAATACAGTACAATACACTATATAGTGTATTGTACTGTATTATACAGACATCAGACCCACTGGATCTTCAAGAACCAAGTGGGTCTGGGTCAAAAAAAAATGTTTAAAAAAAGTGAAAAAAGTCAAGATAAAAAAAAACACATTTATCACTGAATACAAATAAAAAAAATTAAATACACTATATAATAAACTATGAGGAAATTGAAGTTTTGCCCACCTTACTTCCCAAAAAAGGTAATAAAAGTGATCACAAAAGTCGCATGTACGCCAAAATAGTACCAAACAGTCATCTCATCCCGCAAAAATCATACCCTACCCAAGATAATCGCCCAAAAACTGAAAAAACTATGGTTCTAAAACATGATTTTTTTTGTTTCAAAAATGAAATCATTGTGCAAAACTTACATAAATAAAAAAAATTGTATACATATTAGGTATCGCCGCATCCGTGACAACCTGCTCTATAAAAATACCACATGATCTAACCTTTGTTACCATGCCTCACAAAAAGTGTAATATAGAGCAACCAAAAATCATATGTACCCTAAACTAGTACCAACAAAACTGCCACCCTATCCCGTAGTTTCTAAAATGGGGTCACTTTTTTGGAGTTTCTACTCTTCAAATGGGACATGGTGTCAAAAAGCCAGTCCATCAAAAATCTGCCTTCCAAAAACCATATGGCATTCCTTTCCTTCTGCACCCTGCCGTGTGCCGTGTTTGGCTGTTAACCCTTGCTTTGTAACTGGAAAAAAATATATAAAAATGGAAAATCTGCCAAAAAAGTGAAATTTTGAAATTGTATCTCTATTTTCCATTAAATCTTGTGCAACACCTAAAGGGTTAACAAAGTTTGTAAAATCAGTTTTGAATACCTTGAGGGTGTAGTTTCTTAGATGGGGTCACTTTTATGGAGTTTCTACTCTAGGGGTGCATCAAGGGGGCTTCAAATGGGACATGGTGTCAAAAAAAACCAGTCCAGCAAAATCTGCCTTCCAAAAACCATATGGCGCACCTTTCCCTCTACGCCCTACTGTGTGCCCGTACAGTAGTTTATGGCCACATATGGGGTGTTTCTGCAAACTACAGAATCGGGGCAATAAATATTGAGTTTTGTTTGGCTGTCAACTTTGTTACTGGAGAAAATGGAAAATTTGCCAAAAAAATTAAATTCTCAAATTTCATCTCCATTTGCCAATATCTCTTGTGCAACACCTAAAGGGTTAACAAAGTTTGTAAAAATCTGTTTTGAATACCTATACATAGTGCATAAGGCCGAAAAAAGACATTTGTCCATCCAGTTCGGCCTGTTATCCTGCAAGTTGATCCAGAGGAAGGCAAAAAAACCCTGTGAGGTAGAAGCCAATTTTCCTCACTTTAGGGGACTAAAAAACTCCCTGGATCAACGACCCCTCTCTAGTAGCTATAGCCTGTAATATTATTACGCTCCAGAAATACATCCAGGCCCCTCTTGAATTCCTTTATTGTACTCACCATCACCACCTCCTCAGGCAGAGAGTTCCATAGTCTCACTGCTCTTACCGTAAAGAATCCTCTTCTATGTGTGTACAAACCTTCTTTCCTCCAAACGCAGAGGATGTCCCCTCGTCACAGTCACAGTCCTGGGGATAAATAGATGATGGGATAGATCTCTGTACTGACCCCTGATATATTTATACATAGTAATTAGATCTCCCCTCAGTTGTCTTTTTTCTAACGTGAATAACCCTAATTTTGATAATCTTTCAGGGTACTGTAGTTGCCCCATTCCAGTTATTACTTTAGTTGCCCTCCTCTGGACCCTCTCCAGCTCTGCTATGTCTGCCTTGTTCACTGGAGCCCAGAACTGTACACAGTACTCCATGTGTGGTCTGACTAATGATTTGTAAAGTAGCAGGAATATGTTCTCATCACGGGCATCTATGCCCCTTTTCTAGGGTGTAGTTTCTAGAATGGGGTCATTTTTGGGTGGTTTCTATTATGTAAGCCTCACAAAGTGACTTCAGACTTGAACTGGTCCCTAAAAAGTGGGTTTTTGAAAATTTCTGAAAAATTTCAAGATTTTCTTCTAAACTTCTAAGCCTTGTAACATCCCTAAAAATAAAATATCATTGCCAAATTGATCCAAACATGAAGTAGACATATGTGGAATATAAAGTAATAACTATTTTTGGAGGTATTACTATGTATTATAAAAGTAGAGAAATTGAAACTTGGAAATTTGCAATTTTTTTAAATTTTTTGGTAAATTTGGTATTTTTTTTATAAATAAAAATGATTTTTTTTTTACTTCATTTTACCAGTGTCATGAAGTACAATATGTGACGAAAAAACAATCTCAGAATGGCCGGGATAAGTCAAAGCGTTTTAAAGTTATCAGCACTTAAAGTGACACTGGTCAGATTTGCAAAAAATGGCCAAGTCCTTAAGGTGAAATAGGGCTGAGTCCTTAAGGGGTTAAATGGGAAAAATGATGAATAGTCTAAAAAAAACAAACAAATATATAGCACTATATCGAATATATTAGTTTTTTTGAATATTCTAGAACAAGAATATATAGCAATATAGCGAATATTCAGAAAAAAAACCTAATATAGAGCAATTTAGCTAATATAGTGCTATAATCTTCTTTGTCTAATAGTTGTAATTTTTTTTTCTCCTCTGATGTTCAGATTGGAAAAAAATTACAACTATTAAAGGGAATCTGTCACCTGTTTTGACCATATAAAACCGTTAACATAGCAATGTGCAATAAAGTACCTTCATTTCTGCATGTGTCCTTTCTTTTATTCAACTTTTCATTCAGATGAAAAAGCGATTTTTCTGATATGGAAATGAAGTCTCAAGGTGCCCTAGGGGGAGTTATTACTCTGCTCCAGTGCCCAGTAACGCCCCCCCCCCCTGCAGTGCCCAGCCCGCCTTTCTTCCAAGCCCAGCACGCCTCCTAAGAAATAAATAAATGTACTCCCACATCCTTGCCGAACAGCGCCGCCCCCTTCACTACGTCATTTAATTTATTCACTGCACCGTCCTTGCTTCCTCCTCTCTTGGCCTCCGAAATCCCGCGCAGTATCGCCGACTGCCTGCGCCTGTACGATACTCCTGCTCCAGAGGGCAACAGCGCTCTGATTACGTCACTGGGCACGGTGGGCTCTACCTAGTTTTTTTTCGAATATTTGCTGTATTGCTATATATTCTTGTCTTAGAATATTACGAATATTCGAAAAAACTAATATATTCGATATAGTGCTATGACTCATTGGCCCACAAGCAAGAAGCAGGGAGGAATCATGTTTTTGCATCATTACCTTACGATTTTTTTTTTTACTCGAAAAATCGACAGAATATAACGAATATTTGAATTTGTGAATATTCTACAAAATATTCGCAAAATATTGCGAATTCGAATATGACCCCTGCCACTCATCACTAATTATCAATTGTGATTTTCTGTACGTGAATAAATAATTTTTGGGTCCTGTAGTCCACTGGCCTGCTGTAAAATTGATATCCATTGACAGTCTAATATACCTTCGGCCACATAATCACTTGATCATTCATGTACGTTGAATGCATAATTTTTGGGGCCTGTAATCTAACTGGCCAACAGTAAAATTGTTATACGGTGACCGCCTAATGTACCTCCAGCCACATTATCAATTGTTCTTTTCTGTCCGGTGAATGCCTAATTTTTGGGGCCTGTACTCCCGTGGCCTAAAATAAAAATTTGCTAGGCTCCAGCAGGGCACATTTTTGAAAATTTCCCTTTAAGATGCATAAAAATTGCCCCTGATTAAAATACATATTTTTGTAGGGAATTTTTGCCATTGATCCCTTTCTGGTATGTCACTGTCCATGTTGTGGGACGATTTTTGCACTTCTTTTAAGTATTTGGTGGCTGAAAATATGACCTGAAGGTTTTTGAGGTTCGCCTGCCATTAAAGTGAATGGGGCCCGCCGTGAACTTGCGGTTCGCAAACTTTTGATTGTGTTCGCGAATTGTCCCGGCTGAAGTTCGTCCATCACTATATACAGGCTTAGCACACACAGCAAATGCTGCAACCTCTCCCTGTCGGGAAGGGACAGGAATACACTGAGGTGAGGATCCTATTTATCTGCTTCCTGTCCCTACCTGGAGGGAGGTGGGTCAATTTCATGTGTCGTCACAGAGAATGAAAGGGAAAATTACTATTTTTGACCTAGGGTGGCATCCTCTGGAGGTCATTCAGACACAAGTAGGTACCCTCCTGTTTTAAATGCTTTAAAAATATTTTTGCATTCAGATTTAAAAATATATTTTTGCAGACAGTGTACAAAAGTACACAGCATCTGTACATGCAGGTTAGCTGTGATTTACCTGTTTCACCTTTAGTCTTGAAGAAGTTGCGACATCAATATCTATGTATTTTGTTAGGCCTCTTTCACACTTGCGTTGTCCGGATCCGGCGTGTACTCCACTTGCCGGAATTACACGCCGGATCCGGAAAAACGCAAGTGTACTGAAAGCATTTGAAGACGGATCCGTCTTCAAAATGCGTTCAGTGTTACTATGGCACCCAGGACGCTATTAAAGTCCTGGTTGCCATAGTAGGAGCGGGGAGTGGTATACTTACAGTCCGTGCGGCTCCAGGGCGCTCCAGAATGACGTCAGAGCGCCCCATGCAAATGGATGACGTGTCCATGCGATCACGTGATCCATGCGCTTGGGGCGCCCTGACGTCACTCTGGAGAGTCCGGGGAGCCGCACGGACGGTAAGTATACTGCTCCCCCGCTCCCCACTACACTTTACCATGGCAAACAGGACTTTAGTGTCCTGGGAGCCATGGTAACCATTCAGAAAAAGCTAAACGTCGGATGCGGCAATGCGCCGAAACGACGACGTTTAGCTTAAGGCCGGATCCGGATCAATGCCTTTCAATGGGCATTAATTCCGGATCCGGCCTTGCGGCAAGTCTTCAGGATTTCTGGCCGGAGCAAAAAGCGCAGCATGCTGCGGTATTTTCTCCGGCCAAAAAACGTTCCGTTCCGGAACTGAAGACATCCTGAACGGATTTCACTCCATTCAGAATGCATTGGGATAATCCTGATCAGGATTCTTCCGGCATAGAGCCCCGACGACGGAACTCTATGCCGGAAGAAAAGAACGCAGGTGTGAAAGAGCCCTTACATTGTGAAAATGCAGAACAAAATGCCCTAACAGGAGGCGGAAATAGTAGCATAACAAAATCACATTAAACTCTCATAGAAATATTTACCTTCATTTATTCATGTTCACGTAAAAATTCATAAGAGATATGAATACCCTGAATTATTCATAAAGGCTGCAACTTCATTAGTAAGATCACTTTATTTCTGTATATCAGTGAATTAAAACTCCGGGACCGATCTGTTCTCTCCCAACGTTAGCTCACTTGATTTTAGAGTTAACCTGAGAGACAGCAGTATGTGGGACATGATGATAAATGACCAAACAGTAGTATAAATAAAACCCTTTATGTTAGAGATGTAGTGGTAGAGAAGGAGTACTGTATTAAGAACTAAATTGCACAGTGCAAATAAACTGTTGACAAGGTCCAAAAGTTAGGTTACAGGCAGGTATTCAAGGATGGTGAAACTTTATTCATTTTTGTTTATTCACTTCTTTCTTTGACATGCTAGAATAAAAGAACATAAAAGTACAAGTCAGTCTTCAAAATAAAAAGATTTTGGTTGTAAAATCATACGCATTTTCATTACCAACACGTGGTCACTTACATCTTAAAGAGGACCTTTCACTAGAATAAAACATCTAAACTAACTATACAGACGTGGAGAGCGGCGCCCAGGGATCTACCTGCACTTACTGTTATACCTGGGTGCCGCTCCGTTCTCCCGGTATAGGCTCCGGTATATTCATAGTTAGGCTCCACCCAGGGGAACCTGTCGGCGTCTCATTCTCCCATGCTGTAGCGCTGGCCAATCGTAGCGCTCAGCTCATAGCCTGAGAGAAAAAAAAGCCTCTCAGGCTATGAGCTGAGCGCTGCGATTGGCCAGCGCTACAGTATGGGAGAATGAGACGCAGACAGGTTCCCCTGGGTGGAGCCTAACTATGAAAATACCGGAGGCTATAAACGGGAGAACAGAGCGGCGCCCAGGTATAACAGTAAGTGCAGGGAGATCCCTGGGTGCCGCTCTACATGTCTGTATAGTTAGTTTAGATGTTTTATTCTAGTGAAAGGTCCTCTTTAACTGTTCCCAGTCCCTTAGGACTATGTCTACTTCCTTGTCCCTCATCATATAAAATAACTGCTCAGACAGTGACCGTCAGGGAAACGGAAGTGGCAGGGAATCGGTAAGATAAGCATGATTTATTTCATACAAATTTTTAACCTTTTTTTAAAACCATTTCAATCTGCCAGACAACCCCTTTAACTTTACTTCATGCAAATTCTTGTCTGGCCTAAGAGCTGTAAGTTTCAGTGGTTGTATTGTGTGCACCCCCCGACCTACCAAAAGCCATTCACCTAATCGCAGTCTCCCTGTTCCTGCGCCATTGCCCCATTCCCACCAGACCATTAGTGGTTTGATCCCGTGATCACTGCAGCCAATCACTCCGATGCCAGGGACTGTCAGCGGTGGTCATGGCATAGGCCACTTCTAATCCGGCTGGGAATGGCGGGACTGTGGACAGGTTAAATTATTGGTACCTTTCCATTACAGATAGAAAAACCCACAATGGTCACTGAAATAACTTGAACCTGACAAAAGTAATAATAGATAACAATTTACTGAAAATGCTAATGAAAAAAAAGGCATTGCTTTTGAATTGTCATTCAACAGAGTAATTTTAAAAAACTAATGAAATTGGCCTGAACAAAATGATGGTACCCCTAGAAAAGACTGAAAATAATTTGGCCATTCGGACATGTTAAACTAAGGTGTACTAGCACTGAATCCTGTCCCGTTTTTTATTTTATTTTTTACACATCAGTTCTGCGTGAAAAACGCAGCATGTTCTATATTCAGCGTTTTTCACGCAGCCCTGGCCCCATAGAAGTGAATGGGGCTTCAGTGAAAAACGAATTGCAGTTACAAGCAAGTGCAGTGCGTTTTTCACTGATGGCTGCTAAGAGATGTTGTTTGTAAACCTTCCGTTTTTTTCACACGCGTGAAAAACGCATCAAAATACATTGCACACGCGTGGAAAAAACTGAATGCAATCGCAGACAAAACTGACTGAACTTGCTTGCAAAATGGCGCGAGTTTCACTGAACGCGTCCGGAGCCAATCCATCACGCTCATGTGAAAGAGGGTGAAAAGTAGTCACTGTGCTGTTTGCTATCATGGTGGGTACCACACTAAATATGGACCAAAGAGAGGAGGGAGAAAATTGTCTCAGAAAATTAGAAAGAAAATTATAGACAAACATGGAAAGGTAAAAGGCTATAAGACCGTCTCCAAACTTCTTACTACAGTAGCACATATTATTCAGAAGTTTAAGGTCTACAGGACTGTAGCCAACCTCGCTGGATGTGGCCGCAAGAGGAAAATTGATAACAAATCGAGGACACTGATAATACAAATGGTAACCAAAGAGCCCAGAACTACTTCCAAAGAGATTAGAGGTAACTCAAAGGTCAAGGTACATCAGTGTCGGATCACACCATCAGGGCTCCAGGTGGCGACCAAAATGGTCGCCAATGCGACTTAGAATTTACAAATGGCGACAAGACTTTTTAGTCTTGCCGCCATTTGCGACTAGAGCCGCGCCGCAGCTCTGAATACAGCGGCGGGCACAGAAGCTGAACTATCATGTTCTTATCAGCAGCGCAGTGGAAGAGTCTCTCCCTCCCCCCTGTGCTGCTGCCGCCGCGGCCAATAAGAAGAGGGACAGGGGGAGGCGCTGTGGCCACTGCGCCACCAATGAAGATAACTGACCTGTTAATACAAATACAGGAGGCGGGTGCCGGAATAAAAATAGCCGGCACCCGACCTCTATGACAGGGAGCGGCACCTGAGGGGTTAACTGCCGCTGATCGCAGCTCCCTGTCATAGAGGTCGGGTGCCGACTATTTGATTCCGGCAGCCGCCTCCTGTATTTGTATTAACAGGACAGTTATCTTCATTGGTGGCGCCAGTATAATAAACATTGAGTGCGGCCCCCCCAGTATAATAAACATTGAGTGCGGCCCCCCCAGTATAATAAACATTGAGTGCGGCCCCCCCAGTATAATAAACATTGAGTGCGCCCCCCCCCAGTATAATAAACATTGGTGGCGCAGTGGGAAGTGCCAATGAGGGTTGAAAAAAATTAATAAAAATTAATTCACCTCCTCCAATTGATCGCGTAGCTGCCGGTCTCCTGTTCTTTCTTCAGGACCTGTGGTGACGTCACTGAGCTAATCACATGGTCCATTACCATGGTGATGTATCATGTGATGAGCACAGTGATGTCACCACAGGTCCTTTGACAGGTCCGGAAGAAAGAACAGGAGACCGGCTGCTACGTGATCGATTGGAGGAGGTGAGTTAATTTTAATTTATTTTTTTAACCCTCATTGGCACTGCGCCACCAATGTTTATTATACTGGGGTGTTGGGGGGGGGTGGGAGGGGGCGCACTGCGCCACCAATGTTTATATGTTTATTATACTAGGGAGGGGGGGGCGCACTGCGCCACCAATGTTTATTATGTTGGGGGGGCGCACTGCGCCACCAATGTTTATTATACTGGGGTGTTGGGGGGGGGCGCACTGCGCCACCAATGTTTATTATACTGGGGTGTTGGGGGGGCGCACTGAGCCACCAATGTTTATTATATTGGGGTGTATATAATGTTTATTATATTGACCTTCTACTACGCATTCTGCATTAAAGAATGCCATTATTTTCCCTTACAACCATGTTGTTATAAGGGAAAGTAATACAGTGAATAGACACTCATCCTAGCAACCATGCGTGAAAATCGCACAGTTCAACCCGAAGGATGGATCCTGAATTCCGGTATTTTGAATGCCGGATCCGGCACTAATACATTCCTATGGGGAAAAATGCCGAATCCGGCATTCAGGCAAATCTTCAGTTTTTTTCGCCAGAGATAAAACCGTAGAATGCTGCGGTTTTATGTTTTGCCTGATCAGTCAAAAAGACTGACCTGAAGACATCTTTTCCGGTATAGAGCCCCTGTGATGGAACTCTATGCCGGAAATGAAAAAAGCTAGTGTGAAAGTACCCTAAAATATTAAGTTTAAATCCCCCCTTTCCCAATTTTACATATAAAATATATAAACAATAAATAAACATATTACATAGCGCTGCGTCCGAAAAGTCCAAACTATAAAATTTTAAAAAAAATTCTCCTATGCGGTGAGCATTCGCCATTTTTAGTCACCTTGTCACCCCAAAAAATAGGATAGGACTGTTCTATTATGGGCCGAACGCTTCATAAAATGCGAAATGCAAGTGGCTTTTTTTTGTTTTTGCACGGTATTGAGTATCGTAATACTTTTTTCATGGTGACGAAAGCGAATCAAAACTTTGGTATCGAAACAACCCTACGCCAATCTGATCGGCGTAGCGTTGTCACAATACCAAAATTTTTATTCGGTTTTGATATGGCGACTAAAAATTTAATTTGGCTCCTAAATTTTTCAGTTCAGGAGCCAATGGCTACTAGGTATTTTTTTTTTAGTCTGGAGCACTGACCATCCGTCTCTGTCTTAGGGCTCTTGCACACAAATGTATTTTCTCTCCGTGTCCGTTCCGTTTGCATATGTCCGCTCAGCAAAAAAGATAGAACAAGTCCTATTCTTGGCCGCTTTGCAGACAAGGCTAGGCATTGTTACAATGCATCCGGGAAAAAAACAAAAAAAAAACGGATGCAATACTAATGTCACACGGACGTCTTCTGTATTTTTTGCGGATCAGTGTTTTGCAGACCACAAAATAAATATGATTGTGTGCATGAGCCCTTAGCCAAAGTGGACCTAATGGAAGAGAACCGAGCAGGAATGCACTGAAGCAAATCAGAAAAAAACAACACGGGAATTTGCCAAAAAGCATATTCACAAGTCACAAAGCTTCTGAGATAATGTTCTTTGGACAGATGAGACAAAACTGGAGTTCTTTGGCAAGTCACATCAGCTCTATGTTCACAGACTCAAAAATGAAGCACAAAGAAAAGAACATTGTACCTATTGTGAAACTTGAAGGAGGCTTGGTTATATTTTGGGGCTGCTTTTACTGCATCTGGCACAGGGTGTCTTGATTCTGTGCAGGTTACAATGAAATCTCAATAATATGAAAGCAATCTGGAGTGAAATATGCTGCCCAGTGTCAGAAAGCTTGTTCTCAGTCGCAGATCATGGATCCTCCAACAGGATAATGACCCAAAATACACAGCTTTTTTTCTTATTCCTTTGTCCGACTCACTGAGAAGGCCGCAAATGCTCAGTTTCATCCTTCAACTGCCTCCTGAGCTGTGATAAGGAGAGTGCCGAGGCAGCATGGAAACACCTCCTGAGGGGTCAGCTTGATATAAATCTAGCAGAGCAATGAATGGGAAGATCTCTGGATCCATGCGAGGTACAGGGCTGGTTGTAGCTTTGTTAGAAAGAGCTTGTCATGTTACTATATGATGTCTGATTTTTATTTTTCACATTAGTCATGGGATAACCCCTTTAAGTTAAAGGGGTTGTCTCATGTCAGCAATACAAGGCACTTACTAATGTATTGTGATTCTCCATATTGCCTCCTTTTGCTGGCTGTATTTATTTTTCCATCACATTATACACTGCTCGTTTCCATGGTAACGACCACCCTGCAGTTATCTTTTATTACTTTTGTCAGTTTCAAGTTATTTCAGTTTTTCTTTCTTGAGCAGAAGGGTACCAACAATTTTGTCCACATGTGTAATTCATATTTTGTTATACTTGCATTATGTCAACCATTTGTTCACCTTTGAACACTGTTTTACAGTTATCTACATAATGTTTGGTCATTCTTAATTTAGAACTTGGTTTATATGTTGGTTTATAACCTTAGTTAATGAAATGCACTTAAAATTCTGTTGGTATTAAACACAATTGAAACTAAACGAAATACAGTGCTGTAATGCACAGCGAACAAATAACTTTTCTTACTTGAAGTTGATTAGCCGACTTCCTTGAACAAGTTGTGCACATTCGTTGGTTAAATGACATGCAAACAATAACCAGTTTCTGGGTTGCACTTTGTAAGCAAACCTCATGAACAATAAAGAATAGCAAGTGAGGGCTAAAAAAAGAAGTAAAATATATAACAATTAGTAAGAATACTGGCACAAAAAAACAACACATTTTCTTACTGGAATATATCACTTAAAATTTCTGAACACTTAAATCCACAGATATAGACCTTCATGCGGTATGAATAAAGTACACAAATTAGTAGTAGTTGTACTGATTTACACCTACAACTTCTCACAACTGAAAATATAACATATTATAAAACGTAGAATACATGTAAATATAAATATATCGCTTTTAGCAATACAATATGAGAGGTAAAATGACTCACTGGTTATCAAGAATAAAAAGGGTTGCTGTCACAAGGGTGTATTAGACTGCCAGATTTTCTGGCAGATGATCACTATCAAGCGTTCCTATGAACACTCATTAGTGATCATCTGGCAGTCTAAGGCTGGGTTCACACGGGCGTCACGTTTTGGCTCAGGATGCGTCCCGGGTGCATTGCGGCAAACCTGCGCGAGTATGTACCCAATTGCAGTCAGTTTTGACTGCGATTGCGTTCCGTTCAGTTTTTATCGCGTGGGTGCAATGCGTTTTGCACGCACGTGATAAAAAACTGACTGTGGCACCCAGACCCAAACTTCTTCACTGAAGTTCAGGTTTGGGTTCGGTGTTGTGTAGATGTAATTATTTTCCCTTATAACATGGTTATAAGGGAAAATAATAGCATTCTTTAATACAGAATGCTTTGTACAAGGTCAATTGAGGGTTAAAAAAATAAAAAAATAATAAAAATTAACTCACCTCCTCCAATTGATCGCGTAGCTGCCGGTCTCCTGTTCTTTCTTCAGGACCCGTCAAAGGACCTGTGGTGACGTCACTGAGCTCATCACAAGGTCCAATTACATGGTCCACCACCACGGTGATGGACCATGTGATGTGACGTCACCACAGGTCCTTTAGCCTGCAGCTCACGATTAACCCCTTAGGGCTCTTTCACACTTGCGTTCTTGTCTTCCGGCATAGAGCTCCGTCGTCGGGGCTCTATGCCGGAAGAATCCTGATCAGGATTATCCTAATGCATTCTGAATGGAGAGAAATCCGTTCAGGATGCATCAGGATGTCTTCAGTTCCGGAACGGAACGTTTTTTGGCCGGAGAAAATACAGCAGCATGCTGCGCTTTTTGCTCCGGCCAAAAATCCGGAACACTTGCCGCAAGGCCGGATCCGGAATTAATGCCCATTGAAAGGCATTGATCCGGATCCGGCCTTAAGCTAAACGTCGTTTCGGCGCATTGCCGGAGCCGACGTTTAGCTTTTTCAGAGTGGTTACCATGGCTGCCGGGACGCTAAAGTCCTGGCAGCCATGGTAAAGTGGAGCGGGGAGCGGGGGAGCAGTATACTTACCATCCGTGCGGCTCCCCGGGCGCTCCAGAGTGACGTCAGGGCGCCCCAAGCGCATGGATCACGTGATCACATGGATCACGTCATCCATGCGCATGGGGCGCTCTGACGTCATTCTGGAGCGCCCCGGGAGCCGCACGGATGGTAAGTATACTGCTCCCCCGCTCCCCGCTCCTACTATGGCAACCAGGACTTTAATAGCGTCCTGGGTGCCATAGTAACACTGAAAGCATTTGGAAGACGGTTCCGTCTTCAAATGCTTTCAGTACACTTGCGTTTTTCCGGCAAGTGGAGTACAAGCCGGATCCGGACAACGCAAGTGTGAAAGAGGCCTTAAGGACTCAGCTCTATTTCACCTTAAGGACTTTGCCATTTTTTGCAAATCTGACCAGTGTCACTTTAAGTGCTGATAACTTTAGAACGCTTTTACTTACCCAGGCCGATCTGAGATAGTTTTTTCATCACATATTGTACTTCATGACACTGCTAAAATTGGGTCAAAAAAGTAAATTTTTTTACATAAAAAAAAATACCAAATTTACCAAAAATTTCGAAAAATTAGCAAATTTCAAAGTTTCAGTTTCTCTACTTCTATAATACATAGTAATACCCCCAAAAATTGTGATGACTTTACATTCCCCATATGTCTACTTCATGTTTGTATAATTTTGGGAATGATATTTTATTTTTTGGGGATGTTACATAGCTTAGAAGTTTAGAAGCAAATTTCGAAATTTTTCTGAAATTTTCCAAATCCCACTTTTTATAGACCAGTTCAGGTCTGAAGTCACTTTGTGAGGCTTACGTAATAGAAACCATCAACAAATTACCCCATTCTAGAAACTACACCCCTCAAGGTATTCAAAACTAATTTTACAAACTTTGTTAACCCTTTAGGTCTTCCACAAGACTTCATGGCAAATGGACATAAAATTTAAGAATTTCGATTTTTTGGAGAATTTTCCAATATAATCAATTTTTTCCAGGAAAAAAGCAAGGGTTAACTGCCAAACAAAACTCAATATGGGTTGCCCTGATTCTGTAGTTTGCAAAAACACACCATATGTGGTCCTAAACTACTGTTTGGCCAAACGGGAGGACATAGAAAGAGGGGAACGCCATATGGGTTTTGGAAGGCAGATTTTGCAGGACTGGTTTATTTACACCATGTACCCTTTCAAGCCCCCTGATGCACCCCATGAGTAGAAACTCCATAAAAGTGACCCCATCTAGGAAACTACGGGATAAGGTGGTGGTTGTTTTGGGACTATTTTAGGGTAAATATGATTTTTGGTTGCTCTTATATTTTGAAATTCTAAAATTGTTTCCACATTCGCTATTTAGTTTTGTGGAACACCTAAAGGGTTAACAAAGTTTGTAAAGTAACTTTTGAATACCTTGAGGGGTGTAGTTTCTTAGATGGGGTCACTTTTTTGGAGTTTCTAGTCTAAGCTACATCCGGGGGGGGCTTCAAATGGGACATGGTGTAAAAAAAAAAACAGTCCATCAAAATCTGCCTTCCAGAAACCATATGGCGCTCCCTTCGTTCTATGCCCTGCCGTGTGGCTATATAGCCATTTACAACCACATATGGGGTGTTTCTGCAAACTACAGAATCAGGGCAATAAATATTTAGTTTTGTTTGGCTGTGTTTTGGCACCGTTTTTATTTTATATTTTTAACGCTGTTCATCCGAGGGGTTTGGACAAATGTTATTTTTATAGGGGAGATTCTTACAGACTTGGCGATACCTAATATGTCTACATTTTAAAATTTATTTTGATTTTACACTATATTATCATTTTAGGAACCAAAAAAAATTCTTTTAGTATCTCCGTAGCCTGGGAGCTACAGTTTTTTTTTTTTTTAGGCGACTATCTAATGTAGGGGCTAATTTTTTGCGGGATGAGATGGCGGTTTTATTGGCACTAATTGGGGGTGCATATGACATTGTGATCGCTCGCTATTACACTTTTTGTGATGTTAAAAAAAAAAAAAAGGCATTTTTTGTCACCTAACGCTGTTCATATGGGTCTCCAAAGTCTGAGAGACATAGTTTTTTATGTTCTCTAGGGGACTGTTGGGGGTTATAAAAAATTAGTACTCCATGGAAGTGTGATACTCCCTGAAGCAATCGATAACGCAGAGGCCCGGATGATCGGGGCAAGTGTCACATTGAGTGGTGGTGTCCTTCCGTATCCCCGTCTTGTGACACACCCTGCATCTTTTTTGGGTTCGTCCCTTCTTTCTAGTATGGGGGACCACACCTGGAAAATGTTGGCCAGCGACTATCCGGGCGCCTCCAATTCCCGAGGTACTCCGGCCTGCTCTTTCCCGGTCTGAAAAAAATCAGGTCCTTGAGGACTGCCTCATAGAATTGGAGGAATGTCCTTGTGCTGCCAGCGCTTCGGGATAGTACAAAAGAGTTGTACAAGGCAACCTGTACCAAGTAGACCGAAACTTTTTTGTACCATGCCCGGGTGGCAAGTGGCAGGGGTGCCCGGGTCTGGTGGGGGCGCGGGTCTCAAAGCTAGAAAATAAAAAAATTAGATAGTGTTTTTTTCCCCTAACTTTTCTCTTCTATCCCTGCCTAACGGTGCCTCTCCCTCACTGACCCTAACCTACCTGGAGGGTGATGGGTGCCGATGGGGGGGGATCGCAGGAGCCTGGTGAGGATGGTGCTGCAGGGTGCAGGTGCTGAACAGGCAGAGGAGGGGAGAGAGGAGCGCTGGAAGTTTGAATCTTTTTTAACCCTCAATTGACGTTCTACTAAGCATTCTGTATTAAAGAATGCTATTATTTCCCCTTATAACCATGTTATAAGGGAAAATAATACAGTGAATAGACTGTCATCTTAGCAACCATGCGTGAAAATCGCACTGCCTCCGCACTTGCTTGCGGATGCTTGTGATTTTCACGCAGCCCCATTCACTTCTATGGGGCCTGCGTTGCGTGAATAACGCACAATATAGAGCATGCTGCGATTTTCACACAACGCACAAGTGATACGTGAAAATCACCGCTCATGTGCACAGCCCCATAGAAGTGAATGGGTCCGGATTCAGTGCGGGTGCAATGCGTTCACCTCACGCATTGCACCCGCGTGTAAATCTCGCCCGTGTGAACCCAGCCTAATACTGCCTCCAAATCAAAATGGTTCCGGTGGCAGATTGCTCTGTGTAATAGCGATCTGCCGCAAACACAGCGCTGCCCCATGCCACGGAGGACACTGCTGCATGTAATAGCAGTGGTGTCCTCCACTAGCTATCTGGCGATTGCAGACAATCATCTGCAGCATCCGGGTGTCTAATACAGCCTTTACCTTCTCTACATGAAAAATATCAAAGAACGTCACAAAGGTTTTACTGTCCTCAAAGCAAGCAACTCTTAAGAGGTTTTCCGGGACTACCCTATGGATGGATCATGAATATGAGATCGGTGGGGGTCCAACACTCTCACCAATCAGTTATTAGTAGCAGGCACAAACAGTGTATGGGGTGTTAACACCAAAGCTCTGCAAACAGTGTAGTGGCCATTCCTGGGACTGCAGCTCAGCTACCATACTCACAGGAAAAATAGCTGCAGTACCATAGAACAGCCACTAGACCATGCACAGAGCTTTGGTGTTGTGGCTCCGTACAATGTTTACTTCTCGGACCTGAAGCTGCTGCTAACAGCTGGTTGGTGGGAGTGCAAGACCCCACCAATCGGATATTGATGATCTAGCCCAGTGATGGCGAACCTTTTAGAGACAGAGTGCCAAAACTGCAACCCAAAACCTACTTATTTATCGCAAAGTGCCGACACGGTAATTCACCCTGAATACTACAGTCCAGTATAGTGTATCTTCCATGTACTTTATCATTTAGCTATAATACCCTGCCTACATTCAGTGCGCTGCCTGCGCTGTTCATAGTGCGCCCTGCGCTGATGAATGGCAGGAAAAAAGTTTATGGCATATTGGTACACCACAGACTTATTCCAGGATGTGGGTGCCCACAGGGAGGGCTCTGAGTGCCACCTCTGGCACCCGTGCCATAGGTTCGCCACCACTGATCTAGCCTATTTATAAGTCAATATGCAAGTTCTATATAACCCCTTTAAGTGCAACATACATCGTGGATAAAATGGTCCATCTGTAGAGAGCTGATTTTATCATCACCTCCATATTTAGTCAAAGTGAACCTGCACAAAAGTGACAGTGATTATGTCTAGTATTACCTCTGTAGTTTTTCTACCTCCTATTTTAACCCCTTCTACCCCAGGCCAGTTTTCACCTTCTGGCCAAGGCCTATTTTTGCAAATCTGACATGTGTCACTATGTGGTAATAACTTTGGAACGCTTTTACTTATCTAACAGATTCTGAGACTGTTTTCTCGTGACACATTGTGCTTCATGTTAGCGGTAAATTTGGGTCATTTATTTATTTTCTTTATTAATTTTAAAAAAATTCTACATTTACAGAAAATATGCAATTTTCTGATTAGAATTTCTCTACTTTTAAGACAGATAGTAATACCTCAAAATAGTTATCAAGCAACATTCCCCATTGTTGGCATTAAACAGCTTTGAATTTTAGATGCAATTTTTAGATTTTCCAGAACATTTCTAAAACAATTTTTAAAGGACCAATTCAGTTATAAAGTCACTTTTGGGGGTTTACATAATACAAAGTGCCAATAAATGACACCCCCCCCCCCCCCCCATTTTAGAAACTACATCCCTCAAGTTTTTCAAAAACGATCTTACAAACTTTGTTAACCCTTAAGGTGCTACACAAGAATTAAAGGAAAATATCACTGAAATTTCAAAATTTAAAGTTTTTTATGCTTTTCCATTTTAATCCTATTTTACCGTAACATAACACAGATTACCAGTAGCATTGAGCGAGCATGCTCAGCCGAATACCTTGTGTGCTCGAACGTGATGCTCCAGTCAGTGCATTTAACCCCTTAAGGACTTGGCCCTATTTCACCTTACGGACTTGGCCATTTTTTGCAAATCTGACCAGTGTCACTAAGTGCTGATAAATTTAAAACGCTTTGACTTATCCAGGCCATTCTCAGATTGTTTTTTCGTCACATATTGTACTTCATGACACTGGTAAAATGAAGTAAAAAAAAATCATTTTTATTTATAAAAAAAAATACAAAATTTACCAATTTTTTTTTTTTAAATTGCAAATTTCCAAGTTTCAATTTCTCTACTTCTATAATACATAGTAAGACCTCCAAACATAGTTATTATTTTACATTCCCCATATGTCTACTTCATGTTTGGATCATTTTGGGAATGATTTTATTTTTGGGGATGTTACAAGGCTTAGAAGTTTAGAAGCAAATCTTGAAATTTTTCAAAAACCCAATTTTTAGGGACCAGTTCAGGTCAGAAGTCACTTTGCGAGGCTTACATAATAGAAACCACCCAAAAATGACCCCATTCTAGAAACTACACCCCTCAAGGTATTCAAAACTGATTTTACAAACTTTGTTAACCCTTTAGTTGTTCCACAAGAGAGTTATTGGCAAATGGAGATGAAATTTCAGAATTTCAATTTTTGGGCAAATTTTCCATTTTAATCAATTTTTCCCAGTAACAAAAGCAAGGGTTAACAGCCAAACAAAACTCAATATTTATGGCCCTGATTCTGTAGTTTACAGAAACACCCCATATGTGGTCGTAAACAGCTGTACCGGCACTCGGCAGGGCGCAGAAGGAAAGGAATGCCATACGGTTTTTGGAAGGCAGATTTTGCTGGACTGTTTTTTTTTACTCCATGTCCCATTTTAACCACCTCAGCCCCCAGTGCTTAAACACCCTGAAAGACCAGGCCACTTTTTACACTTCTGACCTACACTACTTTCACCGTTTATTGCTCGGTCATGCAACTTACCACCCAAATGAATTTTACCTCCTTTTCTTCTCACTAATAGAGCTTTCATTTGGTGGTATTTCATTGCTGCTGACATTTTTACTTTTTTTGTTATTAATCGAAATTTAACGATTTTTTTGCAAAAAAATGACATTTTTCCCTTTCAGTTGTAAAATTTTGCAAAAAAAACGACATCCATATATAAATTTTGCTCTAAATTTATTGTTCTACATGTCTTGGGTAAAAAAAAAATGGTTTGGGTAAAAGTTATAGCGTTTACAAACTATGGTACAAAAATGTGAATTTCCGCTTTTTGAAGCAGATCTGACTTTCTGAGCACCTGTCATGTTTCCTGAGGTTCTACAATGCCCAGACAGTACAAACACCCCACAAATGACCCCATTTCGGAAAGTACACACCCTAAGGTATTCGCTGATGGGCATAGTGAGTTCATGGAACTTTTTATTTTTTGTCACAAGTTAGTGGAAAATGATAATTTTTTATTTTTTTTTCCTTTTCTTACAAAGTCTCATATTCCACTAACTTGTGACAAAAAATAAAAACTTCTATGAACTCACTATGCCCATCACGAAATACCTTGGGGTCTCTTCTTTCCAAAATGGGGTCACTTGTGGGGTGGTTATACTGCCCTGGCATTCTAGGGGCCCAAATGTGTGGTAAGGAGTTTGAAATCAAATTCTGTAAAAAATGACCTGTGAAATCCGAAAGGTGCTCTTTGGAATATGGGCCCCTTTGCCCACCTAGGCTGCAAAAAAGTGTCACACATCTGGTATCTCCGTACTCAGGAGAAGGTGGGGAATGTGTTTTGGGGTGTCATTTTATATATACCCATGCTGGGTGAGAGAAATATCTTGGTCAAATGCCAACTTTGTATAAAAAAATTGGAAAAGTTGTCTTTTGCCAAGATATTTCTCTCACCCAGCATGGGTATATGTAAAATGACACCCCAAAACACATTCCCCAACTTCTCCTGAGTACGGAGATACCAGATGTGTGACACTTTTTTGCAGCCTAGGTGGGCAAAGGGGCCCATATTCCAAAGAGCACCTTTCGGATTTCACAGGTCATTTTTTACAGAATTTGATTTCAAACTCCTTACCACACATTTGGGCCCCTAGAATGCCAGGGCAGTATAACTACCCCACAAGTGACCCCATTTTGGAAAGAAGAGACCCCAAGGTATTCGCTGATGGGCATAGTGAGTTTATGGAAGTTTTTATTTTTTGTCACAAGTTAGTGGAATATGAGACTTTGTATGAAAAAAAAAAAAAAAAAAAAAAATCAGCATTTTCCACTAACTTGTGACAAAAAATAAAAAATTCTAGGAACTCGCCATGCCCCTCACGGAATACCTTGGGGTGTCTTCTTTCCAAAATGGGGTCACTTGTGGGGTAGTTATACTGCCCTGGCATTTTCCAGGGGCCCTAATGTGTGGTAAGTAGGTAAATGACCTGTGAAATCCTAAAGGTGCTCTTTGGAATATGGGCCCCTTTGCCCACCTAGGCTGCAAAAAAGTGTCACACATGTGGTATCGCCGTATTCAGGAGAAGTTGGGGAATGTGTTTTGGGGTGTCATTTTACATATACCCTTGCTGGGTGAGAGAAATATCTTGACAAAAGACAACTTTTCCCATTTTTTTATACAAAGTTGGCATTTGACCAAGATATTTCTCTCACCCAGCATGGGTATATGTAAAATGACACCCCAAAACACATTCCCCAACTTCTCCTGAGTACGGCGATACCAGATGTGTGACACTTTTTTGCAGCCTAGATGCGCAATGGTGCCCAAATTCCTTTTAGGAGGGCATTTTTAGACATTTGGATACCAGACTTCTTCTCACGCTTTGGGGCCCCTAGAATGCCAGGGCAGTATAAATACCCCACATGTGACCCCATTTTGGAAAGAAGACACCCCAAGGTATTCAATGAGGGGCATGGCGAGTTCATAGAATTTTTTTTTTTTTGGCACAAGTTAGCGGAAATTGATATTTTTAATTTTTTTCTCACAAAGTCTCCCGTTCCGCTAACTTGGGACAAAAATTTCAATCTTTCATGGACTCAATATGCCCCTCACGGAATACCTGGGGGTGTCTTCTTTCCGAAATGGGGTCACATGTGGGGTATTTATACTGCCCTGGCATTCTAGGGGCCCTAAAGCGTGAGAAGTCTGGAATATAAATGTCTAAAAAATTTTACGCATTTGGATTCCGTGAGGGGCATGGTGAGTTCATGTGAGATTTTATTTTTTGACACAAGTTAGTGGAATATGAGACTTTGTAAGAAAAAAAAAAAAAAATTCCGCTAACTTGGGCCAAAAAAATGTCTGAATGGAGCCTTACAGAGGGGTGATAAATGACAGGGGGGGGTGATCAATGACAGGGGGGGTGATCAATGACAGGGGGGTGATCAGGGAGTCTATATGGGGTGATAACCACAGTCATTGATCACGCCCGTGTAAGGCTTCATTCAGACGTCCGGATGCGTTTTGCGGATCCGATCCATCTATCAGTGGATCCGTAAAAATCATGCGGACATCTGAATGGAGCTCTACAGGGGGGTGATCAATGACAGGGGGGTGATCAGGGAGTCTATATGGGGTGATCACCACAGTCATTGATCATGCCCCTGTAAGGCTTCATTCAGACGTCCGGATGCGTTTTGCGGATCCGATCCATCTATCAGTGGATCTGTAAAAATCATGCGGACGTCTGAATGGAGCTTTACAGGGGGGTAATCAATGACAGGGGGGTGATCAGGGAGTCTATATGGGGTGATCACCACAGTCATTGATCATGCCCCTGTAAGGCTTCATTCAGACGTCCGGATGCGTTTTGCGGATCCGATCCATCTATCAGTGCATCCGTAAAAATCATGCGGACATCTGAATGGAGCTTTACAGGGGGGTGATCAGGGAGTCTATATGGGGTGATCACCACAGTCATTGATCATGCCCCTGTAAGGCTTCATTCAGACGTCCGGATGCGTTTTGCGGATCCGATCCATCTATCAGTGCATCCGTAAAAATCATGCGGACATCTGAATGGAGCTTTACAGGGGGGTGATCAGGGAGTCTATATGGGGTGATCACCACAGTCATTGATCATGCCCCTGTAAGGCTTCATTCAGACGTCCGGATGCGTTTTGCGGATCCGATCCATCTATCAGTGGATCCGTAAAAATCATGCGGACGTCTGAATGGAGCTTTACAGGGGGGTGATCAATGACAGGGGGGTAATCAATGACAGGGGGGTGATCAGGGAGTCTATATGGGGTGATCAGGGGCTAATAAGGGGTTAATAAGTGACGGGGGGGGGGGGTGTAGTGTAGTGTAGTGGTGCTTGGTGCTACTTTACTGAGCTACCTGTGTCCTCTGGTGGTCGATCCAAACAAAGGGGACCACCAGAGGACCAGGTAGCAGGTATATTAGACGCTGTTAACAAAACAGCGTCTAATATACCTGTTAGGGGTTAAAAAAAACACATCTCCAGCCTGCCAGCGAACGATCGCCGCTGGCAGGCTGGAGATCAACTCTCTTACCTTCCGTTCCTGTGAGCGCGCGCGTTCACAGGAAATCTCGCGTCTCGCGAGAGGACGCGCCGGCGCGTCCAGGAGGAATAAATCAACCACCTCCAGGACGCGTCTGTGCGTACAGCGGTCCGGAGGTGGTTAAGCCCCCCTTATGCACCCCTAGAGTAGAAACTCCAAAAAAGTGGCCCCCATGTTAGAAACTACAGGATAGGGTGGCAGTATTGTTGGTACTAGTTTAGGGTACATATGATTTTTGGTTGCTCTATATTACACTTTTTGTGAGGCAAGATAACAAAAAATAGCTGTTTTGGCACCGTTTTTATTTTTGTTATTTACAACATTCATCTGACAGGTTAGATCATGTGATATTTTTATAGACCAGGTTGTCACTGATGCGGCGATACCCAATATGTATACTTTTTTTTATTTATGCAAGTTTTACACAATGATTTCTTTTTTGAAGCAAAAAAAAAAAATATCATGTTTTAGTGTTTCCATAGTCTAAGAGGCATAATTTTTTCAGTTTTTGGGCGATTACCTTGGGTAGGGTATGATTTTTGCGGGATGAGATGACTGTTTTATTGGCACTACTTTGGGGTGCGTGTGACTTTTTGATCGCTTGCTATTACACTTTTTGTGATGTAAGGTGACAAAAAAATGGTTTATTTAGCACAGTTTTTATTTTTTACGGTGTTCATCTGAGGGGTTAGGTCATGTGATATTTTTATAGAGCCGGTCGATACGGACGCGGCGATACCTAATATGTATACTTTTTTAAACTTTATTTGGGGAAAATGAAGTTTTTGTTTATTTTTACTTGAAACTTAATTTTTTTGGGGTAAAACTATTTTTTCAACCTTATTTTTTGTCCCACTTTGGGACTTGATCTTTTGGGGGGTCTAATTCTTTACAATGCATTCCAATACTTCAGTATTTTTTAATGCATTGGCTGTATGAGTAATACTGTGTGTATTACTCATACAGCTTCCGGCCTGTGAAATCCAGGGGGCTGGATCTCACAGGCTCGTCACCGGAAGGCAGCGCGATGCCTTCCTTAGACATCGCGCTGCCTTCCATGCCATCGGGACCCGATGGCACGCCCGATCGCCGCCGCAAACTGCAGGTAAAGCCGCAGGTCTGAATTGACCTGCGGTTTGCGGCGATCGCCGATACAGGGGGGGTCCCCCCCGGCGTTGTGACAGGATGCCCGCTGAATGATTGCAGCGGGCATCCTGTCACAATTAACCCCTGCCGCAATCTTTTTTTAAACTTAGGACGTACCGGTACGCCCTGGGTCCTTAAGGACTCGGGAAACAGGGCGTACCGGTACGCCCTAAGCCCCTAAGGGGTTAAAGGGAACCTGTCACCTCTACTATGCTACCCTCACTGAGCGTTTCTAAATGTTCATTGTGTTACCCTAAACATATAAATTACACTTTTAAATTCATTTGCAGACGAATTCAATAAGTATTATGCATTTTTGTACTTCCCGCCTTTTATGCAAATTAACATAAGAGAGTCATATCTTACTTGTGTGACCAGAGAAGAATCATATTTTCAAGCTCTGACTCATCTCAGGTTAATTTGCATATGTATCAAACACGCACACCGAGCTATGGGGACTGGGTATTGCGGATGTGCTAGTGGCCATCTAGCAACCCATGTCTTCAGCTCTATACACAAAATCCCGGTTAAAGGTTCCCTTTAAATCCAATTTAGCCTCTATTTCTGAAAAGTTTCTGCCGGGATTTGATCTCACAACTTTCTACATTAGAGGCAAGGACTTTAACCACTCGGCTATAAAGCTGAATGATAAACTGTCAGAAAAACCTCATATTAGTTTGTCATGTAGTAAGTATTCCTATACAGCAGAAGTATAATTTCATATTTCACTGCAGGTTAACATGTAGCTGTATAGCGTAGTGGTTAAGGTTCTTGGCTCTAATGTAGAAGGTTGTGGTGTTCAAATCCTAGCAGAAACCTTTCAAAAATAGAGGCTAAATTTATTTATATATGTAAATATATTATGGCTAAAAACATATATATGTGTGTTTAAAGGGTTTCTACCACCTCGTTTGGACATATTTAGCTGTCAGACACTAGCGATCCGCTAGTGTCTGCTCTACCAAACAATGCTATTATAATAGCTTTTTGTGCAGCCGTTTCCATAAAAAATGAACTTTTATCGATATGCTAATGAGCCTCTAGGTGCTATGCGGGCGTCTTTTCAGCACCTAGAGGCTCGGTCTACCTTCACAAAATGCCGCCCAGCGCGTCCCTCCAGCCCGCCCATCTCCTCTGGAATGCGATCCTCCCTCTGAGTCAGCGGACAAATTCTCGCACATGCGCCGTGCGCGTCTGTCTTCGGCGCAGTTAATGTCTGACCGCTTTCTGCACAGACATCTCCACTGCGCCTGCGACGTCATAGTGCTCCGAGAAACAGGCGCAGTGGAGATGTCTGTGCAGAAAGCGGTTAGACATTAACTGCGCCGAAGACAGACGCGCACGGCACATGCGCGAGAATTTCGTCCGCTGACTCAGAGCGAGGATCGCATTCCAGAGGAGATGGGCGGGCTGGAGGGACGCGCTGGGCGGCATTTTGTGAAGGTAGACCGAGCCTCTAGGTGCTGAAAAGACGCCCGCATAGCACCTAGAGGCTCATTAGCATATAGATAAAAGTTCATTTTTTATGGAAACGGCTGCACAAAAAGCTATTATAATAGCATTGTTTGGTAGAGCAGACACTAGCGGATAGCTAGTGTCTGACAGCTAAATATGTCCAAACGAGGTGGTAGAAACCCTTTAAACACACACACATATATATGTTTTTAGCCATAATATATTTACATATATATTTAGAATATATAATATATGATAATATATGTAAGGCTACTTTCACACTGGCGTTTTGGTTTTAGTTTGTGAGATCCGTTTCAGGGCTCTCACAAGCGACCCAAAACAAATCAGTTCAGCCCCAATTCATTCTGAATGGATAAGGATCTGTTCTGAATGCATCAGTTTGGCTGCGTTTGGTCTCCGTTCCGCTTTTGAGGGGGACACCAAAACGCAGCTTGTAGCGTTTTGGTGTCTGCCTGATGATGCGGATCCAAACGGATGCGTCCTGACACACAATTGAAGTCAATGGTTTGTAATGGCTCCGTCTGAGGCGGATCCATTGACATGCCTTTAGCTCAACTGAGCCTGCTTCATGAATGTCACCACCCCCAGCAAAAGTAGCTGCCATCTTGGATGCAGTTCAGAGCAAACAGGTATGTATGGATAGTTCTCTTTCTTTCTGGCATTGGGGGCAGATTATGGCACTGGGATGCAGATGCTCAGACAGATGGCACAGAAGTGTGGGGGTTATGGCAAGGTGGGTGGAAAGCTGGCATATATGGTGGGAACGAGGCACTGTTGGTAGGTAATAGAACAGGGGGCAGATTTTTGCTCAGGGGTGAAGTGGTGGCGGCAAAGATGGCACTTAGTGAGCAGATAGCCCATCGGTGGTGTTGGGGGGCATATGATGTGTGGGGCATATGTCAATGGCGGTTGCTGTTGGCATATGGTATAGGGAGGGGTTTTTTTGGCGCTTGGAGGGTGGGTGATGGGGGGGGGGGGAGGTTGTCAGATGGCATTGAGGGTGAGCAAATGGCACTGAGGGGGGGCTTCAAAATGAAGTGCAGTTAAAGGATGTGTTTAATGTTTTTTTTTCTTTATAGCATCTACCAAAGCATAAAATGAATAAATAATCTTTTGAAGAACCAAAACGTTGTATTAAAACGTACGTTTTTAAAATAAATATTATATATTTCTGATCTGCGTGGACTTGTTCATATAGCGTGTTTATTTGCATTTGTATTATGTCTCTACAGATATCTAAAGCACCCGAAAGCGCTCACAGAAGGCCACCAAGAAGGCGTCGTCGCATTCAGCAAGCGGTAAGTACAAGCGACAATATGATTTTCTAATACAATAATATTCAGAACATTAATCTGTATGTCTCTTTGTTCTAGTCTTCATCATCCACAAGCTCAGCCCCAGCAGCACCATCTCCTGTTGCGGGGCTTTTCGCGGACATCCGCATCACCAAGGGGAGGTGGACGTAGCACTGACCAGGACCGGCAGAAAGTAAGTATATTTGACTATAATCTGTGTAAAAAGGTTTTAAAAATGTTTTTAGGAACCTTCAACTAGAGCTGCCAGGCAGGATCCTCCAGGGCTCGTGGGAGATGCCGTGGCGGTTGGGAACGTGCAAGTATTGAATACGTAGTTTTATTAAATTCCATATATTTTTTTTTTTTTGTAGATTTAGTCTTCCTTTTTCTTCCAGGGTTTCAGAGTCTCCACCAGTGACGAAATGGAGTTTGTTGTCCCTCACATAGATAACAAACTCCTTATTTAGCAGGTGGAGGAGCATCCTGCGTTATGGGACCACACCGACCGCCTACATGTTGACCATCATTATACCAAGCGGCTCTGGAGGCAGATATGTGATTCTTTATTCACTGGCTGGGAAGATCTCAATGCAGCAGCTCAGAAAGATTGTGGTAAGTATGGCAATATGTATTTACACCTCATGTATAACCTAACACCTTGCTAATATTTTAATATAATTTTTATTTTTATTTTCACAGTTGAAAAGGTTATGACTCGGTGGCGGTCGATCCGGGACCGCTTCAAGAGGGATTATAACAAGGAGGTTCAGGCCCCGAGTGGATCCGGAGCAACCTCAAAGTCGCAATATATGCATTCTGCGGCTTTGGGGTTCTTATGCCGGACGCTGGCTCTTAGAAGGTAATTTTTTTTAAATTATTCTTAAAATATATATAAAATGATTTTGCTTTCATCTCCCTATGACAGCAAGGGGCTGCGTGAGACAGAGGAACGTTTGGCCCCTCTGTTTCATGCTGCCCCCTACAGTCGCAGGGACAATTGTTCTCTAGGACAGCAAGGGGCTGCGTGAGACAGAGGAGCGTTTGGCCCCTCTGTTTTGTGCAGCCCCCTACAAGAGGTAGGCATATCATAACCTGGACGCAATAATTCATGGCCTTTTATTTTCTTTTTCTCCACAGTAGTGCCAGCAGCACTCGGGCACCTGAACCAGCTCTTGAAGCGAAATCGGCCACCACCCACAGCCCTCCTATCTCTCATGCACAGGTTCAGGACAATCCTGGTCCCGCTTTTCAACATACCCTCTAGCATTGGAGACAAAATGTGAGGGATATGTTGAATAGCAGGAGATCCGGTAGGAGCCGTCGGGAGGATTATGGTAACCTTGTAGAGCATTGGAAACTATCTCTACAAGGTTTTGTAGAAGAGATGAGGCGAGTGTTGGATGACTTGGCACGTCGCCTGGAGAAGGCGGAGGAAACGCGTCAACTCACCGCTCACCAACATTACCTGCAATCCCTAAACCCCCTGATGGACCAAAATGACGCCCGAGCAGATGCACGAGTTAAAAATTTTTGTGGCGAACGGGTCGTGGGAAATTTTGCACCGCCCCCTGGCCCACACCTACCCCCATCCCCTTTCCGCCAACCATCCCATTCCTGCCATCCGACCCTTTCCCACACACGAGCATGTGTTAAATCTTCTTTTTCTTCTACGCCTTCTCCTCCTCACTATACCGCTCCAACTTCTTTTCAAACTACCTCTTCAGCACATGCTCGGGAACATTCCGAATCCGAACCATCCTCTCCACACCCCTCAAATACCACCTGCATTTTTTTTCCTGCGGCCCATCCTTTTTATTGCCGGTCCAAGGATGTCCACCCCGCAATGCTCCCCTAGACGTTATCAAAAATTAAAAAAAAATTACAATTTATTTATACAAATATTTACAAATTTTCTGTTAATTTATTGTTGAATAAATATTTTTCTTGAACTTTACTGTGTGTGCGCTTTTTTTATTTCCTGGTTCAGGCTATCACCACCTATGGCCACTCCAGCTGTTGGGAAATTAGAACTCCCAGCAACAAACAACATTGTGTTTATTATAATGCGGGTAGAATCTAAAATTGGTTTCTAGGAGTTTTAACTTCCCAATGCCTGTAGTGCCAAAGTTGGCCTAATCTCTGATGGTGAACGATGAATAACGGGCTTTCTTATAGCTTCTTATTGCTCATATTCCGGCTGATTGGCACATGAACAAGCAAATACTTGTTCATCAGTCAATCAAGTGTAAATCCACATGAACCCTTGTGGGTAGTCACGGTACATGTGAATCAGCCTCCTCAACAATTCAGTTACTAGAGAGCGCAAAATTTAATTTTCGCTCTTTAGCACTGATGAAGTTGTCACATGAAGTATCGTCATTATCACAAGGGACTGGGAAGGGAAATTATGCCGTTATGGAACAGAGCCGATGAAGGACCTGCACCCAGCCAAAGAACTCAGAAGTTCAAGCTGCGATGCTCTTCCTTGCCCTGCGCAGGATCACGCAGAATAAGTTATGACAATAACACACTGCTAAGAGGAGGATTCTGCCAAACAGTGTTTTTGTTTATGGCTAGGTTTGACAAGCTATGGCAGGGCTACAGAGGGCCCAATAATGTTGGTGATGCAACAGGACTCACTGATGGATGCACAGATTCATGTTGCCTGACAATAAAAATGTGGACAAAAGGTGTTTTAAAGAAAAAAAACTTTAGTAAAAAAAAATCAAAATATAAAAATTAAAAAACATTATCCAGGAAAATCACTCTGCCCGCTGAGGAACAAACATGATTCCAAAATACAGTACCTGAGTGGAGGTATACACTTTTCAAAGTGGGTGGACTCCTTGAGATATACATTTTTTTTAAAAACAGATCCACTAAACGGAAGCAAACGCAATGTACAGATTCAATTTACAGGCGGATCCGTTTGAACGGATCTGTTTAAAAGGCCCCCCGTTTGCATCCGTTCTGCAATTTTTGAGACTGATCCGTTTTAAACAGATCAGTGAAACGTGAGTGTGAAAGTAGCCTAAATATATTATGGCTAAAAACATCAGTAGTAGTTTGCCATATATTATGCATTCATATACAGTTGCAAGACAAAGTATGTGAACCCTTTGGAATGATATGGATTTCTGCACAAATTGGTCATAAAATGTGATCTGATCTTCATCTAAGTCACAACAATAGACAATCACAGTCTGCTTAAACTAACAACACACAAAGAATTAAATGTTACCATGTTTTTATTGAACACACCATGTAAACATTCACAGTGCAGGTGGAAAAAGTATGTGAACCCCTAGACAAATGACATCTCCAAGAGCTAATTGGAGTGAGGTGTCAGCCAACTGGAGTCCAATCAATGAGATGAGATTGGAGGTGTTGGTTACAGCTGCCCTGCCCTATAAAAAACACACACCAGTTCTGAGTTTGCTTTTCACAAGAAGCATTGCCTGATGTGAATGATGCCTCGCACAAAAGAGCCTTAGGGGAAAACCTACGATTAAGAATTTTGACTTGCATAAAGCTGGAAAGGGTTATAAAAGTATCTCCAAAAGCCTTGCTGTTCATCAGTCCACGGTAAGACAAATTGTCTATAAATGGAGAAAGTTCAGCACTGCTGCTACTCTCCCTAGGAGTGGCCGTCCTGTAAAGATGACTGCAAGAGCACAGTGCAGACTGCTCAATGAGGTAAAAAAAGAATCCTAGAGTGTCAGCTAAAGACTTACAAAAGTCTCTGGCATATGCTAACATCCCTGTTAGCGAATCTACGATACATAAAACACTAAGCAAGAATGGATTTCGTGGGAGGATACCACAGAGGAAGCCACTGCTGTCCAAATAAAACATTGCTGCACGTTTACAGTTTGCACAAGAGCACCTGGATGTTCCACAGCCGTACTACTGGCAAAATATTCTGTGGACAGATGAAACCAAAGTTGAGTTGTTTGGAAGAAAAACACAACACTATATGTGGAGAAAATTAGGCACAGCACACCAACATCAAAACCTCATCCCAAATGTGAAGTATGGTGGTGAGGGCATCATGGTTTGGGGCTGCTTTGCTGCGTCAAGGCCTGGACGGATTGCCATCATCAAAGGAAAAATGAATTCCCAAGTTTATCAAGACATTTTGCAGGAGAACTTAAGGCCATCTGTCCACCAGCTGAAGCTCAACAGAAGATGGATGTTGCAACAGGACAACGACCCAAAGCATAGAAGTAAAATATACAACAGACTGGTTTAAACAGAAGAAAATATGCCTTCTGGAGTGGCCCAGTCAGAGTCCTGACCTCAACCCGATTGAGATTCTGTGGCATGACCTCAAGAAAGCGATTCACACCAGACATCCCAAGAATATTGCTAAACTGAAACAGTTCTGTAAAGAGAAATGGTCAAGAATTACTCCTGACCGTTGTGCAACTACAGGAAACGTTTGGTTGAAGTTATTGCTGCCAAAGGAGGTTCAGCCAGTTATTAAATCCAAGGGTTCACATACTTTTTCCACCTGCACTGTGAATGTTTACATGGTGTGTTCAATAAAAACATGGTAACATTTAATTCTTTGTGTGTTATTAGTTTAAGCAGATTGTGATTGTCTATTGTTGTGACTTGCATGAAGATCAGATAACATTTTATGACCAATTTGTGCAGAAATCCATATCCTTCCAAAGGGTTCACATACTTTTTCTTGCAACTGTATATCAGAAGTATGATTTTATCAATATATGTTTGTTTTTTGTTTTTTTTGTAATTACACATTTATTTTGTGCCATACATTTTTAACAAATATATAAATTTAATTTAGCCTCTATTTCTGAAATGTTTCTGACGGGATATGAACTCAGAACCTTCTTCATTAGAGGCAAGAACTTTAACCACTACACTATACAGCTACATGTTAACCTGCACTGAAATATGAAATGATATTTCTGCTGTATAGGAATACTTACTACATGACAAACTACTATGAGATTTTTCTGACAGTTTATCATTCAGCTTCATAGCCGAGTGGTTAAAGTCCTTGCCTCTAATGTAGAAGGTTGGGAGTACAAATCCTGGCAGAAACTTTCAGAAATAGAGGCTAAATTAGATTTAAATTCACTGGGTGTCCCCAAGCACTGACTCCATATATGGACATAGCTATATATGGAGTCAGAGTAGGGACTTCTAAGGCTACTTTCACACTAGCGTTCGGGTGTCCGCTTGTGAGCTCCGTTTGAAGGGGCTCACAAGCGGACCCGAACGCATCCGTACTGCCCTAATGCATTCTGAGTGGACGCGGATCAGCTCAGAATGCATCAGTCTGGCAGCATTCAGCCTCCGCTCAGCAAGCGGACACCTGAACGCTGCTTGCAGCGTTCGGGTGTCCGCCTGGCCGTGCGGAGGCAAGCGGATCCGTCCAGACTTACAATGTAAGTCAATGGGGACGGATCCGTTTGAATATGACACAATATGGCTCAATCTTCAAACTGATCCGTCCCCCATTGACTTTCAATGTAAAGTCTGGATCCGTTCAGGCTACTTTCACACTTAGAATTTTTTTCAAACTATAATGCAGACTGATTCATTCTGAACGGATCCAAACGTCTGCATTATAGGAGCGGATCCGTCTGTGCAGATATCAGACGGACCAGCTCTGAACGGTAGTGTGAAAGTAGCCTAAGCCGTGGACTCACACTGGGGGATTCCCTCACTGTACAGCGATCTTCTGCATAGACCTCAGTGGGACCCGGCCCCCCTTCCCTCTCCAGAGCAGGGGGTGCCTGGTTTAATGCTAGGTTTCCCCCATTGACTTCCATTATGCTCGGGTGCTTCTGTAGAGTACCCGAGCACCGCAAAGTGTTCTACTCGAGCACCATAGCACTTTGGTAACTAGTGTTGATCGAGCACGAGCCAAACAAAATTCAATACTTATTATGCTAATTCTGCAGTTTATATGCGCTTGTAAACTGCTATATGGGCGCACAGCAAGGCTCAAAAGGAAAGGAACTTTAGGCTTCCAGAGGGCAGATTTAACAGGAATAATTTTCATGTTGCATTTGAAGACCGAATGATGCACCCCTAGAGTGAAAACTAGGGATCGACCGATATAGATTTTTTAGGGCCGATAGCCGATAATTTATACCAATATTCTGGTAATTTTCATTTTTGAAAAAAAAAATAAAAATTCCTACACAAATCTGCTGAAAATTAATATGTTTATTGTTAACGTGTATTTTTATTTTTTAAATCTTTCTTTCATTTATACTTAATATTTGGGTGTTTTTACTAACTTTTAGCCCCCTTGTCCTATTCACCCTGATAGATCTCTATCAGGGTGAATAGGAGCTCACACTGTCCCTGCTGCTCTGTGCTTTGTGCACACAGCAGCATGGAGCTTACCATGGCAGCCAGGGCTTCAATAGTGTCCTGGCTGCCATGGTAACCGATCGGAGCCCCAGGATTACACTGCTGGGGCTCCGATCGGAGGAGCAGGGGAGAGGGGATCCTGTGGCCACTGCCACCAATGTTTTTAATACTGGGGTGGGGGGCGCACTGCGCCACCAATGATTAATACTGGGGGGCGCACTGAGCCACCAATGAAGAGAAATCTCTCATTCATTCATATACAGGAGGCGGGAGCTGGCTGCAGAATCACATAGCCGGCTCCCGACCTCTATGAGCGGTAGCTGCGATCCGCGGTAGTTAACCCCTTAGGTGCTGCGGATTGCAGCTACCGCTCATAGAGGTCGGGAGCCGGCTATGTGATTCTGCAGCCAGCTCCCGCCTCCTGTATATGAATGAATGAATGAGAGAGGTATTTTCATTGGTGGCGCAGCGGCCACAGCCCCGCCCCTCCTCTTGTCCTCCTTCCTCTCACTGGCTGCAGCGGCAGCAGCACAGGGGGGGAGGGAGACATTGCTTCCTTCTCCCCTGTGCTGCTGAGGGAACGCGGAGAGCGCAGACAGCAGCGCTCTCTGTGTTTCCAATACGTTATCGGAATATCGGCAAAATAGATGCAGATACCGATAACGGTCAAAATACTGAATATCGACCAATAATATCGGTAAAACCGATAATCGGTCGATCCCTAGTGAAAACCCCCCAAAAGTGACCCCATTTTGGAAACTACAATCCCCAAGGAATATTTCAAGGGTGTAGTAACTATTTTGTCCCAATAGGTGTATCAAAGAATTTTTAAACACTTGGCTATAAAACTGAAAAAGTATTATAATTTTTTTACACAAAAAAAAAGAAAGAGACATTTTAGTGCCAAATTGTTCAGTTTCACTAGTAAGGGGTAACTGGAGAAAATGCACCCCATAATTTGTTACCCATTTCCTCCTGATTACAGAAACACCCCATAATATGCTCTGGCATACAGCAGGGCTCAATAAGCAAACCGCAAAATATAGATTTTGCAGGCCAGAATTTGCATACATGGATTTTAGGTGCCATGTCGCATTTAAAAAAAAAAAAAAAAACTGGAGGTCCCCAGACAGTTTAAACCCCAAGAAGAGCTACCATTTTAGAAACTGCACCCCTGTACGAAAATTTTAAGGGGTAGAAAGAGAATTTGACCAAACAGGTGTCTCACAGAACTTAAAAACCCCTGTCAAAGAACATAGAAGCAGACGACTGTGAAAAGTAAAGATTATGCATTTAAAAGAAAATATCACTTTAGGTGCAATTTTTTATTTTCACAAGAGGTAACAGGAGAAAATGCTCCCCACTATGTGTTACCCATTTTCTCCGGATTGTGGCAACACCACACATATGCTCCGATCCTGCTGTAAGGGCTGTGCGCCCTTACAGCAGGATCGGAGCATATGTGTGGTGTTGCCACAATCCGGAGAAAATGGGTTTAGGAGGCAAACTGAAAAATATAAATTTTGCAGACATGGATTTTAGGCGCCAAGTTGCATTTAAAAAAAAAACCAAAAAAAAAAAAAAAAACAACAACAACTGAGGTCTCCAGAGAGTCAAGATTCCCAAGAAGTGACCCTATTTTGGAAACTGCACCCCTGTACGGACAAGAAGTGTGATTGACTTGGAGTTACATTGTGTTATTTAAGTGTTCCCATTTTTTTTTTTGAGCAGTGTGTGTGTGTGTGTGTGTATTGTAGGAAGGCGCAAGGGTTAGTCGTTGACGGAAGGTACAGTCAGGTCCATAAATATTGGGACATGGACACAATTCTAACATTTTTGGCTCTATACACCACCACGATGGATTTGAAATAAAACGAACAACATGTGCTTTAACTGCAGACTGTCAGCTTTAATTTGAGGGTATTTACATCCAAATCAGGTGAACGGTGTAGGAATTACAACAGTTTGAATATGTGCCTCCCACTTGTTAAGGGACCAAATGTAAATGGGACAGAATAATAATCATAAATCAAACTTTCACTTTTTAATACTTGGTTGCAAAACCTTTGCAGTCAATTACAGCCTGAAGTCTGGAACGCATAGACATCACCAGACGCTGGGTTTCATCCCTGGTGATGCTCTGCCAGGCCTCTGCTGCAACTGTCTTCAGTTCCTGCTTGTTCTTGGGGCATTTTCCCTTCAGGTTTTGTCTTCAGCAAGTGAAATGCATGCTGAAATCGGATTCAGGTCGGGTGATTGACTTGGCCATTGCATAACATTCCACTTCTTTCCCTTAAAAAAAAACTCTTTGGTTGCTTTTGCAGTATGCTTTGGGTCATTGTCCATCTGCACTGTGAAGCGCCGTCCAATGAGGTCTGAAGCATTTGGCTGAATATGAGCAGATAATATTGCCCAAAACACTTCAGAATTCATTCTGCTGCTTTTGTCAGCAGTCACATCATCAATAAATACAAGAGAACCAGTTCCATTGGCAGCCATACCTGCCGACGTCCTGACACTACCACCAGCATGCTTCACTGATGAGGTGGTATGCTTAGGATCATGAGCAGTTCCTTTCCTTCTCCATACTCTTCTCTTCCCATCACTCTGGTACAAGTTGATCTTGGTCTCATCTGTCCATAGGATGTTGTTCCAAAACTGTGAAGGCTTTTTTAGATGTTGTTGGGCAAACTCTAATCTGGCCTTCCTGTTTTTGAGACTCACCAATGATTTACATCTTGTGGTGAACCCTCTGTATTCACTCTGGTGAAGTCTTCTCTTGATTGTTGACTTTGACACACATACACCTACCTCCTGGAAAGTGTTCTTGATCTGGCCAACTGTTGTGAAGGGTGTTTTCTTCACCAGGGAAAGAATTCTTCAGTCATCCACCACAGTTGTTTTCCATGGTCTTCCGGGTCTTTTGGTGTTGCTGAGCTCACCGATGCGTTCCTTCTTTTTAAGAATATTCCAAACAGTTGTTTTGGCCACGCCTAATGTTTTTGCTATCTCTCTGATGGGTTTGTTTTGTTTTTTCAGCCGAATGATTGCTTGCTTCACTGATAGTGACAGCTCTTTGGATCTCATCTTGAGAGTTGACAGCAACAGATTCTAAATGCAAATGGCACACTTGAAATGAACTCTGGACCTTTTATATGCTCATTGTAATTGGGATAATAAGGGAATAACGCACACCTGGCCATAGAACAGCTGAAAAGCCAATTGTCCCATTACTTTTGGTCCCTTAACAAGTGGGAGGCACAAATGCAAACTGTTGTAATTCCTACACCGTTCACCTGATTTGGATGTAAATCCCCTCAAATTAAAGCGGACAGTGTGCAGTTAAAGCACATCTTGTTCGTTTCATTTCAAATCCATTGTGGTGGTGTATAGAGCCAAAAATTTTAGATTTGTGTCCATGTCCCAATATTTATGGACCTGACTGTATGTGTCACCGAGGTTCCTGGCCTCGGTGAAGTAAGAGCCGGTATTTTCAGGTGTCAGCGGCAGCTAATGCTGATTGACAATTTGCCATTTTAGTATGGCTGTATAGCTGATCCGGGACGGCTCTTACTGGGAGTAGTCAAAAGTGATGGGTGGGTGACTACTTTCCACGTTCCAGGCCGGGTCTTGACTGGCCTATAAAAAAAAAAAACTGCCAGCAGTGTCAGCTGTGAGTGATTACATCTCTCTGACACAGGAGCTCTGGCAATCGCTGGTGTGGGAACTGAGCCCTGTGCTGGGCTGAAAAGCTGAGACCTGTGCATTGGGACAGCAGGCCACCTAAAGCCTTCAATTTGACTGCTGGAGGCAGAACCGCCGACAAGGTGACTTTTTTTGTTATGCACAAACTTTCCACTTGGTGTGAACAACAAACACCAACCTTGCACTTTGCCTCTGTACTGCACCCGCTTATCCCAACTACCAGAGCGAATCCCCACAAAATTATATATATCTCTATCTATATCCCTAACTACAATGTCGTCTTTATGCAAAAAGAAAAAAATTAGCACAGATGTAAAAAATAAATAAATAAATATGCACTTAAAATTATCCCCAGATGCTGATGGGGAACTGAACAACACTTGGTGGTTACAGCTCACACGCAGAAAAAGTGGCGCAGAGCTGGAATTTTTATATAATATATATATATATATATATATATATAAAAATAAAAATACAAAAAATTTGATTGGGGGGAGGGGGAGCAGTTTCAGATGTTGTTCTTTTCACTGCAGCAGTTTCAGATGTTGTTCTTTTCACTGAAAAGCACGCATTGCTGTTGTTGTGCATCACAAGTCCCAGCAGGCAAAGCAGCAGCACAGAGAAGCATATCGGGGGCTGCAGGGGGTGGAAATCCCTCCAAAGACCCCCAGTAAAAGGTGGCTGCCTGCTGGGCAGAGCAGCCATCTAACTCCGGTTACCGGGAAACAGTTGTGCCGTACATGTATAGATTTCCAACTGCAAGTTGATTGGCTGCTTTTTAGCTCCATTTTATACTGTATGGATCAATCAATACTGTATAATCTGACCACAGACAATTTGGTTGTTGGCAACAAATTCCTCTTTGCACATGGCAATGTGCTACTGCCTGCATAATAGATGCAACCAATGACAAACAAGCATTTGGTGGAACCTGGTTTCATGTCTGCCCATAAACAGGACAAGGAGAAACAGGAAAATCTGCTTACTAACTCTCTGCAGAGCAGATATAGAACACATTTTCTTATATTCAATTAAGAAAAAAAACAAACACTGGTTACTCTCTCAGACCGGGCATATTTAAATTTTTGACTTTTCCTCCCCATGTTCCAATAGCCATAAGTTTATATTTTTCTATTCCCATAGCCATATGAGGGTGTATTTTTTGTGGAACAAGATGTATTTTTTAATGGCACCATTTAATTTTCCATGTCTTGTATTGGAAAATGAGAAATAAATGCTTTGTGGAGTAAAATTGAAAAAATAAAATAAAATAAATAAATATATAATAATAAAAACAATCACGCCAAGATTTTTGGGGATTTGACATCACGGCATTCACTGTGCGCTAAAAATGACATCCTTATTCTTCAGCTCAATACGATTACGGCAATACAAAACATGTAAAAGTTTTTATTAGTTAAAAAAAAAAAATCCTTTGGGGAAAAAAATTCTAATTTTCTTTGCATCACCATTTTCTGACAGCCATAAGTTTATTATTATTTGTCTACAGAGCTGCATGAGGGCTTGTTTTTTGTGGAATGAACCGTAGCCATTATTCGTCCTTTTTGTGGTATATATGACTTTTTGATCACTGTTCAAATTTTTTTTGGGGGGGGGGGGGAGAAGGGTAAAGATTACTTAAAATGGTGTACAAGGAGATATACAAAATTATGACATTAAAGAGGACCTTTTACCTGGCAAAACATTGTGAACTAAGTACAGGGCTCCAGATGGCGACCAAAACGGTCGCCAATGCGCCTTAAAATTTGCAGATGGCGACAAGACTTTTTAGTCTTGTCGCCATTTGCGACTGTACCGCCGCGCTCCTGCGCAGCCTAAGTTCTCTTCAGTAGCACACTGCACAGTGGAGAAGGAGGGAGTCCCTCCCTCTCCACTGTGACGCAGCCGCCACTACACCAATGGGGATATAGCAGGGAGGAGGAGGGGAGGAGCTGTCGCCACTGCGCCACCAATGAATGTAAAACATAAGTGTCGGCAGCGGTATCACAGACCCGGCACCCGGCCTCAATAACAGGGCATGCGATCCGCGGCCATTAACCCCTCAGGTGCCCCAGATCGCATGCCCTGTTATTGAGGCCGGGTGCCGGGTCTGCGATACCGCTGCAGACACTTGTATAAAGGAGTTAGAGGACCTTTTGTGGGTCCAAAGAATATGAACTTATCAGCAGGCTGCATAGAGCGGCGCCCAGGGATCTAAGTGCACTTACTATTATTCCTGGGCGCCGCTCCGTTCGTCCGCTGTGGCCCCCGGTATTTTCAGCATTCAGAGGAAGGAGGAGGAGACGCCAGTGTCTCTCCTTCTCCCTGACAGCAGCGCTGACCAATCACAGCGCAGAGCTCAGAGCCAGGGAGAAAAACCCCCCCCCTCCCATTATCACTGGCCACAAGTCGTCCCCGTCTCCCCCCCATTGTTATATGGTGGCCACAGGGTCCCATCCCCTTCATTGGTGGCAGTGGCAGATTACTCTGCTGGGGCTCAGATCGTTACCATGGCAGCCAGGACGCTACTGAAGCCCTGGCTGCCATGTTCAGCTCCCTGCTGCTGTGTGCACAGGGCACAGGGAGATGTGAGATCCTATTCACCCTGATAGAGCTCTATCAGGGTGAATAGCACAAGGGATGAAAAAATCCAGGTTCTAGTCCCAAAGGGAAGAAATGGTTATTAAATAAAAAGTAAAAAAAAATAAAATAAAAATACTAAAAGTTTAAATGGCCCCCTTCCCAGTTTTACATATAAAATTTACAAACAATAAAGAATAAACATATTACATATCGCCACTTCCCAAAAAGTGTGAGCTATTAAAATATAAAAAAATATTTCCGCTCGGTGAAGGCAGTAACAGAAAAAAAAACTCTAAACCACGCAATTTGCCATTTTTAGTCACCTTGTCCCCCAGAAGATGTCCCTGGATGTGAGAGGTATGTGGTGCTGTTTTCTCCTATATGTTGTGCTGGCTCACTACTGGGACCTGCGTCTCATCTTCTCAAAGTCCTTTTTAAAAAATGATATGCATTTTAAATTTGGCGACTAAAAAATTGAATTTGGCTCCTAAATTTTTTAGTTTAGGAGCCAATGGCTGCTGGTCATTTTTTTTTGTCTGGAGCACTGAAGTATCATGACATATACAGCGGCGCCCAGGGATTTCACTGCACTTATTATCCCTGGGCGCCGCTCTGTTCTCCTGCTATGCCCTCCGGTTTCTTCGGTCACTTGGTTATAGTAGGCGGAGACTTAGGGGACTTTGTTATAGTAGGAGGAGAATGCCCTTGTTCTCCTGGGCGTCTCCTTCTCTCAGGCTGTAGTGCTGGCCAATCGCAGAGCAGAGATCAAAGCCAGGGAGGTTTTTCCTCCCAGGCTGTGAGCTCTGCGCTGCGATTGGCCAGCGCTGCAGCCTAGGAGAAGGAGACGCCCAGGAGAACAAGGGCAGTCTCCTCCTACTATAACCAAGTGACTGAACATACCGGAGGGCATAACGGGAGAACAGAGCAGCGCTCAGGGATAATAGTAAGCGCAGTGAGATCCCTGGGCGCCGCTGTATGTGTCATGATACTTAGTTCACAATGTTTTGCCCGATGAAAAGTCCTCTTTAACTGCCTCCGGACCGCCTAACGCAGGATTGCGTTCCGGAGGCGGCTGGCTCAGGTACACTCAAGCGCGTCATCTCGCGAGAGGCGAGATTTCCTGTGAACGCGCGCGTTCACAGGAACTGCAGGTAATTGAGTGGATCTGCAGCCTGCCAGCGGCGATCGTTCGCTGGCAGGCTGTAGATCCGATTTTTTTAACCCCTTAAAAGGTATATTAGATGCTGTTTTGATAACCGCGTCTAATATACCTGCTACCTGGTCCTCTGGTGGTCCCTTTTGCTTGGATCGACCACCGGAGGACACAGGCAGCTCTGTAAAGTAGCACCAAACACCACTACACCCCCCCCCCCCCCCCCCCCCGTCACTTATGAACCCCTGATTACCCCATATAGACTCCCTGATCACGCCCTGTAAGGCTCCATTCAGACGTCCGTATGTGTATTGCGGATCCATGGATCCGCAAAACACATACGGATGTCTGAATAGAGACTTACAGGGGGGTAATCACCCCATATAGACTCCCTGATCACCCCCCTGTCAGGCTCCATTCAGACGTCAGTATGTGTTTTGCGGATCCGCGGACCCACAAAACCCATACGGACATCTGAATGGAGCCTTAAAGGGGGGTGATCACCCCATATAGACTCCCTGATCACCCCCATGTAAGGCTCCATTCAGACGTCCGTATGTGTTTTGAGGATACGCGAATCCGCAAAACACGGACACCGCGGATCCGCAAAACACGGACACCGGCAATGTGCTTTCCGCATTTTGCGGATCCGCACACTGCCAGAACTATATAGAAAATGCCTTTTCTTGTCCGCAATTGCGGACAAGAATAGGACATGTTCTATAGGCTCTACAAAAAACGCAGTGATCGCCCGATCAGGCCTGATCTTGTGAGCACACTTGCGTTCAGTCCGCCCCACCGCAGTGACAGCATTTTTTTTTCTGATCAATGCAAAAACAGCGTTGTTTTTTTTGTGTCACACGTTAGCGGAAATTGATTATTTTTTTTTGTTTTTTCTTACAAAGTCTCATATTCCACTAACTTGTGACAAAAAATAAAATCTCACATGAACTCACCATACCCCTCACGGAATCCAAATGCGTAAAAAAAAATTGACATTTATATTCCAGACTTCTTCTCACGCTTTAGGGCCCCTAAAATGCCAGGCCAGTATAAATACCCAACAAGTGACCCCATTTCGGAAAGAAGACAGCCCAAGTTATTCGCTGAGGGACATATTGAGTCCATGAACGATTGAACTTTTTGTCACAAGTTAGCGGAAAGGGAGACTTTGTGAGAAAAAATAAAAAAAAATTAAAAAAAAATCAATTTCCGCTAACTTGGGCCAAAAAAAAAAAAAACTTCTATGAACTCGCCATGCCCCTCACGGAATACCTTGGGGTGTCTTCTTTCTAAAATGGGGTCACATGTGGGGTATTTATACTGCCCTGGCATTTTAGGGGCCCTAAAGCGTGAGAAGAAGTCTCGAATCCAAATGTCTAAAAATGCCCTCCTAAAAGGAATTTGGGCCCCTTTGCGCACATAGGCTGCAAAAGAGTGTCACACATGTGGTATTGCCATACTCAGGAGAAGTAGGGCTATGTGTTTTGGGGTGTATTTTTGCATAAATCCATGCTGGGTGAGATAAATATCTGTCAAATGGCAACTTTGTATAAAAAAAAAAAGGGGAAAAGTTGTCTTTTAGAGAGATTTCTCTCACCCAGCATGGGTATATGTAAAAAGACACCCCAAAACACATTGCCCAACTTCTCCTGAGTACGGCGATACCAGATGTGTGACACTTTTTTGCAGCCTAGGTGGGCAAGAGGCCCAAAATCTAAAGAGCACCTTTAGGAATTTCACAGGACATTTTTTACACATTTGAATTTCAAACTACTTCTCACGCATTAGGGCCCCTAAAATGCCAGGGCAGTATAACTACCCCACAAGTGACCCCATTTTGGAAAGAAGACACCCCAAGGTATTTCGTGATCGGCATAGTGAGTTCATGGAAGTTTTTATTTTTTGTCACAAGTTAGTGGAATATGAGACTTTGTAAGAAAAAAAGAATTAAAATCATCATTTTCCACTAACTTGTGACAAAAAAAAAAACTTTTATGAACTCACTATGCCCATCAGCGAATACCTTAGGGTGTCCACTTTCCGAAATGGGGTAATTTGTGTGGTTTTTCTACTGTCTGGGCATTGTAGAACCTCAGGAAACCTCAGATATTTATCTCACCCAGCATGGGTATATGTAAAATGACACCCCAAAACACATTGCCCAACTTCTCCTGAGTACGGCGATACCACATGTGTGACACTTTTTTGCAGCCTAGGTGGGCAAAGGGACCCACATTCCAAAGAGCACCTTTCGGATTTCACCGGCCATTTTTTACAGATTTTGATTTCAAACTACTTACCACACATAAGGGCCCCTAAAATGCCAGGGCAGTATAACTACCCCACAAGTGACCCCATTTTGGAAAGAAGATACCCCAAGTTATTTCTTGATGGGCATAGTGAGTTCATGGAAGTTTTTATTTTTTGTCACAAGTTAGTGGAATACGAGACTTTGTAAAAAAAAAAAAAAATAATAAAAATCATCATTTTCCGCTAACTTGTGACAAAAAATAAAAAGTTCAATGAACTCACTATGCCCATCAGCGAATACCTTAGGGTGTCTACTTTCCGAAATGGGGTCATTTGTGGGGTGTTTGTACTGTCTGGCTATTGTAGAACCTCAGGAAACATGACAGGTGCTCAGAAAGTCAAGGCTGCTTCAAAAATCGGAAATTCACATTTTTGTACCATAGTTTGTAAAAGCTACAACTTTTACCCAAACCAATATACACTTAATGCATTTTTTTTTTATCAAAGACATTTAGAACAATAAATTTAGAGAAAAATTTATATAGAAATGTAGGTTTTTTAGAAAAATTTTACAACTGAAAGTGAAAAATTAAATTTTTTGGCAAAAATTTTGATTAATAACAAAAAAAGGAAAAATGTCAGCAGCAATGAAGTACCACCGAATGAAAGCTCTATTAGTGAGAAGAAAAGGAGGTAAAATAAATTTGGGTGGTAAGTTGTATGACCGAGCAATAAACCGTGAAAGTAGTGTAGTGCAGAATTGTAAAAAGTGGTCTGGTCATTAAGGGTGTTTAAGCTAGGGGAGCTGAGGTGGTTAAGGAGGGGCAACTACCTGGAGGACCTTACATTCAAAAGACAATTCAGAACCATTGTAAAAATCTAAATCTATAGTGTTTTATGAATGTATGTACATTGGACCAGGTCGCAGCTCTGCAAATCTTGTCCAATGAAGCACCTGCTTTCTCGGCCTGAGAGGAGTACATGGCCCTAGTGCAGTGCGACTTTATATCATTAGGACATGAAAGACCTTGAATCTCATAGCAATAAGAAATGGTACTTTTTATCCATCTAGCAATTGATGATCTGGAAAGCTAATGACCCTTATTCTTTTCTGTAAACTTGATAAGAAGATTATATATCTTCCTGAAACATTTAGTGGAGTCTAGGTACTGCAGAACTGTACGTCTAACATCTAGAGTGTGAAAACCATGTTCCCTCTTATTCTTAGGATTATTGCAGAAAGAAGGAAGAATGATTTCCTGACGCCTGAAAATCCGACACCACTTTAGGGAATAACCCTGGGTCCAATTTAAAGGGCTTCTTTTTTTTTTTTGTTGGTTACTTATAATGCCTATAATGCGATTTATGCATACATACTGTAATTATTCATTTTCGTTCAGCAGATTCTGTTAAAAACATACTTTTAAAATATGCAAATTACCTTGCTACCAGCAAGTAGGGCGGCTACTTGCTGGTAGCAGCCGCATCCTCCTATCCTAAAGACGCCCCCTCCGCATGCTGATTGACAGGGCCAGCGGACGGGATCTCTCTCTGCTGGCCCGGTTTGCATTCAAAATCTGTCGCCTGCGCCGTACCTGTCTTCGGTCGGCGCAGGCGCACTGAGACGACGACGCTCGCTCCTTCCTCAATGCGCCGGGTGTAGATGTGACGTCATCGGCGCAGGCGCATTGAGGATGGAGCGGCCGAACAAGCGCGAGATTTTGAATGCAAACCGGGCCAGCAGAGAAAGATCCCGTCCGCTGGCCCTGTCAATCAGCATGCGGAGGGGGCGTCTTTAGGATAGGAGGATGCGGCTGCTACCAGCAAGTAGCCGCCTTACTTGCTGGTAGCAAGGTAATTTGCATATTTTAAAAGTACGTTTTTAACAGAATCTGCTGAACGAAAATGAATAATTACAGTATGTATGCATAAATCGCATTATAGGCATTATAAGTAAACAAAAAAATATATATAATTTGTGGGGTGACAGAAGCCCTTTAAGGACTATTCTATCCTTTTACCTATTGTTAGGTAAGGCCAGGGGCAGATTGGCCAAAAGACCTTACAGGTAAATTTCCCAGTGGTTCGATGCACAGGGGGCCACCTGAGCCCTCCTCACAGCTAGCCAGTGGACGTTTTTGGGGATGTATTTTGTGCTGCTGGCAGTATTTTGTCATGGACTGCGGTATTTGGCTCTGTTGAGGTGGTATAATGTTCCACAATATGGTATTGATGGCCCTGCCTTCCTTTAACTTGGACCAGACTACAAAACAGGGCCACTTTTAGTATTTTTTCCAGGGCTACTTTAAGTTCCCAGTCCGCCCCTGGGTAAGGCTCTCTGATGGAAATTGCCTGAATCTCCCCCAACCTTCTTGCTGATGTGATTGCTATTAAAAAGGTTGTTTTGAAGGATAGAAATTTGATTGAACAATCATCTAGAGGTTTAAACGGACTCAGAGTTAGGCCTCATGCACATGGCCGTTGTGCAGCTGTTCCGTGCATTGGGGACCTTCAACTTGAAGGGGTCAGTGGTCCGTCCGTACCGCAAAATAGAACATGTTCCGTGGTGTTTCATGCCTCCGTTCCACACCGCAGCTCTGGATTGCGAACCCATTCAAGTGAATGGATCCGCATCCATGATGCGGGGAGCACACGGCCGGTGCCCGGACATTGCGGGCCGCAATATGGCCACGGCCATGTGCATGAGGCCTTAGGCCATTTAGGACTGTGTTAAGGTCCCAGGAGGGGACACGTGACCTTAACGTGGTTCTTAATGTAGATGCTGCCCTAATAAATCTTTTGATCCACCGATGACTCGCTAGATCGGTGTCAAAGAAACAACTGAGCGCTGACACCTGGACTTTTAAAGTAGATGGTCTGAGACCAAGATCCAGACCTTGCTGCAGGAAATCTAGGATCTTCTGAATCTTCGGTTTCTCAATATTCGGAGGTACAAAAAAATATTCAAACTTTTCAAGTAAATGGTGGAGGTCACTTTCTTTCTACAGGATCTGAGCGTCAATATCACCTTATCAGATAGTCCTTGACGCTTTAACACTTCGACCTCAGGATCCAAGCCGTAAGTTTTAGGAACTCTGGATGAGGCTGTAGAATGGGCCCCTGAAGAAGGTCCTTCCTGAGAAGAATCCAAGGGTCGGAGACAGAAAGCCTTTTGAGTGGGGAGAACCAGATCCTTTTTAGCCAGAAGAAGGTTATCAGAATAATGGTCGAATTTTCCTGTTGAATCCTCTGAATCACTCTTGGGATTAGTGGTAGAGGTATAACTCAGATTCCAATTCCATGTTAAGGCAAATGTGTCTATTGCCCAAGGATTGTCCCTGGGATTCAAGAAACAAAATTGTGCCACTTTCGTGTTTTCTTTTGAGGCGAACAAATCTATGTCCGGAGTCCCCCCATCTGTCTACAATCATTCTAAAGACCTCAGAATTTAAGGACCATTCTGTTTTGTCTAATTTACGTCTGCTTAGATAGTCTGCCTCTTGATCCTGCAAACCCTTGAGATGAGTTGCCGAAATGGACCTCACATTCCTTTCTGCCCAGGAAAAGATCCTGCTCAATAGATCTAAGAGCTTTTTTGATTTTGATCCTCCTTGGTGAGTCAGGAAGGCAATTGTTGTCGTATTGTCAAGAATTCTCAAATGATGGTCCTGAAGAATCTCTCTTGTAGAAGTTAGGGTCTCCCACATGGCTCTTAACCCCCTGAAATTCAAGGACTGACTGCACACAGACAGATGCCAGGAACCTTGGTAGTAATAGTCGCCAATCTTCGCTCCCCAGGCCAACTTACACACGTCTGTTTTGAACTGTACGGAGATCTCTTCCACACTACCCCATTAGAAAAATTCCTTGGAATTGTCCACCGGACAGGGATGATTTTACTAGCCCTGGAATGGGTACCTTCCGATCCAGAGACTTTTGTTGTTTGTTTCAGACTTGCAGAATCCAAGATTGCATGGTGCGGAAGTGTGACTGACTCCATGTTATCGAAGGAATGCATAAGGTCAACAGACCTAAGATACTCATAGCTTCTCAATTTCTCCTTTTCTGAAAAATTCTGATTATTTCCCTGATAGACTGAATCTGGTCTTGAGGAAGAAAGGTGGATTGTATCTGAGAGTCCAATCTCACTTCTTGTCGATGGCTGTAGAAGTGATTTTTCAGGAGTCAATATCCAACCTAGATCTTTCAGCGTGGATAAAAATTTTTTTACATCGATTGATAAGTCTGCTGTATCGCCGACGAGCAGTCTAGGTATGGTACTAAGACCAGATCCAGATGTGCTATCATTTCTACAACTACAGTAGTTTGGTGAACACTCTGGGAGCGGAGGAGATTCCAAACGGAAGGACTGTGAATTGAAATGGAGAATCCTGCCTCTCTGATCCCTGATAACAAACCTTAAGAAATTTTTGGGAGTTGTGATGAATCGGGATGTGGTAGTACGTGTCCTTCGTGCACATTAATGCATCTCTTTATCAAAGGAATTATGGACCCCAGAGATTCCATTCTGAACTTCCTGTAGGTTATATATCTTTTCAGGAATTTTAGATTTATTATGGTAAGGAATGAACCTTTTTTCTTTTTCACTAAGAAAAGACTTGAATAGTATCCCTTCCCTTGTTCCGATATTGGAACTTGAACTTTACTGAGTCTTGAACCCCCGAGATGCTGTTTTGGGCTTTTATTGACCCTAGATTTGTCACTAAAAAGGGTCTATAAAAGCAGGTACCCAACTTTTATAAACCTTTGAGACACTATTAACACTACTATCAACATAAGTCATCTACCGAAACAGCAGGTTTTTAAAATTCTTTTTTTCCTTAAGGTGTTTAGGTATTAGAGCAATCAAATGAAAGTTATGTTTTAACATAAGGGTCAGAAACGGGGTTTTGTTTAGCCTCTTGGCTATTAGTTTTTCTATGTAAGTACCCTGGACCAGAGGTCTATTTTCCCGTATGGTTTATGTGTGGAGCGCACTTTCCAGAGATCACAGAGAGGACTATATAAAAGACTGTCCTATAACTGCTTCCTGTGCATTCGTTCTAGACCCTACCCACCGCTCCCTGCCACAATGACCAGACGTCCCTGTTCAATTCTTATTCAATTTAGTTTTGCACGATCTACAGCTCTGATCCCTGCATGACAGATTTGGTGCTTAAAGAAAGGTAGGGATTCATTCTTCTGAGAGATAAATTTAAAATGGTCAAAATTAGCTATTTCTGCATGGAAGGCATTCTAATGGAAACTAGTAAACTGTGCCCCTGCATAAATAGCAACCCCTTATACGTATTATATATATGAATAACTACAATTTTCATACTCCTCCTCGGCTAAAAATACTCCTCAAAAATGGTCAGAGGAGTATTTTTACTCTTCCGGAAAAAATGTAGTGCGATCTCTGGTGTTCCCCCTATGTCCCAGTGAGCAAACTTATAAAAGTGCAGTCAGACACAAGTTAACCCCTGCAGGGGACTTACAGGAGGCAGCACTGGAGAATCAACCTCTCGAGGGGATTGCAGGTCTAGTCCCGACATTACTGCCCCTTCAGACCACAGATCAGTAATGTTCCATGTAGGGTTGTTTCGGGTATCGAACTTTCGATACCCAGTCGATACTTTTGTCCCGGTATCGATACAATACCAGGATTTGCCTTTTATCGATACTAGGCTGTGCTACCCTGAGGAAGCGATAGCGAAACGAGCGTTGGGGCCTGGACTAAACTGGTCTGTATACAATTGGCAGTTGACTCTCCCCTCTATGCACTTGAAATATTTGTCTAGTGAGATTTTTTTTTGCTGTTAGTTTGGGATTATCTGCAACTATTTATTGACAAAGTATATGTAGTCCGTGTTTTGTCCTGTGCCTGTATAAGCCACCTATATATGTATTTTATTATATTTGGTAATTGTACAATAAACGTTTTTCTATTATCAATTGTTGTGTGCAGTAGCACAACCTAGTATTTTTAAAGGGCAAATTTCGGGATCGAATAGATACCAGTACAAAAGTATAGATTGGGTATCGATAATTCGATACCCGATGCAACCCTACTCTGAACAATTTATTAGGCATCTGTAGACAAATAAATATCCGACAGTAGAGATGCAGCACTCCATAGATTTAAAGCCTCACATAACAGCAATGTTTCTGACTGTAGTAGAGCCCTTCCTTAAGCAGCGTGTGTGCAAAGGTAGGTCACTGCTATAACATGTCAATAAGTGCAGTTTCAGTGCATCCCCACAAACATCAAATGCTACTACCAACTGGTATCTACATACCTGTACCTTAGTATTGTTGAATGAAAAAAATAAATAAAAAGAAGAATAAATTAACTTACCAAATGTCATACGGCCACTAATTATCTCCGGTGATTTCTTCATATCATTGATAGCAGCAATTGGTAGTCCCCAGTTAGCGACCGGTCCCCAGAAGTGCTACGTGGGTAGAGACCAATAATTTAACATTTAGTATTAACATGAATGATTCAGAGCACACAAGTACAGTACATATGGGATTACATGTACAGCTGGTAGTGCCACAGTTACAAGTATGTTAACAACGGTCCCAAAAGTTTTCCCAAGATATTTCTGAATCTATCTCTCACAGATCCAACATTTCTTCTTGCAGTATTTCAATAGGGACCTGCACCGGTTACTACTAGTAGATACAAAATCAGCTATTGTGATGGTCACAGTTTCTTGAAGAGTTTTTTTTTTTTTTCCTTTGGACAATCCATGCGTGTTACAATAGTACTCCAATATGATTTTCTCAAAGTATCCCCCTGCTGGACCTGCAGTGATCAGCATTAATCTGAGGGGAAACCAGGCAGTAGGTGTTCAATTTCACTGCAGCGCTTCCACATGGAAAATCACGCAGCCCTTTCACGTAAGGGTACTTTCACAATTGCGGCAGAGCATTCCGGCAGGCAGACAGGTCCGTCGCTGGAACCGGCAAAACGTATGCAAACTGGTGCCATTTTTCAGATGGATCCGGATGCGGATCAGTCTGACAAATGCATTGAAATGCCTGATCCGTCTTTCATGTGTCATCCAGAAAAATGGATCAGTTTTGCCGGAACACTTAATGCCGGATGCGGCACCAATACACTTCAATGTAAATTAATGCCGGATCTGGCATTCCGGCAAGTGTTTAGTCTTTTTCGACGGAGATAAAACCGCAAAAAGACTGAAAAGGCAAAAAGACTGAACTGAAGACATCCTGATGCATCCTGAACGGATTGCTCTCCATTCAGAATGCATTAGGATAAGACTGATCAGTTCTTTTCCGGTATTGAGCCCCTAGGACGGAACTAAATGCCAGAAAAGAATAACGATAGTGTGAAAGTACCCTAAGACTGATCCTCAAAAGCAAGAGATGCACTTAGTAACTATTCTCCATTTCCCAATAACAGGCGCTAGAACAGTAGTGCATAAACAATAGTAGGAACAGTCTATATTAAATAGCAAGGGAATTTGACAACATTGCATTTCTTGCTTTATTTTGTCAAAAATATTGTCAAGTAGTCAAAATTTTAAAAAAATTGAAACGTATACCGTATTTTTCGCCCCATAAGACGCACTTTTTTCCCCCCAAAAGTGGGGGAAAGGTGCCCCTGCGTCTTATGGGGCGAATGCTGGCAATTTACTTCGTAGTCTGCGATGCTGCAGAATCGCAGACTGCGATGTATTAGTGAGGAGGGTCTGTAGTAGGCAGGGAGAGCGGTGGGCAGTGCAGGCACTGTACTCTGGCCCGCCGCTCAGTATGTACTGTATTATACCTAGTGTTAATCATAATATCTAAACTGCGCTCCCTCTGCTCCCCATCTGTACCGTACTTACCAGTACACATGTCTCACTCCGTCTCCTGTAGTAAGCGCTAGCGGGCAGTCCGGGCTGCAGGCGGCCGTAACTTACTGAGGTCACGTGCCTGCTCCGCCCACTTTATGAATGAAGTAGGCGGAGCAGGCACGTGACCTCAGTGAGTTACGGCCGCCTGCAGCCCGGCCTGCCTGCTAGCGCTTACTACAGGAGACGGAGTGTGACATGTGTACCGGTAAGTACGGTACAGATGGGGAGCGCAGTTTAGATATTATGATTAACACTAGGTATAATACAGTACATACTGAGCGGTGGTGCCAAAGTACTGTGCCTGCACTGCCCCGCCGCTCTCCCCGCCTACTACAGACCCTCCTTAGGGATCTATGGATGGGATAATGATGGTGGGGGGGGGGGGGGTCTGTGGATGGCATTATGATGGGGGGGGGGGGATCTGTGGATGGCATTATGATGGGGGGGATCTGTGGATGGCATTATGATGGTGGGGGGAGGGGGGGATCTGTGGATGGCATTATGATGGGGGGGGTCTGTGGATGGGACTGTTATGGGGAGGGGGGGGGGGATCTGTGGATGACACATATAGCAGTGCCATTCACAGATCTCCCCCACCATCATAATGCCATCCACAGATCTCCCCCCCACCATAATGCCATCCACAGATTCCCCCCACCATAATGCCATCCACAGATCCCCCCCACCATCATAATGCCATCTACAGATCCCCCCCACCATCATAATGCCATCTACAGATCCCCCCCACCACCATCATAATGCCATCCACAGATCCCCCCCACCATCATAATGCCATCCACAGATCTCCCCCCCACCATCATAATGCCATCCACAGATCTCCCCACCATCATAATGCCATCCACAGATCTCCCCCCCCCCCCCCACCATCATAATGCCATCCACAAATCCCCCACCCCATAACAGTGCATCATCCACAGATCCCCCATAATAGTGTCATGCACAGACCGCCATTAGTTCAAACCCGCCAAAAGCACACCTTTTGGTTAAAAATATATTTTTTCTTATTTTCCTCCTCAAAAACCTAGGTGCGTCTCATGGGCCGGTGCGTCTTATAGGGCGAAAAATACGGTATATCAATACAGTAGGTATAATTGTTATTGCGTTACTGTAAAACTTTGAAACAATCTGCAATATACAATATCTGAAGCAGATATTCAGGAAAAATTTATTTTTTTACGTCTTAAAATGTTTCTCTAAAAAATTTTCATAGACAACATTTCTTGTAAATATTCTGTCTGAATTTGGCAACAGTTTGCCTTGTTCAGGACCATCTATAATATTTACAACCACATCTGAAAAAGGTCTAACTCTTGAAAATGAAACATAACTGACCGTGGCTGAATACTGGTTCTGGCAAGTAAATGCCAACTTTTTCTAAGGTTTACCCCCGAGCTTTATTAATGGTCATGGCAAATGCTAATGTAACTAGAAATTGTCGCCTTTTTAAGGCAAATGGTAAATTAGTAGAGGATGGAGCCAAATCAATACGGGGAATGAAGACCATGTCCCCTTCAGCTGAACCTGTTATTACTTGAGCAATAATGAGGTTTCTTTTCAAGTCTTTACAAAGAGGCGGGTTTCATTGCACAATCCTCTTTTAGTGTTTATATTTCTGAGAAGCATAATCATTGCTCCCTTTTTAAGGTTCAGCTTATGCCTCAGCATTCCTGTTGGAGTTGGCTCATTAAGAAGCTCAATAGGATAGTTCTGCAAATCTTCCTCAGTTGAGTCATCAATTGAGTTTGAGCTGAGGAATCTCACAGTATCTCCTTCCAAATTGTTTAGCACCTCTACATTTATACTATCAACATCAGAGTTCTTTGGGCAAAGAATACATTGTTTTTGTTATCTTTAAGACTACAGCAACTGGGATTATTTCTCCAAATAATTCTTCGACAATATTTCCTGTACCTAAACTTTTTTAAGTGATTTCAATTAGGTCTTTGGGCAAACTGTCAATGTGTGGTGTATCACCATTGCCAACATGGATCAACCAATTTTGCTGAATTCAGTGTCAACTTTTCCTCCAAAGGGTTTGTGGTTATCCATTATTTCTTTTAGTAGTTTGTCGACCACTGAGAGCAATAGACGGGGCCATTGTACACTCATCACAAATGAGTACTGTAGATCTCAAATTTTAAGCATCAGCAGAATGGAGGCAAATATTTTCAACTATTGGAACAGGTAATTTGAACTGAGAGCAGTATGTTCTTCTACCCTCAAGATGATTAGCTGCTATATCTGTTGAGGCTACAGGGAGTGCAATGTTAGGTTTTACCACTACCTCCTGGACCATCCAAAAAAACAAAAACAAAAACAACGGTTGCAAAGGTTGTCATTTTTGATTGCAGACAATATTTTTTCTAAAGCTGTTTTTTGTTTTCTGTTTAATGTTTTCTCCATTTCTTCACCTGTGTATTTTTGTAATTCCTTGTCATACATATTCCAAAGTAGATCAGTTTTTGGCATTGTGGAAGGCAATCCACAATCTTCACAGGTTTTGCCATGTAGTACTAGAATGTTGGCTATTTATTTCTTTAAGTGCGATCTTACGACATATTGTGCAATCATAATTGTGTTGTTTATGTTTATGAATTAAATCTTCAATAAGATATTGCTTATATTTTAGAAAAGTGGCATTCATATTTCATAATGATGCAAAAACACAGATATAGTGAGGAACAGAAGAATTTGAACACCCTGCGATTTTCCAAGTTCTCCCACATAGAAATCATGGAGGGGTCTGACATTGTAGGTGCATTCCCACTCTGAGTGACAGAATAAAAAAAACTAAAAAAAACAAAAAAAAAAAAAAATCACATTGTATGATTTTTAACCGCCTCCGGACCGCCTAACGCAAAATCGCGTTCCGGAGGCGGCAGCTCTGCGCAGAGTCACGCATATACGCGTCATCTCACGATACGCGAGATTTCCTGTGAACGCGCGCGTTCACAGGATCGGAAGGTAAGAGAGTGGATCTCCAGCCTGCCAGCGGCGATGGTTCGCTGGCAGGCTGGAGATGCGATTTTTTTAACCCCTAACAGGTATATTAGATGCTGTTTTGATAACAGCGTCTAATATACCTGCTACCTGGTCCTCTGGTGGTCCCTTTTGCTTGGATCGACCACCAGAGGACACAGGCAGCTCAGTAATATGTAGCACCAAACACCACTACACTACACCCCCCCCTGTCACTTATTAACCCCTTGTTAACCCCCGATCACCCCATATAGACTCCCTGATCACCCCCCTGTCATTGATCACCCCCCTGTAAGGCTCCATTCAGACGTCCGTATGTTTTTTACAGATCCACGGATACATGGATCGGATCCGCAAAACACATACGGACGTCTGAATGGAGCCTTACAGGGGGGTGATCAATGACAGGGGGGTGATCACCCCATATAGACTCCCTGATCACCCCCCTGTCAGGCTCCATTCAGACATTTTTTTGGCCCAAGTTAGTCTCATGTTCCACTAACTTGTGTCAAAAAATAAAATCTCACATGAACTCACCATACCCCTCACGGAATCCAAATGCGTAAAATTTTTTAGACATTTATATTCCAGACTTCTTCTCACGCTTTAGGGCCCCTAAATACCCATGCTGGGTGAGAGAAATATCTCGGTCAAATGCCAACTTTGTATAAAAAAAAAAAAAATGGGAAAAGTTGTCTTTTGCCAAGATATTTCTCACCCAGCATGGGTATATGTAAAATGACACCCCAAAACACATTGCCCAACTTCTCCTGAGTACGACAATACCACATGTGTGACACTTTTTTGCAGCCTAGGTGGGCAAAGGGGCCCACATTCCAAAGAGCACCTTTCGGATTTCACCGGCCATTTTTTACAGATTTTTATTTCAAACTACTTTGCACGCATTTGGGCCCCTAAAATGCCAGGGCAGTATAACTACCCCACAAGTGACCCCATTTTGGAAAGAAGACACCCCAAGGTATTTCGTGATGAGCATAGTGAGTTCATGGAAGTTTTTATTTTTTGTCACAAGTTAGTGGAATATGAGACTTTGTAAGAAAAAAATAAATAAAATTATTTTCCGCTAACTTGTGACAAAAATCAAAAAGTTCTATGAACTCACTATGCCCATCAGCGAATACCTTAGGGTGTCCACTTTCCGAAATGGGGTCATTTGTGGGGTGTTTGTACTGTCTGGCCATTGTAGAACCTCAGGAAACATGACAGGTGCTCAGAAAGTCAGAGCTGCTTCAAAAAGCGGAAATTCACATTTTTGTACCATAGTTTGTAAACGCTATAACTTTACCCAAACATTTTTTTTTTATCAAAGACATGTAGAACAATAAATGTAGAGAAAAATTTAGATATGGATGTCGTTTTTTTGCAAAATTTAACAACTGAAAGTGAAAAAAAAATCGTTAAATTTCGATTAATAACAAAAAAAAGTAAAAATGGCAGCAGCAATGAAATACCACCAAATGAAAGCACTATTAAGTGAGAAGAAAAGGTGGTAAAATTCATTTGGGTGGTAAGTTGCATGAGCAATAAACGGTGAAAGTAGTGTAGTGCAGAAGTGTAAAAAGTGGCCTGGTCATTAAGGGTGTTTAAGCTAAGGGGGCTGAAGTGGTTAAATAATTTATTTGTCTTGCACTGCTGAACATAAGTATTTGAACATCTGAGAAAGAGCAAGAATTCTGGCCCTTAAAAAGTGCACCTCTACTCCACTCATTAATCTAACTTAGTAGCACCTGTCTGAGCTCTTTAACCACCTCCGGACCGCCTAACGCAGGATCGCGTTCCGGAGGTGGCAGCGCTGCGCACAGTCACGCATATACGCGTCATCTCGCGATGGCCGAGATTTCCTGTGAACGCGCGCGCGCTCACAGGAACGGAAGGTAAGAGAGTTGATCTCCAGCCTGCCAGCGGCGATCGTTCGCTGGCAGGCTGGAGATGTGTTTTTTTTAACCCCTAACAGGTATATTAGACGCTGTTTTGATAACAGCGTCTAATATGCCTGCTACCTGGTCCTCTGGTGGTCCCCTTTGTTTGGATCGACCACCAGAGGACACAGGTAGCTCAGTAAAGTAGCACCAAGCACCACTACACTACACTACACCCCCCCCCGGTCACTTATTAACCCCTTATTAGCCCCTGATCACCCCATATAGACTCCCTGATCACCCCCCTGTCATTGATTACCCCCCTGTCGATCACCCCCCTGTAAAGCTCCATTCAGATGTCCGCATGATTTTTACGGATCCACTGATAGATGGATCGGATCCGCAAAACGCATCCGGACGTCTGAATGAAGCCTTACAGGGGCATGATCAATGACTGTGGTGATCACCCCATATAGACTCCCTGATCACCCCCTGTCATTGATTACCCCCCTGTCATTGATTACCCCCCTGTAAAGCTCCATTCAGATGTCCGCATGATTTTTACGGATGCACTGATAGATGGATCGGATCCGCAAAACGCATCCGGACGTCTGAATGAAGCCTTACAGGGGCATGATCAATGACTGTGGTGATCACCCCATATAGACTCCCTGATCACCCCCCTGTAAAGCTCCATTCAGATGTCCGCATGATTTTTACGGATGCACTGATAGATGGATCCGATCCGCAAAACGCATCCGGACGTCTGAATGAAGCCTTACAGGGGCATGATCAATGACTGTGGTGATCACCCCCCTGTCATTGATTACCCCCCTGTAAAGCTCCATTCAGATGTCCGCATGATTTTTACGGATGCACTGATAGATGGATCGGATCCGCAAAACGCATCCGGACGTCTGAATGAAGCCTTACAGGGGCGTGATCAATGACTGTGGTTATCACCCCATATAGACTCCCTGATCACCCCCCTGTCATTGATTACACCCCTGTCATTGATCACCCCCCTGTAAAGCTCCATTCAGATGTCCGCATGATTTTTACGGATGCACTGATAGATGGATCGGATCCGCAAAACGCATCCGGACGTCTGAATGAAGCCTTACAGGGGCGTGATCAATGACTGTGGTGATCACCCCATATAGACTCCCTGATCACCCCCCTGTCATTGATCACCCCCCTGTCATTGATTACCCCCCTGTCATTGATTACCCCCCTGTAAAGCTCCATTCAGACGTCCGCATGATTTTTACGGATCCACTGATAGATGGATCGGATCCGCAAAACGCATCCGGACGTCTGAATGAAGCCTTACAGGGGCATGATCAATGACTGTGGTGATCACCCCATATAGACTCCCTGATCACCCCCCTGTCATTGATTACCCCCCTGTAAAGCTCCATTCAGATGTCCGCATGATTTTTACGGATGCACTGATAGATGGATCGGATCCGCAAAACGCATCCGGACGTCTGAATGAAGCCTTACAGGGGCGTGATCAATGACTGGTTATCACCCCATATAGACTCCCTGATCACCCCCCTGTCATTGATCACCCCCCTGTCATTGATCACCCCCCCCTGTCATTGATCACCCCCCCCTGTCATTGATCACCCCCCTGTAAGGCTCCATTCAGACATTTTTTTGGCCCAAGTTAGCGGAATTTTTTTATTTTTTTCTTACAAAGTCTCATATTCCACTAACTTGTGTCAAAAAATAAAATCTCACATGAACTCACCATACCCCTCACGGAAACCAAATGCGTAAAATTTTTTAGACATTTATATTCCAGACTTCTTCTCAAGCTTTAGGGCCCCTAGAATGCCAGGGCAGTATAACTACCCCACATGTGACCCCATTTCGGAAAGAAGACACCCACAGGTATTCCGTGAGGGGCATATTGAGTCCATGAAAGATTGAAATTTTTGTCCCAAGTTAGCGGAACGGGAGACTTTGTGAGAAAAAAATTAAAAATATCAATTTCCGCTAACTTGTGCCAAAAAAAAAAAATTTCTATGAACTCGCCATGCCCCTCATTGAATACCTTGGGGTGTCTTCTTTCCAAAATGGGGTCACATGTGGGGTATTTATACTGCCCTGGCATTCTAGGGGCCCCAAAGCGTGAGAAGAAGTCTGGTATCCAAATGTCTAAAAATGCCCTCCTAAAAGGAATTTGGGCCCCTTTGCGCATCTAGGCTGCAAAAAAGTGTCACACATCTGGTATCGCCGTACTCAGGAGAAGGTGGGGAATGTGTTTTGGGGTGTCATTTTACATATACCCATGCTGGGTGAGAGAAATATCTTGGTCAAATGCCAACTTTGTATAAAAAAATGGGAAAAGTTGTCTTTTGCCAAGATATTTCTCTCACCCAGCAAGGGTATATGTAAAATGACACCCCAAAACACATTCCCCAACTTCTCCTGAATACGGCGATACCACATGTGACACTTTTTTGCAGCCTAGGTGGGCAAAGGGGCCCACATTCCAAAGAGCACCTTTAGGATTTCACAGGTCATTTACCTACTTACCACACATTAGGGCCCCTGGAAAATGCCAGGGCAGTATAACTACCCCACAAGTGACCCCATTTTGGAAAGAAGACACCCCAAGGTATTTCGTGAGGGGCATGGCGAGTTCCTAGAATTTTTTATTTTTTGTCACAAGTTAGTGGAAAATGCTGATTTTTTTTTTTTTTTTTTTTTTTCATACAAAGTCTCATATTCCACTAACTTGTGACAAAAAATAAAAACTTCCATGAACTCACTATGCCCCTCACGGAATACCTTGGGGTGTCTTCTTTCCAAAATGGGGTCACTTGTGGGGTAGTTATACTGCCCTGGCATTCTAGGGGCCCAAATGTGTGGTAAGGAGTTTGAAATCAAATTCTGTAAAAAATGACCTGTGAAATCCGAAAGGTGCTCTTTGGAATATGGGCCCCTTTGCCCACCTAGGCTGCAAAAAAGTGTCACACATCTGGTATTGCCGTACTCAGGAGAAGGTGGGGAATGTGTTTTGGGGTGTCATTTTACATATACCCATGCTGGGTGAGAGAAATATCTTGGCAAAAGACAACTTTTCCCATTTTTTTATACAAAGTTGGCATTTGACCAAGATATTTATCTCACCCAGCATGGGTATATGTAAAAAGACACCCCAAAACACATTCCCCACCTTCTCCTGAGTACGGAGATACCAGATGTGTGACACTTTTTTGCAGCCTAGGTGGGCAAAGGGGCCCATATTCCAAAGAGCACCTTTCGGATTTCACAGGTCATTTTTTACAGAATTTGATTTCAAACTCCTTACCACACATTTGGGCCCCTAGAATGCCAGGGCAGTATAACTACCCCACAAGTGACCCCATTTTGGAAAGAAGAGACCCCAAGGTATTTCGTGATGGGCATAGTGAGTTCATAGAAGTTTTTATTTTTTGTCACAAGTTAGTGGAATATGAGACTTTGTAAGAAAAAAAAAAAAAAAAAATAATAATCATCATTTTCCGCTAACTTGTGACAAAAAATAAAAAGTTCTATGAACTCACTATGCCCATCAGCGAATACCTTAGGGTGTGTACTTTCCAAAATGGGGTCATTTGTGGGGTGTTTGTACTGTCTGGCCATTGTAGAACCTCAGGAAACATGACAGGTGCTCAGAAAGTCAGAGCCGCTTCAAAAAGCGGAAATTCACATTTTTGTACCATAGTTTGTAAACGCTATAACTTTTACCCAAACCATTTTTTTTTTACCCAAACATTTTTTTTTTATCAAAGACATGTAGAACTATAAATTTAGAGCAAAATTTCTATATGGATCTCGTTTTTTTTTGCAAAATTTTACAACTGAAAGTGAAAAATGTCATTTTTTTGCAAAAAAATCGTTAAATTTCGATTAATAACAAAAAAAGTAAAAATGTCAGCAGCAATGAAATACCACCAAATGAAAGCTCTATTAGTGAGAAGAAAAGGAGGTAAAATTCATTTGGGTGGTAAGTTGCATGACCGAGCAATAAACGGTGAAAGTAGTGTAGGTCAGAAGTGTAAAAAGTGGCCTGGTCTTTCAGGGTGTTTAAGCACTGGGGGCTGAGGTGGTTAAAGACACCTGTCCACCCCACAGTGAGACGCCAACTACTACAATGGGCAAGACCAAAGAGCTGTCAAAAAACACCAAAGACAGAATTGTGGACCTCCACAAGGCTGGAAAGGGCTACGGGGCAATTACCAAGCAGCTTGGTGAAAATAGATCAACTGTTGGAGCAATTGTTAGAAAATGGAAGAGGCTAAGGACGACTGTCAGTCTCCCTCGGACTGGGGCTCCATGCAAGATCTCACCTCGTGGGGTATCACTGATGATAAGAAAGGTAAGGAATCAGCCCTGAATTACAAGGCAGGAGCTGGTCAATGACATGAAGAGAGCTGGGACCACAGTTTCAAAGGTCACTGTCGGTAGAACATTACGCAGTCATGGTTTCAAATCATGCATTGCACGGAAGGTTCCCCTGCTCAAGTCATCACATGTCCAGGCCCGTCTGAAGTTTGCCAATGACCATCTGGATGATCCAGAGGAGGCATGGGAGAAAATCATGGTCAGATGAGAACAAAGTAGAACTTTTGGGTCTAAACTTCACTCGTCGTGTTTGGAGGAAAAAAAAAGGATGAGTTGAATCCCAAGAACACCATCTCTACTGTGAAGCATGGGGGTCGTAAAATCATGCTTCAGAGCATTGAAGATGGGTCGTGGCTGGGTCTACCAATATGACAACGACCCGAAGCACACAGCCAGGATAACCAAGGAGTGGCTCTGTAAGAAGCATATCAAGGTTCTGGAGTGGCCTAGCCAGTCTCCAGACCTAAAATTCAATAGAGCATCTTTGGAGGGAGCTGATATGTGTGGGGTATAATGTTACCCTCTTTAATATTAACTATATCATTTATAAGTGCCATTCTTTCTATTGTGGCCCTAGATTCAATTGTTTCTACTCGTTTACTCCAGGCCAGTCTCTGTAATTGTGCATGTTGCAAACATTGTAATTGACGTTCTTCTGGTGTAAATCTTGCTCTCCTAGCCGTTTCTCTTTCAGCATGTCTCTTACGTTTTTATCTTTCTCTTATATCATTTATCCTCTCCTTTGTGGCTGTTGATAGATTTATTGTGTCTGTTTGGAGATCTGTTATACTGCCTCTTTATTTTAGCTTGTTGCTGACGTAGTGTTTTTCATTCATCTGCAGTAAGACGTGCTCTCCTAAGCTCTGTGTGTTTTGGCATTTTTCTGATGCTCATTTTCCTCTCCTTCAATAGATCATTTGCTCGTCTTTGTCTTAGACAATTTTTTTAAGCTGATTTTCCAGTTCTTCTATAGATCTATTTGCTCTTCTGAGTCTTTGTCCTTCAGTGTTTTTGTGACACTTATTTTCTTTTTCTTCAATTGATCTATGTGCTTGTTTATTTCTTTGTTTTTCAGCATTTCTTTTTTTGATGTTTACTTGCTGAGCTGACCGTTTCTCCAGGAGAAGTTGCTTAGGTAGGATTTGATTGTCTATCTTTTGTCCTACTTGACGTGTCCTTATTTTTGGGTGGCATGTTGTTAGTAGATAGTCTCAATAATATAGGCTTGTACTTTTCTAATATTTTCTCTTACCGTAATACTGTCTTATATGTGGCTGTAATATGAGTCATTGGCAGGGCTGTGGAGTCGGAGTCAATTTTGGGTACCTGGAGTCGGAGTCGACAAAAAATGAACTGACTCAGACTCCTACTAAATTGAAATTGGAATAAAAAAAAAAGAAAGTTTAGATGTCCCAATTCACAAAAAGTTATAATTAATTACTTCTCTACTGTAAAAATAAAGGCCAATTCATGCAGTGCGTCACGTTACCGCAAAACAAACACGTTAAGTGACCGTGAAGAAGCATGCTTTTCATATGCTTCACTATTTGGCACGCAACGCACAGTTAAAAAGGACCTTTCATCTGGCAAAACATTGTGAACTAAGTGTCATGATCTGTACAGCGGCGCCCCGAGATGTTACTGTACTATTATCCCTGGGCGCCGCTCCGTTCTCCTGCTATGCCCTCCGGTATGTTCAGTCACTTGGTTATAGTAGGAGGAGACTGCCCTTGTTCTCCTGGGCGTCTCCTTCTCCCAATCGCAGCGCAGAGCTCACAGTCTGGGAGAAAAAAAAAAAACTCCCAGGCTGTGAGCTCTGCGATTAACCAGCTCTACAGCCTGGGAGAAGAAGACGCCAAGGACAACAAGGGCAGTCTCCTCCTACTATAACCAAGTCCCCTAAGTATCCGCATACTATAACCAAGTGACCGAACATACCGGTGGGCATAGCAGGAGAACGGAGCGGTGCCCAGGGATAATAGTAAGTGCAGTGAGATCCCTGGGCGCCGCTGTACAGATCATGACTAGAGTTGAGCGGACACCTAGATGTTCGGGTTCGGCCGAACTTTGGGAAAAAGTTCGAGTTCGGGACCCGAACCCCATTGAAGTCAATGGGGACCCAAACTTTTGAGCACTAAAATGGCTGTAAAAATGTCATGGAAAGGGCTAGAGGGCTGCAAATGGCTCAAAATGTGGTTAAGAGCATGGCAAATGCTCTGCAAACAAATGTGGATAAAAAACTACTTTAAAATAACATAAAATATGTAAAAATAAAAAATAATAATCTTGATCTAGGAGGACCAGGTCCATATGAAGTAGGAGGTTGAGGAGGCGGTGGATGTGGCGGTGTAGGTGGAAGCGGCGGTGGTGGAGGGAGGTAGCCTACACTGCTTTTTGGTTTTAAATTTTATCTTTAAAATTAGGGTACACCCCAAAACATTGGGAAATATAACCTGTGATAACCCCTTCCAGTCGTGCTAAACACACGTTCAGACAATACACTGGCTGCAGGGCAGGCCAGCACCTCCAAGGGGTAAGGGGCAAGTTCAGGCCATGTGCCCAATTTGGAGACCCAGAAGTTGCAGGGGCTGACCCCTGTCAGTCAGTTCGTGTAGGCGTGTGCACGATCCAATTTAATATCTGCTCTATCAACTTTCGATGTTCTTTTATGTGCCTACCATGGTGATCACGGGTGGCGGGGAATCAGGGTTCCAGGCCAGAGAGGGAGCGTGAGAAAGAGAGACCACATCCAAGGGAGGATTCATTTTTTCAAATTAGAGTTGAAATATGGGAGAAATTATTAAAGCATAAAAGTGTGACAACTTTTCAAAGTTTAAGCATTGAATGTAAGGATGTGGTGCGCATTAATTACTGAATAATTTATTAAATTTTATTCCCTGTCACCTATGCATAGCAGGTGTTTATTCACATCTAAAATTGTATAATGTCAACCCAAGAATGTAACAGAAAAATTATTGAAATATTTTAAGCTGTCAACTAGGTAGAGGAGGGGTATATTACACCCAAAAATTGGTGAATTTCGCCAGAAAATGTAACTGACAATTTTTTATTTATTTTTACCGGTCCACTAGGTATAGCACTGGTACTATATACACCAAAATTGGTGAATTTCACCCTAAAATGTAAATGACAAAAGTAGTGAAATGATATAAAATAAAACACGCACAAAAAAAAAAAATGGATTTATGGAGGTGGAGTTCCATATGGAGTAGGAGTTTGAGGAGGCGGTGGACGTAGCGGAGTAGGGGAAAGCGGCGGTGAAAGAGGACGAGATAGCCAACACAGGTTTTTGGTTTTAATTTAATTTTGTAAAATTAAGGTACACTCCAAAAGAGTGTGAAATATCCAAAATACAAACATGAGCAATTGCGCTGCAGTATAACAATGGCTGCTTAGTGCCGGTATACATGGCCATGTTGGTGGAGTACTCGAAACAGCACAACAAGGAACACAGGTCTCGCATGGAGGCAGTCATTGGTGCTGTTCCGACGAGAAACTCACCCGTGTGTGCTGCAGCTGAAACTCCACTATCGCCTGCTGCTGCTCGCACAGTCTGGCCAGCATGTCCAAGGTGGAGTTCCACCTTGTGGGCACGTCGCATATGAGGCGGTGAACGGGAAGGCCGAAGTTACGCTGCAGCGCTGACAAGCGAGCAGCAGCAGGGTGAGTACGCTGAAAGCGCGCACAGACGGCCCGCACTTTATGCAGCAGCTCTGACATGTCGGGGTAATTTTTAAGGAATCTCTGCACTACCAAATTCAGCACATGCGCCAGGCAAGGGATGTGCGTCAAACCGGCTACGAGATTTCGCCCTTTATCGCACACCACCAGGCCGGGCTTGAGGCTGACTGGCACAAACCACTCATCAGTCTGTTGTTCAAGGCCCGTCCACAGCTCCTGCGCGGTGTGGGGTTTGTCCCCCAAACAGATACGTTTTAAAACTGCCTGCTGTCGTTTACCCCTGGCTGTGCTGAAGGTGTTACGCTGACTGGATGAGGAGCTGGTAGAGGATGAGGAAGCAGAGTAGGAGGAGGAAGCAACAGGACGAAACTGAAGTGCCCTGCAATCCTTGGTGGTGGAAGGACATGCGCCAAACTGCTATCCGCCTCAGGCCCATCCGCCACTGCATTTACCCAGTGTGCTGTTATGGAGATATAACAACCCTGACCGTGCTTACTGGTCCACATATTCGTAGTCAGGTGCACCTTGCCACAGATGGCGTTACGCAGTGCACACCTGATTTTGTCCCCTATTTGGTTGTGAAGGGAAGGGATGGCTCGCCTTGAAAAGTAGTGGCGGCTGGGCACAACGTACTGTGGGACAGCTACCGCCATAAGGCCTTTAAAACTATCTGTCTCCACCAGACGGAATGACAACATTTCAAAGGCAAGTAATTTAGAAATGCTGGCATTCAGGGCTAGAAATTGCGGGTGGGTAGGGGGGAATTCCTCTTCCTCTCCAGCGTTTGGGATATGGAGAGCTGAACGCTTCCGTGGGACATTGTGGAGATGCTTGGTGACCCAGGTGTTGGTGTTGCTGGCAGATCCTCTGTTTGTGGGGTGCCATGTGGCACTGCAGTGCTCCAGACTAAAAAAAAAAAATAATACTTAGTAGCCATTGGCTTCTGAACTGAAAAATTTAGGAGCCAAATTAAATATTTAGTCGCCAAATCAAAACTAAATCAAAATTTTGGCATTGTGACAACGCTACGCCGATCAGATCGGCGTAGGGTTGTTTCGATACCAAAATTTTGATTCGCTTTCGTCACCATAAAAAAGTATTGCGATACTCAATACCGCGCAAAAAAATTAATAAACACCAAGAAAAGCCACGTGCATTTCGCATTTTATGAAACGTTCGGCCCATAATAGAACAGTCCTATCCTATTTTTTTGGGGTGACAAGGTGACTAAAAAATGGCGAATACTCACAGCATAGGAGATATTTTTTAATAATTTAATAGTTTGGACTTTTCGGATGCAGTGCTATGTAATGTGTTTATTTATTAATTGTTTATATATTTTATATGTAAAATTGGGAAGGGGGGGATTTAATATTTTAGGGTATTTTCACACTAGCGTTTCTTTTTCGGCATCACTTGTGCGTTGCGTGAAAAATCGCAGCATGCTCCATGTTGTGCGTTTTGATGCAACACAGGCCCCATAGAAGTTAATGGAGCTGCGTGAAAATCGCAAGCATCTGCAAGCAAGTGCGGATGCGGTGCGATTTTCACGCATGGTTGCTAGGATGAAAGTCTATTCACTGTGTTATTTTCCCTTACAACATGGATATAAGAGAAAATAATAGTATTCTTTAAGGGCTCTTTCACACTTGCGTTCTTTTCTTCCGGCATAGAGTTCCGTCGTTGGGGCTCTATGCCGGAAGAATCCTGATCAGTTTTATCCTAATGCATTCTGAATGGAGAGAAATCCGTTCAGGATGCATCAGGATGTCTTCAGTTCCGGACCGGAACGTTTTTTGGCCGGAGAAAATACCGCAGCATGCTGCGCTTTTTGCTCCGGCCAAAAATCCTGAACACTTGCCGCAAGGTCGGATCCGGAATTAATGCCCATTGAAAGGCATTAATCCGGATCCGGCCTTAAGCTAAACGTCCTTTCGGCGCATTGCCGGTTCCGACGTTTAGATTTTTCTGAATGGTTACCATGGCTGCCAAGACGCTAAAGTCCTGGCAGCCATGGTAAAGTGTAGTGGGGAGCGGGGGAGCGGGGGAGCAGTACACTTACCGTCCGTGCGGCTCCCCGGGCGCTCCAGAGTGACGTCAGGGCGCCCCACGCGCATGGATGACGTGATCGCATGGACACGTCATCCATGCGCATGGGGCGCTCTGACGTCATTCTGGAGCGCCCCGGGAGCCGCACGGACAGTAAGTATACTGCTCCCCCGCTCCCCACTACTACTATGGCAACCAGGACTTTAATAGCGTCCTGGCTGCCATAGTAACACTGAACGCATTTTGAAGACGGATCAGTCTTCAAATGCTTTCAGTTCACTTGCGTTTTTTCCGGATCCGGCGTGTAATTCCGGCAAATGGAGTACACGCCAGATCCGGACAACGCAAGTGTGAAAGGGCCCTAATACAGAATGCTTAGTAGAAGGTCAATATAATAAACATTATATACACCCCAGTATAATAAACATTGGTGGCGCAGTGGGAAGTGCCAATGAGGGTTAAAAAAATTAACTCACCTCCTCCAATTGATCGCGTAGCAGCCGGTCTCCTGTTCTTTCTTCAGGACCTGTCAAAGGACCTGTGGTGACATCACTGTGCTCATCACATGGTACATCACATGATTCATCACCATGGTAATGGAGCATGTGATTAGCTCAGTGACGTCACCACAGGTCCTGAACAAAGAACCTCATTGGCACTTCCCACTGCGCCACCAATGTTTATTACATTGGGGGGGCACACTGCGCTACCAATGTTTATTATACTGGGGGGGGGGGGGGGCGCAGGGCGCCCCCAATGTTTATTATACTGGGGGGGGCGCAGTGCGCTACCAATGTTTATTAGACTGGGGGGTGCGGCGCACTGCGCCACCAATGTTTATTAGACTGGGGTGTTGGGGAGGGGCACTGCGCCACCAATGAAGATAACTGACCTGTTAATACAAATACAGGAGGCGGGTGCCGGAATCAAATAGCCGGCACTCGACCTCTATGACAGGGAGCTGCGAGGAGCGGCAGTTAACCCTTCAGGTACCGCACCTGAAGGGTTAACTGCCGCTGATCGCAGTTCCCTGTCATAGAGGTCGGGTGCCGGCTATTTGATTCCGGCACCCGCCTCCTGTATTTGAATTAACAGGTCAGTTATCTTCATTGGTGGCGCAGTGGCCACAGCCCCTCCTCCTCCTCCAGTCTCTCTTCTCATTGGCGGAGGCGGCAGCAGCACAGGGGGGAGGGAGAGACTCCTTCTCCACTGCGCTGCTGAGAAGAACATCGGCGGCGGGGCAGAGAACCATCATCTCCTGTGCCCCGCCGCTGTATTCAACTGCAGAACTGCGACGGCCGGTCTAGTCGCAAATGGCGACAGGACAAAAAAGTCTTATCGCCATTTGTAAATTCTAGGTCGCATTGGCGACCATTTTGGTCGTTATCTGGAGCACTGCACTGTCACTCCAGAGGTGGATGAAGAAGAGGAAGCAGGAGGACCCAGAGACCTTTCTTGGTTTTTGAGGTGTCTACTCCACTGCAGCTCGTGCTTTGCACTTAAATGCCTGGTCATGCAGGCTGTGCTCAGGTTGAGAACGCTTATGACTCGCTTCAGGCTCTGATTGCACAGAGTGCAAACCACTCGTGTCTTGTCGTCAGCACATTGTCTGAAGAACTGCCACGCCAGGGAACTCCTTGGAGCTGTCTTTGGTGTGCTCGGTCCCTTGCTGCGATGGGCAGTAGGAGGCGTACTGTCTAGACTCACAGCCGCTCCGCTTTTGCACCCTGCTCACTCTCCTGCTGTGCTGGTGGCTCTGTGCGACCACCGCCTCTTCCTCCGAACTACAGGGTGGGCCATTTATATGGATACACCTTAATAAAATGGGAATGGTTGGTGATATTAACTTCATGTTTGTGGCACATTAGTATATGTGAAGGGGGAAACTTTTCAAGATGGGTGGTGACCATGGCGGCGATTTTGAAGTCGGACATTTTGAATCCAACTTTTGTTTTTTTCAATAGGAAGAGGGTCATGTGACATCAAACTTTTTGGGAATTTCACAAGAAAAACAATGGTGTGCTTGGTTTTAACGTAACTTTATTCTTTCATGAGTTATTTACCAGTTTCTCTTTGTTTACAGCCATTGACATGTCGCCGAGGTTAACACGTGAGGAGCGGATAGAAATTGTGTTGATGTCTGGTGAACGCAGTAACCGGGTCATTGCAGCAGATTTCAATGCGAGACCACCCATCTCCCATGCTACAGTTAGCAAACTGCTTGCTACGTTTCGTGAAACTAGTTCAGTGTTGGATTTGCCAAAATGTGGACGCATGAAATCTGTCTCTAATGAAGAAACATCAGTGGCTGTCCTAGCTTCATTCAGCAAGAGCCCACAGCGTAGCACTGTTTACCAGCATGCAGGCGGTACAGGTGCAGTCTGTGGGCAGTGCCGACAAACTGAATCAAACCCCTGTATGTAGAGGGAGTATCTCACAGGGCCTGAACCAGTGTAGGCCTGAAGTAAATATATCTGCACAAAATGGCTGTATTTCAAATCCCTGAATTAAACCCCTATATGTAGAGGGAGTATCTCACACTGTGTGAACCATTGTAGGCCTGAAGTAAATATATCTGCACAAAATGGCTGTATTTCAAATCCCTGATTCAAACCCCTGTATGTAGAGGGGGTATCTCACAGGGCCCGAACCAGTGTAAGCCTGAAGTAAATACATCTTTGCACAAAATGGCTGTATTTTAAATGGCTGTATTTCAAATCCCTGAATCAAACCCCTGTATGTAGAGGGAGTATCTCACAGGGCCTGAGCCAGTGTAGGTCTGAAGTAAATATATCTTTGCCCAAAATAGCTGTATTTCAAATGGCTGTATTTCAAATCCCTGAATCAAACCCCTGTATGTAGAAGAAGTATCTCACACGGTCTGAACCAGTGTAGGCCTGAAGTAAATATTGGTGCACCAAATGGCGGTATTTAAAATCTCTGAATGTAACCCAAATGTATTAAGGGTGTATCTCCCAATGACATCTGCATCAAAGGCTGGCAACTAAATTTTTTGTGCCCAAACGAGTGTTTAACAACTGAATTTGACAGCAGTATATAAGCCTATAATTTAACACGTGCTGATGCTGCGAGGCCTGAAAATAGTGTTTTTTGTCAAAAAAGTGTGTTTTTTCAAACCCCAGAAAATGATGGGTGTATTTCTACCTTAAATTACACACTGACCAGGGTGGATAAAAATCAATGATTTAAAAAAAAAAAAATTGTGATTTTTTTTATTTAAAATCAGATTTTTTAATATAAAATGCTTTTTGGAGGAAAATATATTACCATCCAAAGGTTATTTCATTATGAAATAAAGATTACTTTTTTAATTATGTAGAATAAGGCTGTATATGTTAAATTTTTTGTTAAATTCCATTAATCCATTCACAATGTCATGCTCTTCCAGAGGTTTTTGTAAGATTACTGGGTAGTTTCTCTGCCTACAAGATATTATCACAGATGCTTGGTTTAATTTTGGAGTTCTCAAAACTGAATTTATAACATGAAAAGAGTTGAGAATATTATATATATATATATATATATATATATATATATATATATATATATATATAATATTGTCAATATCCAGTATCAGGGTCAAAACTTAAGTGCTGAGGAAGAGGAGTTAGCTATGACATGGGTATCCAGCAATCATCCATCTGTAATGCCAACTATAATGAACTTCAAAGCCAAGGGGGGGGGGGGGGAACAATTAAAGAAATATATGTTTGCTGAAAATATTTTAAAGTAAGTCACACCAGTGAACTGGTGGAAGTCACTTAAGCACTTGGATTTAGAGACTGTTCAAGTAATGATTTCACTTTTAACAGCAGTAGCTTCTTCTGCGGGCGCTGAAAGAATATTCTCTTCCTTTGGACTCGTTCATTCTAAATTGAGAAATCGTTTGGGTCCCGATAAAGCAGGAAAGCTTGTTTTTCTTTTCCAGATTATGAACAAAGAAGATGATGAAGATGACGAGTGAGCTACAGAGGACATTATTAAGCTTTTCTTGTGTAGGCTGGGCTGACAGTCTAAGTTTCTTAAAATATATATATTTTCTTTAGCCAAATTAGTTAGCAAACATGGATGTTTAAGCAAATAACATGCTGTAATGTTATTGTTTCAGTTGAATAAATCCTATTTAAATTGTTATTATTAAGGTAATGATTATTTTTCTCCTTCCTAAGTACAACAGAAAAATTGTCCAAATATGAATCTTTATGTAAAAAACTGATTTAAATCAAGCCTTACTGACTAGTGATTTAAATCGTGATTTAAATCGGTTTGATTTAAAACAAATCCACCGACACTGACTAATACAGATGTTGTAGTTTGCCCCAAAAAAATGGTGATTTGCAATATCCCAAAATCTCAGATGCAGTGCTGGTGCACTGAGCATGCATAAAATGTCCGCTGCCGCCACCCACCCAACTAAAAGAATTCTAAAAGTTTTTTGTTTTTTTTGGTCAATGGCCTCAGGGCAGGGTAAAACGATTGTGTCCTGCACCCACACAACTATTTCTAGCCAGATCGCTGAGTTAGATTCTCTCCTATTCTCTCCCTGAAATCACAAGTACAGCAGCATTCTCTCCCTGCACTTGTAACAGCAGAGTGACGTGCCGCGGTACGTGACTCAAGCTTATATAGAGCCTGGGTCACATGCTGCTCTGGCCAATCACAGCCATGCCATTAGTAGGCATGGCTGTGATGGCCTCTTGGGGCAAGTAGTATGAGGCTTGTTGATTGGCTGCTGTGCAGCCTTTCAAAAAGCACCGAACCCGAACTTTTATGGAAATGTTCGGGTTCAGGGTCCAAAAATCCTAAAGTTCAGTACGAACCCGAACTTTACAGTTCGGGTTCGCCCAACCCTAATCATGACACTTAGATCACAATGTTTTTCCAGACGGAAGGTCCTCTTTAACCACCTCAGCCCCCCTAGCTTAACCACCTCAGCCCCCAGTGCTTAAACACCCTGAAAGACCAGGCCACTTTTTACACTTCTGACCTACACTATTTTCACCGTTTATTGCTCGGTCATGCAACTTACCACCCAAATGAATTTTACCTCCTTTTCTTCTCACTAATAGAGCTTTCATTTGGTGGTATTTCATTGCTGCTGACATTTTTACTTTTTTTGTTATTAATCGAAATTTAACGATTTTTTTGCAAAAAAATGACATTTTTCACTTTCAGTTGTCAAATTTTGCAGAAAAAACAAGATCCATATATAAATTTTGCTCTAAATTTATTGTTCTACATGTCTTTGATAAAAAAAAAATGTTTGGGTAAAAAAAAAAAAATGGTTTGGGTAAAAGTTATAGCGTTTACAAACTATGGTACAAAAATGTGAATTTCCGCTTTTTGAAGCAGCTCTGACTTTTTGAGCACCTGTCATGTTTGCTGAGGTTCTACAATGCCCAGACAGTACAAACACCCCACAAATGACCCCATTTCGGATAGTACACACCCTAAGGTATTCGCTGATGGGCATAGTGAGTTCATAGAACTTTTTATTTTTTGTCACAAGTTAGCGGAAAATGATGATTTTTTTTTTTTTTTTCTTACAAAGTCTCATATTCCACTAACTTGTGACAAAAAATAAAAACTTCTATGAACTCACTATGCCCATCAGCGAATACCTTGGGGTGTCTTCTTTCCAAAATGGGGTCACTTGTGGGGTAGTTATACTGCCCTGGCATTCTAGGGGCCCAAATGTGTGCTAAGGAGTTTGAAATCAAATTCTGTAAAAAATGACCTGTGAAATCCGAAAGGTGCTCTTTGGAATATGGGCCCCTTTGCCCACCTAGGCTGCAAAAAAGTGTCACACATCTGGTATCTCTGTATTCAGGAGAAGTTGAGGAATGTGTTTTGGGGTGTCTTTTCACATATACCCATGCTGGGTGAGATAAATATCTTGGTCAAATGCCAACTTTGTATAAAAAAAATGGCAAAAGGTGTCTTTTGCCAAGATATTTCTCTCACCCAGCATGGGTATATGTAAAATGACACCCCAAAACACATTCCCCACCTTCTCCTGAGTACGGAGATACCAGATGTGTGACACTTTTTTGCAGCCTAGGTGGGCAAAGGGGCCCATATTCCAAAGAGAACCTTTCGGATTTCACAGGTCATTTTTTACAGAATTTGATTTCAAACTCCTTACCACACATTTGGGCCCCTAGAATGCCAGGGCAGTATAACTACCCCACAAGTGACCCCATTTTGGAAAGAAGAGACCCCAAGGTATTCGCTGATGGGCATAGTGAGTTCATGGAAGTTTTTATTTTTTGTCACAAGTTAGTGGAATATGAGACTTTGTATGAAAAAAAAAAAAAAAAAAACATTTTCCACTAACTTGTGACAAAAAATAAAAAATTCTAGGAACTCGCCATGCCCCTCACGGAATACCTTGGGGTGTCTTCTTTCCAAAATGGGGTCACTTGTGGGGTAGTTATACTGCCCTGGCATTTTCCAGGGGCCCTAATGTGTGGTAAGTAGGTTAATGACCTGTGAAATCCAAAAGGTGCTCTTTGGAATGTGGGCCCCTTTGCCCACCTAGGCTGCAAAAAAGTGTCACACATCTGGTATCTCCGTACTCAGGAGAAGGTGGGGAATGTGTTTTGGGGTGTCATTTTACATATACCCATGCTGGGTGAGAGAAATATCTTGGCAAAAGACAACTTTTCCCATTTTTTTATACAAAGTTGAACAAGATATTTATCTCACCCAGCATGGGTATATGTAAAAAGCCACCCCAAAACACATTCCTCAACTTCTCCTGAATACAGAGATACCAGATGTGTGACACTTTTTTGCAGCCTAGGTGGGCAAAGGTGCCCAAATTCCTTTTAGGAGGGCATTTTTAGACATTTGGATACCAGACTTCTTCTCACGCTTTGGGGCCCCTAAAATGCCAGGGCAGTATAAATACCCCACATGTGACCCCATTTTGGAAAGAAGACACCCCAAGGTATTCAATGAGGGGCATGGCGAGTTCATTGAAAAAAAAAAATTTTGGCACAAGTTAGCGGAAATTGATTTTTTTGATTTTGTTCTCACAAAGTCTCCCTTTCCGCTAACTTGGGACAAAAATTTCAATCTTTCATGGACTCAATATGCCCCTCAGCGAATACCTTGGGGTGTCTTCTTTCCAAAATGGTGTTATTTGTGGGGTGTTTGTACTGCCCTGGCATTTGAGGGTCTCCGCAATCATTACATGTATGCCCAGAATTAGGAGTTTCTGCTATTCTCCTTATATTGAGCATACGGGTAATGAGATTTTTTTTTTTCGTTCAGCCTCTGGGCTGAAAGAAAAAAAATGAACGGCACAGATTTCTTCATTCGCATCGATCAATGTGGATGAAAAAATCTCTGCCAAAAAAAGAAAAAGGAGGGGAAAGGCGTCTGCCAGGACATAGGAGCTCCGCCCAACATCCATACCCACTTCAGCTCGTATGCCCTGGCAAACCAGATTTCTCCATTCACATCAATCGATGTGGATGAATAAATCATTGCCGGGATTTTTTTTTTTATATATACAAAGTGTTTGCCAAAGTATATGAACACCGCCACCTTCTCAGCTCATATGCCTCGGCAAACATATCTTTTACTGCAGAGGAGAAATCTCGTCTTGCAGCGCCGCATACACCGACTTGCGTGTAATCTGACAGCAGCGATGTCCGAATGCACATCAGTGCTGCAGCTGGTCGATCGGTTGGTCCACCTGGAAGGTAAAAAAAAACAAAAAAGAAAAAACCAGGCCGCAAAGCAATAACTTTATTAACTTTAGAACAGAACATATTAACTTTTTTAAACTTTTTTAACTTTTTTACTTACCGGTAAATTTTTTTTTGTTTAGTTTTTTTTACCTTTATAGAACAAACCTCTCCTTCCCCATGGGACAATGTGCAAAGCGCAAATCGCCCAAAGATGTGGCGAAGTACATTATGCACTTTATCCCAGGTGAAAGGAGAGGTTTGCAGCAGCTGAGAGTAAAAGGGCCCTAATAGCCCTGTGTGCCTGTCCTGTGAGATGCAATCCCTATGCTAGGTGTACCTGTGTGTGGTACTTCCGGAAACACTCACCAAAGCATAGGGCAGGGTCGTCAGGACAGTCAGGACAGAAATAGCGGGTGTCACGCCTTATTCCACTCCTGCTACAGACACGACATCTTTTTCGGGGTGACTGTTGGGTTGAGGTACCAGGAACGACACTGGGGAAATGTCGCTCGTGTAGACGGCTAACTACACTGGTGGATGGGGCCACGGAACCTCCTGGGTAAAGGAGGTTCTCGATGATCTCTTCCTGGAATTTGAGGAAAGATCGTGTTCTCCCAGCCTTACTGTAGAGAACAAAACTATTGTAAAGCGCCAATTGAATTAAATATACAGACACCTTCTTATACCAGCGTCTGGTTCTGCGGGAAACTAAATACGGAGACAACATCTGGTCATTGAAGTCCACCCCTCCCATGAGCGCATTATAGTCGTGGACACAGAGGGGCTTTTCAATGACACGGGTTGCTCGCTCAATTTGGATTGTCGTGTCTGCGTGAATGGAGGAGAGCATGTAAACGTCACGCTTGTCTCTCCATTTCACCGCGAGCAGTTCTTCGTTACACAAGGCAGCCCTCTCCCCCCCTTGCAAGACGGGTGGTTACAAGCCGTTGGGGGAAGCCCACGCGACTAGTTCGCGCGGTGCCACAGGCGCAAATCTGTTCTAGAAACAAATGCCTAAAGAGGGCCACACTTGTGTAAAAATTGTCCGCATAAAGATGGTACCCCTTGCCGAATAAGGGTGACACCAAGTCCCAGACTGTCTTCCCACTGCTCCCCAGGTAGTCAGGGCAACCGACCGGCTCCAGGGTCTGATCTTTTCCCTCATAAATCTGAAATTTGTGGGTATAGCCTGTGGCCCTTTCACAGAGCTTATACAATTTGACCCCATACCGGGCACGCTTGCTTGGGATGTACTGTTTGAAGCCAAGGCGCCCGGTAAAATGTATTAGGGACTCGTCTACGCAGATGTTTTGCTCGGGGGTATACAAATCTGCAAATTTCTGGTTGAAATGGTCTATGAGGGGCCGAATTTTGTGGAGCCGGTCAAAAGCTGGGTGGCCTCTGGGACGGGAGGTGGTGTTGTCGCTAAAATGCAGGAAACGGAGGATGGCCTCAAATCGTGCCCTGGACATAGCAGCAGAGAACATGGGCATGTGATGAATCGGGTGCGTGGACCAATATGACCGCAATTCCTGCTTTTTTGTCAGGCCCATGTTGAGGAGAAGGCCCAAAAAAATTTTAAGTTCGGAAACTTGGACTGGTCATAAAAGCTTCCCGGGTTGGCGGATATAAATTGTGTGGCATACCGGTTTGTCTCTGCCACGACTAAGTCCAAGAGCTCCGCAGTCAAGAACAGCTCAAAAAATCCCAGGGCCGAACCGATTTGAGCTGTCTCAACCCGAACTCCAGACTGGGCGGTGAAAGGGGGAACTACAGGTGCGGCTGAAGTTGGTGACTGCCAATCAGGGTTTGCCAGCACCTCAGGGATTCTAGGGGCTCTACGGGCCTGTCTGTACGGTGGCTGCGACGGGGTAACTAGTGCATGTGCCACCGTACCAGCTTCAACTGCCCTTCTGGTGCTCGCCACTTCACCATGTTGTACGGCAGTGCTGGTACTAGGTCCAGGGAGGGCTGCGCTCCTGGTGTATGCCTCACCACGTGATCCGGCAGCGACAGCCCCACTCTGCTGCTCTTGAAGCGGATCCTGCATAACCTGTGGTCTAGCGAAACGGGGCCGGGTACGCCTGGTGCTGCCAGGGACCTCCACCTCCTCGTCCGAACTTTGGGTCAGAGAGCCACTGCTTTCCACAGGTTCATATTCTGACCCGCTAGATTCGTCAGATGAGGGTTCCCACTCCTCATCCGACTGGGTCAGAATCCTGTAGGCCTCTTCAGAAGAATACCCCCTGTTTGACATTTGGACTACTAAATTTAGGGGTATTCCCTGAGACTACCCAAGAAAAAAAGCAAGCCTGTCTTACAAAGGGGAGGCTAGCGAAGTACCGGAGGCCGCTGCGGTTGATAAAAAATATCAAAACTGATTTTTTTATCGCCGCAGTGCGTGTAAAATGAATGTGCAGTGATCAAAAAAAAATTATTTTTTGTCACTGCGGTGGGGCGGGCGTGGGTGAACGCACGTGAGGGCGACCGATCAGGCCTGATCGGGCAAACGCTGCGTTTTAGGTGGAGGGCGAACTAAAGTGACACTAATACTATTATAGATCTGACCGTGATCAGTTTTGATCACTTACAGATACTATAAAAGTACAAATGCTGATTAGAGACACGCTATTCAGCGAATAAAAGTGACTGCGGTGCGGTGGGGTGGGCGCTAACTGACGCTAACTACCTAACCAAGGGGCCTAAACTATCCCTAAAACCTAACAGCCAATACCAGTGAAAAAAAAAAAAGTGACAGTTTACACTGATCACTTTTTTTCCTTTCACTAGTGATTGACAGGGGCGATCAAAGGGGTGATCAAAGGGTTAATTGGGGTGCAGGGGGGTGATCTGGGGCTAAGGTGTAGTGTTTGGTGTACTCACAGTTCAGTCTGCTCCTGTGCTGGATCCAACCGACGAAAAGGACCAGCACAGGAGCAGACAAGCCATATAACAGATCATATTTACTAATATGATCTGTTATATGACTTTTGATTGGATTTTTTGAAAATCGCCAGCCTGCCAGCCAATGATCGTTGCTGGCAGGCTGGTGACGAACTTGTTCTTTGAATTTTGCTTTGAGCGAAATCTCGCGTCTCGCAAGATGACGCGTATATGAGTGATTGTGCGCAGCGCTGCCACCTCCGGAACGCGAATCTGGCTGTGAGCTGTGCGCTGCGATTGGCCAGCGCTGCAGCCTAGGAGAAGGAGACGCCCACAGGACAAGAGAAGACCCGCCTACTATAACTTAAGCAAAGGTACCGGAGCCTAGAACGGGAGAATGGAGCGGCGCCCGGGGATAATAGTAAGTGCAGTAAGATCCCCGGGCGCCGCTCTATATGGCAGCCTACTCAGTTAACATCGTTTATACAGGTGAAAGGTCCTCTTTAACAACTGAATTTGACAGCAGTATATAAGCTTGTAATTTCACACGTGCTGATGCTGCAAGGCCTGAAAATAGTGTTTTTTTGTCAAAAAAGTGTGTTTTTCAAACCCCAGAAAATGATGGGTGTATTTCTACCTTAAATTGCATACTGACTAATACAGATGTTGTAGTTTGCCCCAAAAAATGGTGATTTGCAATGTCCCAAAAGTTCAGATGCAGTGCTGGTGCACTGAGCATGCATAAAATGGCCGCCACCGCCGCCACCCACCTAACTAACAGAATTATAAAATTTTTTTTTTTTTTTTTTTGGTCAATGGCCTCAGGGCAGGGTAAAACGATTGTGTCCTGCACCCACACAACTATTTCTAGCCAGATCGCTGAGTTAGATTCTCTCCTAGTCTCTCCCTGAAATCACAAGTACAGCAGCATCCTCTCCCTACACTTGTAACCGCAGAGTGACGTGCCGTGGTACGTGACTCAAGCTTATATAGAGCCTGGGTCACATGCTGCTCTGGCCAATCACAGACATGCCATTAGTAGGCATGGCTGTGATGGCCTCTTGGGGCAAGTAGTATGAGGCTTGTTGATTGGCTGCTGTGCAGCCTTTCAAAAAGTGCCAACAAAGCGCCGAACACCGAACTTTTACGGAAATGTTTGAGTTCGGGTCCGGGGTCCAAAAATCCTAAAGTTCAGTACGAACCCGAACTTTACAGTTCGGGTTCGCCCAACCCTAATCATGACACTTCGTTCACAATGTTTTGCCAGATGAAAGGTCCTCTTTAACCTGCTCAGGACCGGCGAACACAGGATTGCGTCCTGGCGGCGGCAGGTTTGTTCCTCCTGGACGCGCCGATGCGTCCTCTCCCGAGACGCGAGATTTCGAGCACAGCCGTCCCGCGCATGCGCAGTGCGGCCCGGGAACAGTTAGAGGAGAAGTTCGTCACCAGCCTGCCAGCCAATGATCATCGCTGGCAGGTTGGTGACTTTTAAAAAATTGAATCAGAAGCCATTTAACACATTATATTTATAAATATAATGTGTTAAATGGCTTCTGTGCTCTCTGCTGGTTCCTTTTCGTCGGTTGGTTCCAGCACACATCACTGTAAGTACTTACAGTACACTGCAAGTACACAGAGCACACATCACTGTAAGTACACAAAACACTAGGGATCGACCGATATTGATTTTTTTAGGGCCGATAATTTGTGAACTTTCAGGCCGATAGCCGATAATTTATACCGATATTCTGGGAATTTTCATTTTTGAGAAAAAAAAAAATTCCTACACAAATCTGCTGAAAATTAATATGTTTATTGTTAATGTGTATTTTTTTTTATAAGTCTTTTTCATTTATACTTAATATTTTTGTGTTTTTTTTTTTTTTTACTAACTTTTAGCCCCCTTAGGGACTAGAACCCTTGTCCTATTCCCCCTGATAGATCTCTATCAGGGTGAATAGGATCTCACACTGTCCCTGCTGCTCTGTGCTTTGTGCACACAGCAGCATGGAGCTTATCATGGCAGCCAGGGCTTCAATAGTGTCCTGGCTGCCATGGTAACCGATCGGAGCCCCAGGCTTACACAGCTGGGGCTCCGATCGGAGGAGCAGGTGAGAGGGGATCCTGTGGCCACTGCCACCAATGAGTAATACTGGGTGGGGGCGGGGGGCGCACTGCGCCACCAATGTTTTTACTATTGGCCGGGATTGGGGTGGGGGCGCACTGCGCCACCAATGATTAATACTGGGGGGCTTGGGGGGGGGGGGGGGCGCACTGCGCCACCAATGAAGATAAGTCTCTCATTCATATACAGGAGGCGGGAGCTGGCTGCAGAATCCCATAGCCGGCTCCCGACCTCTATGAGCGGTAGCTGCGATCCGCGGCACCTGAGGAGTTAACTACCGCGGATCGCAGCTATCGCTCATAGAGGCCGGGAGCCGGCTATGTGATTCTGCAGCTAGCTCCCGCCTCCTGTATATGAATGAATGAAAGGCTTATCTTCATTGGTGGCACAGCGGCCACAGCCCCTCCACTCCTCTTGTCTTCTCTTCTGTCATTGGCGGCAGCGGCAGCAGCAGCAGCACAGGGGGAGGAGACACTGCTTCCTTCTCCCCTGTGCTGCGGAGGGAACACAGAACGCGCTGAGAGCAGCGCGTTCTGTGTTCCCCATACGTTATCGGTATATCGGCAAAATAGATGCCGATACCGATAACGTTCAAAATCCTCAATATCGGCCAAACCGATAATCGGTCGATCCCTACAAAACACTATACATTTAGCCCCAGTTCACCCCCCATCACCCCAATTAACCCCCTTGATCACCCCTGTCAATCACTAGTGACAGGGAAAAAAGTGATCAGTGTAAACTGTCACTTTTTTTTCACCAGTATTGACTGTTAGGTTTTAGGTTAGTTTAGGCCCCTTTGGTAGGTAGTTAGCGTCTAGCCCACCGCAGTCACTGATTCGCTGATTAGCGTATCGCTAATCAGCATTGGTACTTTTATAGTATCTGTAAGGGATCAGAACTGATCACAGTCAGATCTATAATAGTATTAGTGTCACCTTAGTTCGCCCTCCACCCAAAACGCTGTGTTTGCCCGATCAGGCCTGATCGGTCACCCACACGTGCGTTCACCCACGCCCGCCCCAGTGACAAAATTTTTTTTTTTTTTTTATTACTGCACAATCACTTCACAAGCGCTGTGGCGATAAAAAAAAAAAATCAGTTTTGATATTTTTTATCAATCGCAGCGGCTTCCTGTACTTCGCTAGCCTCCCATTTGTAAGACAGGCTTGCTTTTTTTCTTGGGTAGTCTCAGGGAATACCCCCTAAATTTAGTCGACCAAATGGCAAGTAAGGGGTATTCTTCTGAAGAGGCCTACAGGATTCTGACCCAGTCGGATGAGGAATGGGAACCCTCATCTGACGAATACAGCGGGTCAGAATACGAACCTGTAGAAAGCAGTGGCAGTCTGACCCAAAGTTCGGACAATGAGGTTGAGGTCCCTGATACCACCAGGCGTACCCAGCCCCGTGTTGCTAGACCACAGGTTGCGCAGGATCCGCTTCAAGGGCAGCAGAGTGGGGCTGGCGCTGTCGGATTACGTGGTGAGGCATACACCAGCAGCGCAGCCCATCCTGGACCTAGTACCAGCACTGCCGTAGAACATGAAGTGGTGAGAACCAGAAAGGCAGTTGAAGCTGGTACGGTGGCACGTGCATTAGTTCCCCCGTCGCAGCCACCGCACAGACAGGCCCGTAGAGCCCCTAGAGTCCCTGAGGTGCTGGCAAACCCGGATTGGCAGCCCCCAACTTCAGCCGCACCAGTAGCTCCCCCTTTCACCGCCCAGTCTGGAGTTCGGGTTGAGACAGCTCAGATCGGATCGGCACTGGGGTTTTTTGAGCTGTTCTTGACTGCGGAGCTCTTGGACTTAGTCGTGGCAGAAACAAATCGGTATGCCACTCAATTTATAGCCGCCAACCCGGGAAGCTTTTATGCCCAGTCTTTCCGGTGGAAACCCGTCCAAGTTTCCGAATTTAAAACTTTTCTGGGCCTTCTACTCAACATGGGCCTGACAAAAAAGCATGAATTGCGGTCATATTGGTCCACGAACCCAATTCATCACATGCCCATGTTCTCTGCTGCCATGTCCAGGACACGATTTGAGACCATCCTGCGTTTCCTGCACTTTAGTGACAACAGCACCTCTAGTCCCAGAGGCCACCCAGCTTTTAACCGGCTGCACAAAATTCGGCCCCTCATAGACCCCCTTAACACCAAATTTGCGGATTTGTATACCCCTGAGCAAAACATCTGCATAGACGAGTCCCTGATACATTTTACCGGGGCGCCTTGGCTTCAAACAATACATCCCAAGCAAGCGCGCCCGGTATGGGGTCAAATTGTATAAGCTCTGTGAAAGGGCCACAGGCTATACCAACAAATTTCGAGTCTATGAGGGTAAAGATCAGACCCTGGAGCCGGTCGGTTGCCCTGACTACCTGGGGAGCAGTGGGAAGACAGTCTGGGACTTGGTGTCACCCTTATTTGGCAAGGGGTACCATCTTTATGTGGACAATTTCTACACAAGTGTGCCCCTCTTCAGGCATTGTTTTTAGAACAGATTGGCTGCTGTGGCACCGCGCGACTAGTCGCCGGGGCTTCCCCCAACGGCTCGTTACCACCCCTCTTGCAAGGGGGGAGAGGGCTGCCTTGTGTAACGAAGAACTGCTCGCGGTGAAATGGAGAGACAAGCGTGATGTTTACATGCTCCTCCATTCACGCAGACACGACAATACAAATAGAACGAGCAACCAGTGTCATTGAAAAGCCCCTCTGTGTCCACGACTATAATTTGCTCATGGGAGGGGTGAACTTCAATGACCAGATGTTGGCTCCTTATCTACCTTACCGCAGGACCAGACGCTGGTATAAGAAGGGGTCTGTATATTTAATTCAATTGGCTGTCTAATAGTTTTGTTTTCTACAGTAAGGTTGGGAGAACAAGATCCTTCCTCAAATTTCAGGAAGAGATCATCGAGAACCTCCTGTATCCAGGAGGTTCCGTGGCCCCAACCACCAGTGTAGTGAGCCGTCTACACGAGCGACATTTCCCCAATGTCGTTGCTGGTACCTCAAACCAAGCGCCACCCCAAAAAAATGTCATGTCTGTAGCAGGAGTGGAATAAGGCGTGACACCCGCTATTTCTGTCCTGACCACCCTGCCCTATGCTTAGGGGAGTGTTGCTTAGGGGAGTGTTTCCGGAAGTACCACACACAGGTACACTATTAGCATAGGAATTGCGTGACACAGGACAGGCACACAGGGGTCTTAGGGCCCTTTCACTCACAGCTGCTGCAAACCTCTCCTTTCACCTGGGACAAAATGCATAATAAATCACCGGTAAGCAAAAAAGTTAATGTTCTGTTCCAAAAGTTCAATAAAGTTTATAAAAGTTAATGTTCTGTTTAAATGTTATATAAAGTTAATGTTAATAAATGTATTGTGTTGCGGCCTGTTTTTTTTTTTACCTTCTAGGTGGACCAACCGATGAACCAGCTGCAGCACTGATGTGCATTCTGACAGAAGCATTGCGCTGCTGTCAGATTATACAAAAGTCGATGTATGCGGAGCTGCAAGACGAGATTTCTCCTCTGCAGTAAAAAAGATACGTTTGCGAGGCATATGAGCTGAGGGGCGGTGTTCATATGCTTTGGCAAACATTTCTTATAAAAAAAAAAATCCCGGCAATGATTTATTCATCCACATAGATTGATGTGAATGGAGAAATCGGGTTTGCCAGGGCATACAGGCTGAGTGGGTTTGGATGTTGGGCGGAGCTCCTATGTCCTGGCAGACGCCTTTCCCCTCTTTTTTTTTTTGCACATTTTTTGGCAGAGATTTTTTCATCCACATTGATGCGAATGAAGAAATCTGTGGCGTTCATTTTTTCTTTCAGGGTAGAGGCTGAACGAAAAAAAAAATAAATCACATTACCCGTATGCTCAATATAAGGCCTCATGCACACGACCGTTGTGTGCATCTGTGGCCGTTGTGCCGTTTTCCGTTTTTTTTCGCGGACCCATTGACTTTCAATGGGTCCGTGGAAAAATCGGAAAATGCACCGTTTTGCAGCCGAGACCGTGATCCGTGTATCCTGTCCGACAAAAAAATATGACCTGTCCTATTTTTTTGACGGACAACGGTTCACGGACCCATTCAAGTCAATAGGTCCGTGAAAGAACACGGATGCACACAAGATTGGCATCCGTGTCTGTGATCCGTGGCCGTAGGTTACTTTTTATACAGACTGATCCGAAGATCCGTCTGCATAAAAGCTTTTTCATAGCCGAGTTTTCACTTCGTGAAAACTCAGAACCGACAGTATATTCTAACACAGAGGCGTCCCCATGGTGATGGGGACGCTTCAGGTTAGAATATACTAAAAGAACTGTGTACATGACTGCCCCCTGCTGCCTGGCAGTGGGGCCCCCCGATGTAGTTAACACATTGGTGGCCAGTGCGGCCAGCCCCTCCCCCCTCCCCTGTAGTTAACTCATTGGTGGCCAGTGGCCCCCCCCTCCCTCCCCTGTAGTTAACTCGTTGGTGGCCAGCAGTAGCGTCCTGGTTGCCATGATTACCGATCGGAGCCCCAGCGATTAAACTGGGACTCCGATCGGTACTCTCCGCTGCCACCAATGATAGGGGGGGAGATTTTAATTAGGAGGGGGAGGGAGGGGAGAGGGCCCACTGGCCACCAACGAGTTAACTACAGGGGAGGGAGGGGGGCCCACTGGCCACCAATGAGTTAAATACAGGGGAGGGAGGGGGGGGCACTGGCCACCAACGAGTTAACTACAGGGGAGGGAGGGGGGCCCACTGGCCACCAATGAGTTAACTACAGGGGAGGGAGGGGGGGGGGGCACTGGCCACCAACGAGTTAACTACAGGGGAGTGGGGGGGCCGGCCGCACTGGCCACCAATGTGTTAACTACAGGGGGGGGGGGGGCTGCCCCCTGCTGCCTGGCAGCACCTGCCAGGCAGCAGGGGGCAGTCATGTACACAGTTCTTTTAGTATATTCTAACCTGAAGCGTCCCCATCACCATGGGAACGCCTCTGTGTTAGAATATACTGTCGGATTTGAGTTTCACGATGTAACTCAAATCCGACTGAATATTCTAACATAGAGGCGTTCCCATGGTGATGGGGACGCTTCAAGTAAAAATATACCATCGGATTGGAGAAAACTCCGATCCTATGGTATATTAAACTACTGACTTTACATTGAAAGTCAATGGGGGACGGATCCGTTTGAAATTGCACCATATTGTGTCAACGTCAAACGGATCCGTCCCCATTGACTTGCATTGTAATTCAGGACGGATCCAGGCGGACACCAAAACAACTGTTTTTTCATGTCCGTGGATCCTCCAAAAATCAAGGAAGACCCACGGACGAAAAAACGGTCACGGACCACGGAAAAACGGAACCTGTTTTTGCGGACTGCAAAAAAATACGGTCGTGTGCATGAGGCCTAAGGAGAATAGCAGAAACTCCTAATGCTGGCCATACATGTAATGATTGCGGAGACCCTCAAATGCCAGGGCAGTACAAACACCCCACAAATGACCCCATTTTGGAAAGAAGACACCCAAAGGTATTCGCCGAGGGGCATATTGAGTCCATGAAAGATTGAACTTTTTGTCCCAAGTTAGCGGAAATGGAGATTTTGTGAGAAAAAACAAAAAACAAAAAAAATTTCCGCTAACTTATTCCAAAAAAAAAAAAAAAAAAAAAAGAATCTTCTATGAACTCGCCATGCCCCTCACGGAATACCTTGGGGTGTCTTCTTTCCAAAATGGGGTCACTTGTGGGGTATTTATACTGCCCTGGCATTTTAGGGGACCTAAAGCGTGAGAAGTAATTTGGAATCCAAATGCGTAGAAAATGCCCTGTGAAATCCTAAAGGTGCTCTTTAGAATTTGGGCCCCTTTGCGCACCTAGGCTGCAAAAAAGTGTCACATGTGGTATCGCCGTACTCAGGAGAAGTTGGGCAATGTGTTTTGGGGTGTCTTTTTACATATACCCATGCTGGGTGAGAGAAATATCTCTCTAAAATGACAACTTTGTATAAAAAAAATGGGAAAAGTTGACTTTTACAGAGATATTTCTCTCACCCAGCATGGGTATATGTAAAAAGACACCCCAAAAACATATTGCCCTACTTCTCCTGAGTACGGCGATACCACATGTGTGACACTTTTTTGCAGCCTAGGTGCGCAAAGGGGCCCAAATTCCAAAGAGTATCTTTCCGATTTCACAGGGCATTTTTTACGCATTTGGATTCCAAACTACTTCTCACGCTTTAGGTCCCCTAAAATGCCAGGGCAGTATAAATACCCCACAAGTGACCCCATTTTGGAAAGAAGACACCCCAAGGTATTTCGTGATGGGCATAGTGAGTTCATGGAAGTTTTTATTTTTTGTCACAAGTTAGTGGAATATGAGACTTTGTAAGAAAAAAATAAAAAAATAAAAATTATAATCATTTTCCGCTAACTTGTGACAAAAAATAAAAACTTCCATGAACTCACTATGCCCATCAGCGAATACCTTAGGGTGTCTACTTTCTGAAATTAGGTCATTTGTGGGGTGTTTCTACTCTCTGGGCATTGTAGAACCTCAGGAAACATGACAGCAGGTGCTCAGAAAGTCAGAGCTGCTTCAAAATGCGGAAATTCACATTTTTGTATCATAGTTTGTAAACGCTATAACTTTTGCGCAAACCAATAAATATACACTTATTGCTTTTTTTTTATCAAAGACATGCAGAACAATAAATTTAGAGAAAAATTTATATAGAAATGTAGTTTTATTTGAAAAATTTGACAACTCAAAGTGAAAGATTTCATTTTTTTGCAAAAATTTCGGTCAATTTCGATTAATAACAAAAAAAGTAAAAATGTCAGCAGCAATGAAATACCACCAAATGAAAGCTCTATTAGTGAGAAGAAAAGGAGGTAAAATTCATTTGGGTGGTAAGTTGTATGACCGAGCAATAAACCGTGAAAGTAGTGTAGTGCAGAATTGTAAAAAGTGGTCTGGTCATTAAGAGGGTTTAAGCTAGTGGGGCTGAGGTGGTTAAGGTGCGGCAATACTTATACTTTCCATTGTGTTGTGTTCCGCTGTTACAGGGAACGCAACGCCCATGGTTAACCTAGCCTCTCACGACATTTTTTTTTTTACCCCAAGGTGAGTTTTTCTTCAAATCGCATGCGCATGGTGTTTTTTTCCTTGCTGCAGTGTTGTTTGGGAGTGGGTTGTTGCATACATTATTATATAAATTTTTCAGCGATACAGAAAACTATTTTTGGCATTTAATTCACTTTTCATAATGTAAGTCAATGGGGACGGACCAGTTTTCACTGACACAATAGAAAACGGATCCGACCCCCATTGACTTTCAATGGTGTTCAAGACAGATCCAAATGGATCCGTTCTAAACAGGTGCATGCGGTTGTATTATGTGAACGGATGCGTTTGTGCAGATCCATGACGGATCCGCACCAAACGAGAGTGTGAATGTAGCCTTATAGTAAATGTGACGGGCCGTCGGAGATAACGTCCCCACTAAGCCCCACCCATGTTCCAAAAAACTGTGAATTTATGACTTTTTCTACACTACAGTGATAGAAAATGCTTAAGTAATGTGCCTCAACGTGTAGTTTGTTTTCTTTTTAATTTAATATACATACAATAAAATGTATTTTATACTAGGGGATTATTCACATCTGCATCGGACGCAGCACTAGTAACCTATGTGGTCGATTTGTAAAATGCCTGATGGACTCCCTAGCAGAAACCTGATGGACCCCATGACAAATTATCAAAATCAAAAATACAAAGCAGTTAGTTTCTGTTATATGCTGGTTCGGGCGCTTCATTATTTTCACTGCTCTGCTTATATAATGGAGCAGAATAACGGAAATAACAAGCTGGTGTGAACCCAACTTAATGATGTATCATTTTTACAGCTGACCGACCAAAGATGCCTGTGACCATGATGATCACCACAGCAGTTAGGAATAGCTTGTTCCCATGCTCAGGGACACATTAGCCCTCATCCACTACAGCAAAACCAGATCATGATATTGCAAACTGAGGACACCCAAAAGACAGTGGTCATTAAGATTAAAATAGCCACATTTCTGAAGGGCAATAAAAAGCAGTCTGCACAGACTTTCTTACCGTACTGTGGATTTAGTAGCCATTGTTGCAGAAATCCATGAGACAACGCAGGAGAGACAAGGAATAAAAAAAACAAAAAAACAGCAAGTTAGCACATATGGACCAGAGAAAGATAACGCATTGAACTCACTAAGACCTCACGCACACGGCCGTGCTGTTTTTTGCGGTCCGCAAACCGCCAGTGTCGCCTTCCGCAATTTGCGGAACGGAAGTCGGCAATATAAATGCCTATTCTTGTCCGCAAAGAGCAGACAATAGGACATGTTATATTTTTTTTTTAACGGGGCCGCGGAACGGAGTCAGGCATGCGGAAAGCACACGGAGTGCTGTTCGCATCTTTTGTGGCCCCATTAAAGCGAATGGGTCCGCATCCGAGCCGCCAAAACAGCGGCTCGGATGCGGATCCAAAACAACGGCCGTGTGCATGAGGCCTAAGGATGATGGTGATTTATTTGTACGCCACATAAAAGCCTTTTCTTCAATGATGGAATGACACAGATATACTGCTCATGGAGATTGCCATCTACAGGCCTCCGACTTCTAATTAACACCAATACTACTGTAATGAAATTTTAATATCTACTTAGCCAAGCCCATGAGCGCCTCAGGAGCCCAGCTGGAAAGCATCATCACTCTCAATCTACAACAAGACAAGCTTGAAGCCATTTAGTGAAAAGGAAGGATGAATAAAAAAGGTCTATGGCGGGAAGATCCCTCTCCTGACAGGCTTGCGTTAGTAACTTCATACCCTACCCTTTCTGCAGCATCTATTCTTATGGCTCTATGCTCTGCCATTACCTTTTATTTCTGCTACAAGGTATGAATGAATTACTAGCAGTCTGCAGTAAGGGTACAGAAGGGTGGTAACCAGTTAGGGGAGTGTAAAGCACGATCTAATACCATCCAATCAATGCTGCTAGTGCCAGACTGTACAGGACACCCCCCGACTGGTTAACACACCTCTGTACCCTTACTGCAGATTTCTAGCAATTAATCCAATAACTTCTAACAGGAATAATAAAGTAATGGTAAAGCATAGTCATAAGAATAAATGCCATTACATGGGTAGGGTATGTAGTTACTAAAACAGATATGTCAGGTTATAGGTCCTTTTTAAGGCCATGTTTACACTATATTTCTGTTGTACACAGACCATATACAGTAGGAAATGAACTGCCTGTATATGGCAAATGAGTCAATAATCTATAATAGACTTGGCAGTATGTTGGGATATTTTTCTCTCACTGGATTGAACAGAATAGTTAACTTATCAATAGAAAGTGCAAAACAATTAGTCATATGTGTCATATGCAACTGTACGGTATACCGCCGCGTATATGGCGATGATACATTTGACATATACCGTTATGTGAATTATTTCCCTGGCGTCTATAGCAAAAATTAAATAATGCTGTGGACAGAGCCCAATATGAATAATTTTACAAGACAGTGGGCAGTTTAGCTTTTGAAATCAAGAAAAAAAAACAAAAAAAACTTTTTTTTACCATTTAGTGATTAACAGTCCGAGCATGTGACACAGCAAAGTGCACACAGCCTGGAAAGGCACCAAGAGTGACCAGCCTGTTTTGGCCCTTAGTGAATAGTGACCAAGCAATTTTTTTAATCTTCACATTCCAAGAGCTAAAAAAAAAAAAAACTATTTTTCCATCAACATAACCATATGAGGGCTGGTTTTTCTATGGAACAAATTGTAGTTTTTAATAGTGCCATTTTGGGGCACACAACAATTGATTAACGCTTATTACCTCTTTTGGGGGGGGGGGGGGGGGGGGATGGGGAAAAAAAGGAGATTTTTGTGAAACTCACCTGTAAAATCTTTTTCTCGTCTTTTCCATTGGGGGACACAGACCATGGGTATAGCTTAGAGATATTAGTAGGAGGGACACTATGCAAATGAAAGAGCTCCTCCTCCTCGGGCTATACCCCCCCGACTCCACCAGGAGGAACTCAGGCGTTGCACAAGCAGTAGGAGAAGGAGCAAGAAAAAATTATGGAAACCATCGGACCCAGCCATAAGGTCCAACCATAAACAGAAACTGAACTGAAGACCCCTCCTGCAACAGGCAGAATGGGTGGGAGCTGTGTCCCCCAATGAAAAAGACGAGAAAAAGATTTTACAGGTGAGTTTCACAAAAATCTCCTTTTCTCGTACTTTTTTCCATTGGGGGACACAGACCATGGGACGTCCTAAAGCAGTCCATGGGGTGGGAAAAAAAAAACTCAGCACCGCCAGGAGGAACGTCCAACGGTCAAACAGGAACCACAGCCTGCAAAACCCTGCGGCCAAAGACCGCATCAGCCGAAGCCAGTGATGCAACTGATAAACTTCGTAAAGGTATGTAAGGACGACCAGGTGGCCGCCTTACACAGCTGAGACACAGAGGCACGATTGCGTCTTGCCCAGGAAGCCCCCCACCGCCCTAGTGGAGTGAGCGGTAATCCTAGCCGGGGGAACTCTACCACAAGCGCGATAACCCGCGGAAATAGCCGAGCAGATCCAGAGCGTCATGAACGGCGGACGGAAGCAGTAGCCGCGAGATACACCTTCAGGGCCCGTACGACATCCAGGGAATGCAGTTCCTTGGGTTAGCCGGAGAAGGGCAAAAGGAAGGCAGGACAAGATCCTCATTAAGGTGGAAGGGAGAGACCACCTTGGGCAAAAAGGAGGGGACCGGACGGAGCACAACCTTATCCTGGTGGAAAACCAGAAAAGGCTCCTGACAGGAAAAAGCGGCCAGCTCCGACACCAGTCTGATTTAAAAGCTTGTGATGGGATTTGAACTCACAGCTTCTGCATAATAGGCCAGAACTTTAATCACTACGCTATGTAGCTGTATTAGAAGTTATGGCCACAAGGAAGACCACTTTCCAGGTGAGAACAGTCAGAGAGACCCCCCTCAAAGGCTCGAAGGGGGCCGACTGCAGAGCGCGCAGGACCAAATTGAGATCCCAAGGAGACAAAGGGGGAACATACGGGGAAACCGAATGTGCCACCCCCTGAAGAAAGGTCTTCACAGGACCCATAAGAGCAAGGGACCTCTGCAAAAAAAAGACGGCCAGCGCCAAAACCTGACCTTACAGGGAACTAAGCGACAGTCCCTGCTCAAGCCCAGACTGAAGAAAAGACAGTACCATCGGGATGGAAAAGCGAAGGGGAGGGAACCCCGAACTCTCACAAAAGGACAGGAAGGCCTTCCAGGTACGATAGTAAATCCGAGAGGAAGAAGACTTCCTCGCTCTGATCGTGGTCCTAATCACTGAATCAGAGAACCCCCTCTTCTTCAGGATGGCGGTTTCAACAGCCACGCCGTTAAACGAAGAGACCGTAAATTCTGGTGGAAGAGCGGGCCCTGAGACAGTAGGTCCTGTCTGTCGTGTAGAGGCCATGGGCGTCTGCCAGCATCCGAGCCACGTCCGAAAACCACGCGCGGCAAGGCCACCCTGGGGCGAGGAGAACGGTCGGGATCACTTCCGCCTCGATCTTGCGTAGAACCTTTGGTAGGAGAGGAAAAAATAGGGGAGGCTGAAGTCCTGCCACGGAGACACCTGCACGTCCATCCGTACGCCTTCGGATCTCGGGCGTGAGCCAGGACACTGGGAGCTTGTTGTTGAACCTGGACGCCATTAAGTCCACATCCGGACGGCCCCATCTGTGGCAGATTTCTTCGAACACTTCTGGATGCAGAGACCACTCGCCTGGATCCACCTTGTTGCGGCTTAGAAAGTCCGCTGTCCACTCCCGGAATGTAAACTGCTGACAACACTGGAACGTGCGTCTCCGCCCACGTCAGAATTCTCGTCACCTCCTGCATCACCATCCGGCTGCGGGTCCCGCCCTGATGGTTGATGTAGGCCATGGCCGTGGCATTGTCCGATTGAATCCTCACTGGGAGGCCCGCAAGGAGAAGGGTCCAATGGGAGGGAGAGGGAGAGGGAGAGATCACCCTCAGTTCCAGAATGTTGATTGGAAGGAGAGACTCTGCCGCCGACCAAATCCCTTGAACCGTGCGAGACTGGAGAACTGGTGACGACCGTCCAGGAGAAAAGGAAAAAGGATCTCCCCGACCTCAGGTTCAATGGGGATAGCCACCAACAGAGAGCTGCCCGAACCCGCTGAGACAAGCGGATGCAATCGTCTAGACCCAGAGAGGTTTTTGTCCCAGAGGGAAAGGATCTCCTGTTGTAACAAGCGAGTGTGAAACTGGGCATACGGAACGGCTTCGAAAGAGGCCACCATAAGACCCAGGACCCGCATGCATTCCCGTATGGAGAGGAACTGGGATCGCAGTAGATTCGACACTGCCCCCTGGATCTGGGAGGACTTGGAGGATGGCAGGAACACTCTGGCGGACAAGGTGTCCAAAAACCATTTCCAGGAAGGGGAGCTTCTGGGATGGGAGCAGAGAGGACTTTGGAAAATTGATTATCCAGCCGAACTGTTCCAGAGTCTGAACAGTGATCCGGACGCTGTCCTCGGCCTGCGGAAGCGAGGGGGCTTTTATCAGGATATCGTCCAGATAGGGCAGCAAAGGAATGCCCCTGGTACGAAGAAGCGCCATGATCGGTGCCAGGATCTTGGTAAAGACCCGAGGGGCGGTTGCCAACCCGAAAGGAAGGGCGACAAACAGAGTGACGAGCCCCAATGGCGAATCGTTGGTGAGATTCTGCGATCGGAACATGCAGATAAGCGCCATGGATGTCCACGGACGCGAGGAACTCCCCTGGAAGAAAATAAATAATAACGGAGCGGAGGGAGAAAAAACGTTCCGGTGGTCTGGACGCAAACTCTATCTTGTAACCAGACGTTACAATCTCTAGAGCCCATGCGTCCTGAACATGAGTCCAAATCTGCTGATAAGAAAGCAGGCGCCCCCCCACCACGGGGGGGGGGGGGGGGGGGAGCCATTTCATGCAGAAGATTGCTTGGGAGCAGAAGGGCGGGTCGACTGTCCTCGGGCGCCAGGTAGGCTGGGGTTTGAAAGAGGGCTGCTTGCGGGAGTCCTGTGACCCTCCTGCAGAGGAAGCAGGCGACGACTTGTTCGCAGAGAAGCGGCGAAAGGACTGGTACCGAGAACCGAAAGTCCTCGCCCGAAAGGGTGCTTAGCCCTAGCCTGGGGAAGGTGAGTGCTTTTGCCCCTAGTAGCGGCAGAGATGAACTCATCCCGTTGAGCCCCAAAAAGTCTGGAACCCTCAAAGGGGAGGTACGCAAGGGAACGCTTGGAGGAAGTGTCAGCATCCCATACCTTCAACCAGACCTCCCTGCGTTGAATGACCGAGAGGGCCGAAACGCGAGCAAAAAAGGGACCAATGTCCATGGAAGCCTCACAGAGGAATTTGGAGGCCTGAGACATCTGGAGAATCAAATCCAGCGTGTCCGCCGACGCACCTTGGTCCGCCAGGTCCTGGTGATGGCGCTGCAGCCACATTGAGAGAGCTCTGGCCACCCATGCCGAGGCAAAGGCAGGTCGCAGGGACGTGCCCGCCAGTGAGAATATGGATTTTGCCAGAGAATCTAGGCGCCTGTCCACAGCGTCCTGCAGAGAGGAGCAGTCCAGGACAGGGAGGGCCGTGTTTTTGGCCAACCTGGCTACAGGGGGGTCCACCCTAGGGGGAGAAGACCACTTCTCCACGCTGTCCGCCAGGAAAGGATAGAGAGTATCCATGCGTTTTGTGGCGGAAAACTTCTGATTAGGACGGGTCCATGCCCTGGCTATGACAGCGGAAAATTCCTCATGGACCGGAAAGACAGCAGCCTCCGGTTTTTTGGGAGGAAAAAGGGCGAACTCCCTCCTAGTGGAAGGAGGAGAATCGCGGCCCCCCGGCCGCGATTAGGCTCCGCCCCCCGATCGCATCATAGGAGCGGGAAAAGAGCTCACTGTGTAAAGAAGGGAAAGAAAATGGCCCCCGGCGCCGCTCAGCGTGGAAAAAACTAAAGTAAGGCGTCCCCAGCAAAGGGGATGGCAAGCCCAGAGAAGCGGAGACCGGAGGGGGAAGTGCTCAGAGACATGATAAGCCGGCAGAGAAGGAGCAGGGACATCCAGAGACGCCTGCCCAGTTAAGTGCCTCCATGACCCTTGCGCCCCAGACAGAACAACAATGCCACCTAGATCCCCATTCACCCAGGAGGCCCATAGGTCTCAGAGCAAAGAGGTAGGGAGGGAGGGAGGGAGGGAGGTAGGTAGGGAGGGGGGAGACAGAGGACATAGTTGCCTTGCAGCTTCATACTTATCTGCTCCTGCAGATCTTCTCCCTCGACTCCAGGACCAGCAGGGATGCACCTCTTCAGACATCTGACTCCTTGCTCAGGAGTGCAGTGCTCTGGAGGAAGGTGGCAGCAGGTGACCCAGGAGCTGGTGGGATGCCGGAGCTGACAGGTCGAGCCCGGATCCACTTGCCTTCTTGGGGGGATAATGGAGGCAGCCTGGCAACGTCCAACAAACTGCAGCGGGCACTCCATGGGGGACCAGGAAGGCGCAATGCCGACCTGCGTCCCCAGCTGGAAGAAAAATACCAAAAGGGAGACGAATGAAAGTGTCAACCTCCTTCACCAGACACTAAGCAAAGACTGAGTTCCTCCTGGTGGAGTCGAGGGGTATAGCCCGAGGAGGAGGAGCTCTTTCATTTGCATAGTGTCCCTCCTACTAATATCTCTAAGCTATACCCATGGTCTGTGTCCCCCAATGGAAAAAAGTACGAGAAAACAGCAACACTGCCACTGGTATTATTTCGGGATACATAACACTGATAACTTTTTATTGGTGGCAAAAAAAAAATACCAATTCTAGCATTTTTTTATTACAGCATTCATCACACAGGATAATGGTGAAAGTACCAAATATATGGACAGGATTTTATTTTTGCAATTTTTCCATTGCAAAGCCTTTTTTCAATGAAAATAGGTGTTTTTAACTTAGGGATGTTTTAATTTATTTAATAAAACAATTTTTTTTAACCATTTACTAATCCCACAAAGGGACTTTAACAGGAGATCTTTTGATCACTTAAAAGGGAACCTGTCATCAACTATATGCTGACCTCACCGTGGGCAGCATAAATAGTGACAGAAATGCTGATTTTTTGCGGTGTGTCATGAGCTAAAAGTAAGTGGTTGCTGAGAACCAGCATCATAATCATTGCAGCACAGGCCTGGAAAAGAGTCACGGCCATCTGAGAAGAGTCATGGTTATTCATAATCTCCTGCTCTCCCCGTCAATTTTCTGATGATTGGCAGTTCTCTCCTAGAGAGAAAGGGAGAAAACAAGGTAGAAGCCTGTCAGTCATCATCAGCAGGTGGACAGGGAGAGCAGGAATCCATGAATAACCATGACTCTTCTCAGGTGGCCGTGACTCTTTTCCAGCCCCAATCTGCAATGATTGTGATGTTGGTTCCCAGCAACCACTTACTTTTAACTCATAAATGACAGACTGAAATCAACTGACCTGTCTCTACTTTATGCTGCTGTTAGTATGGGGAGCATAAAGTTAATGACAGGTTCCCTTTAAAGAAGGCCTTTCACGGGTTTGTAGTAAGCGAGATAAATATCTGTACCTACACCCCACCCCCACCGCCACCCTGCCTGTTTTTTTTTTAACCACTTAAGGACTTAGGACGTGTCGGTACGGCATGGGTCCCGAGTCCTTAAGGACCCATGACGTACCGGTACGTCATAGCTTGAAATCGGTATTCCGGCGCCCCAGGGGTTAATCGGAACGGGATTTCGGCTGAAATCATTCAGCCGGCATCCCGTAACAATGCAGGGGGGGGTCATTTGACCCCCCCGCATCGGCGATCGCAGAAAACCGCAGGTCAATTCAGACCTGCGGTTTGCTGCGCTTTCTGCAGTTTCTGATCCCCGCAGGCCCTGACCGCGGGGATCAGAAGCTTTAGTGTCCCTAAAATATATATTTTACACCCCCCCTGCACCCCTGCATGATTTTTTGCCGGCGGGTGGTGCAGGAGGGGGAGTTGTGGGCGGTGTGGGAGGCGGGCGGTGCGGCAGGCGGGATCGCGATCCCCCGCCCGCCTCCCCTTGAATAATCGTTGGTGTTCAGTGGGTATACCAGGGTGCCAGCACATTGCTGGCATCCTGGTATAAACGGCTGACATCTGCGATGCAAATGTCAGCCGTTTAACCCTTTTCCATACAGCGGTCCGTACGGACCGCTGTATGGAAAAAGTTAACAGTAAGAGGGAGCTCCCTCCCTCTCCCATCGGGGGGCTGCTGTGCCTTTGCAGCCCCCCGATGGAGAGGGAGAGAGCTCCCAGACAGCCCCCCGACAGCCCCGTCCTTACCCTTCCCCGTCTGCGCAGTTCTGACAACTACTGAGCAGATGGGGAAGGTTCCCATGGCAACAGGACGCCGTCTCAGGCATCCTGCTGTCCATGGTGCTGAACAGATCTGTGCTAAAGGCAGAGATCTGTTCAGACAAAGTGTAAGTAATATACAGTACAGTACAATATATATTGTACTGTACTGTATTACACAGACATCAGACCCACTGGATCTTCAAGAACCAAGTGGGTCTGGGTAAAAAAAAAAAAAGTGAAAAAAAGTAAAAAAAATGTAAAAATCAAAAAACACATTTATCACTGATTAAAAATGAAAAAAAAAAAATTCCCTACACATGTTTGGTATCGCCGCGTCCGTAACGACCTGATCTATAAAACGGTCATGTTATTTTCCCCACACGGTGAACGCCATAAAAATAAAAAAATAAAAACCATTAGGAAATTGAAATTTTGCCCACCTTACTTCCCAAAAAAGGTAATAAAAGTGATCAAAAAAGTCGCATGTACGCCAAAATAGTACCAATCAAACCGTCATCTCATCCCGCAAAAATCATACCCTACCCAAGATAATCGCTCAAAAACTGAAAAAACTATGGCTCTTAGACTATGGAAACACTAACACATGATTTTTTTTGTTTCAAAAATGAAATCATTGTGTAAAACTTACATAAATAAATAAAAAGTATACATATTAGGTATTGCCGCGTCCGTATCGACCGGCTCTATAAAAATATCACATGACCTAACCCCTCAGATGACCACCGTAAAAAAATAAAAACGGTGTAAAAAAAGCAATTTTATGTCATCTTACGTCACAAAAAGTGTAATAGCAAGTGATCAAAAAGTCTTATGCACCCCAAAATAGTGCCACTCAAACCGTCATCTCATCCCGCAAAAAATGAGACCCTACTTAAGATAATCGCCCAAAAACTGAAAAAACTATGGCTCTTAGACTATGGAGACACAAACATTTTTTTTGTTTTAAAAATGAAATCATTGTGTAAAACTTACATAAATAAAAAAAATTGTATACATATTGGGTATCGCCGCGTCCGTGACAACCTGCTCTATAAAATTACCACATGATCTAACCTGTCAGATGAATGTTGTAAATAACAAAAAAAAAAAAACGTGCCAAAAAATCTATTTCTTGTTACCTTGCCGCACAAAAAAGTGTAATATAGAGCAACCAAAAATCATATGTACCCTAAACTAGTACCAACAAAACTGCCACCCTATCCCGTAGTTTCTAAAATGGGGTCACTTTTTTGGAGTTTCTACTCTAGGGGTGCATCAGGGGGGCTTCAAATGGGACATGGTGTCAAAAAAACCAGTCCAGCAAAATCTGCCTTCCAAAAACCGTATGGCATTCCTTTCCTTCTGCACCCTGCCGTGTGCCCGTACAGCGGTTTACGACCACATATGGGGTGTTTCTGTAAACGGCAGAGTCAGGGCAATAAAGATACAGTCTTGTTTGGCTGTTAACCCTTGCTTTGTAACTGGAAAAAAAATATTAAAATGGAAAATCTGCCAAAAAAGTGACATTTGGAAATTGTATCTCTATTTTCCATTAAATCTTGTGCAACACCTAAAGGGTTAACAAAGTTTGTAAAATCAGTTTTGAATACCTTGAGGGGTGTAGTTTCTTAGATGGGGTCACTTTTATGGAGTTTCTACTCTAGGGGTGCATCAGGGGGGCTTCAAATGGGACATGGTGTCAAAAAACCAGTCCAGCAAAATCTGGCTTCCAAAAACCATACGGCGCACCTTTCCCTCTACGCCCTACTGTGTGCCAGTACAGTAGTTTACGGCCACATATGGGGTGTTTCTGTAAACGGCAGAGTCAGGGCAATAAAGATACAGTCTTGTTTGGCTGTTAACCCTTGCTCTGTTAGTGGAAAAAAATGGGTTACAATGGAAAATTAGGCAAAAAAAAAAAAGAAATTCTCAAATTTCATCCCCATTTGCCAATAACTCTTGTGCAACACCTAAAGTGTTAACGAAGTTTGTAAAATCAGTTTTGAATACCTTGAGGGGTGTAGTTTATAGAATGGGGTCATTTTTGGGCGGTTTCTATTAAGTAAGCCTCACAAAGTGACTTCAGACCTGTAGTGGTCCCTAAAAATTGGGTTTTTGTAAATTTCTGAAAAATTTCAAGATTTGCTTCTAAACTTCTATGCCTTGTAACATCCCCAAAAAATAAAATATCATTCCCAAAATGCTACAAACATGAAGTAGACATATGGGGAATGTAAAGTCATCACAATTTTTGGGGGTATTACTATGTATTACAGAAGTAGAGAAACTGAAACTTTGAAATTTGCTAATTTTTAAAAAATTTTGGTAAATATGGTATTTTTTTATGCAAAAAAATTAACTTTTTTGACCCAATTTTAGCAGTGTCATGAAGTACAATATGTGACGAAAAAACAAATCTCAGAACGGCCTGGATAAGTCAATGCGTTTTAGGCCTCATGCACACGAACATATTTTTTTGCGGTCCGCAAAACGGGGTTCCGTTTTTCGGTGATCCGTGACTGTTTTTTCGTCCGTGGGTCTTCCTTGATTTTTGGAGGATCCACGGACATGAAAAAAAAGTAGTTTTGGTGTCCACCTGGCCGTGCGGAGCCAAACGGATCCGTCCAGAATTACAATGCAAGTCAATGGGGACGGATCCGTTTGACGTTGACACAATATGGTGAGATTTCAAACGGATCCGTCCCCCATTGACTTTCAATGTAAAGTCAGGAGTTAATATACCATCGGATCAGAGTTTTCTCCAATCCGATGGTATATTTTAACTTGAAGCGTCCCCATCACCATGGGAACGCCTCTATGTTACAATATACTGTCGGATTTGAGTTACATCGTGAAACTCAAATCCGACAGTATATTCTAACACAGAGGCGTTCCCATGGTGATGGGGACGCTTCAGGTTAGAATATACTAAAAGAACTGTGTACATGACTGCCCCCTGCTGCCAGGCAGCAGGGTGCAGCAACCACCCCCCCCCCTGTAGTTAACTCATTGGTGGCCAGTGGGCCCCCCCCTCCCCTGTAGTTAACTCATTGGTGGCCAATGCGGCCGGCCCCCCTCCCTCCCCTGTAGTTAACTCGTTGGTGGCCAGTGGGCCCCCCCCTCCCTCCCCTGTAGTTAACTCGTTGGTGGCCAGTGGGCCTTCTCCCCTCCCTCCCCCTCCTAATTAAAATCTCCCCCCTATCATTGGTGGCAGCGGAGTGTACCGATCGGAGTCCCAGTTTAATCGCTGGGGCTCCGATCGGTAACCATGGCAACCAGGACGCTACTGCAGGGGGGGGGGGGGGGGGGGGCCGACCGCACTGGCCACCAATGAGTTAACTACAGGGGAGGGAGGGGGGGGGGGGCGGCCACACTGCCCACCAATGTGTTAACTACAGGGGGGGGGGGGGGCTGCCCCCTGCTGCCTGGCAGCACCTTCCAGGCAGCAGGGGGCAGTCATGTACACAGTTCTGTTAGTATATTCTAACCTGAAGCGTCCCCATCACCATGGGAACGCCTCTGTGTTAGAATATACTGTCGGTTCTGAGCTATGAAAAAGCTTTTATGCAGACGGATCTTCAGATCCGTCTGTATAAAAACTAACCTACGGCCACGGATCACGGACACGGATGCCAATCTTGTGTGCATCCGTGTTCTTTCACGGACCCATTGACTTGAATGGGTCCGTGAACCGTTGGCAGTGAAAAAAATAGGACAGGTCATATTTTTTTCACGGCCAGGAAACACAGATCACGGATGCGGCTGCAAAACGGTGCATTTTCCAATTTTTCCACGGACCCATTGAAAGTCAATGGGTCCGCGAAAAAAAAACGGAAAACGGCACAACGGCCACGGGTGCACACAACGGTCGTGTGCATGAGGCCTTAAAGTTATGAGCACTTAAAGTGACACTGGTCAGATTTGCAAAAAATGGCCAAGTCCTTAAGGTGAAATAGGTCTGAGTCCTTAAGGGGTTAAATAGCGCTTCGGCACCCAGTTATGGCCCCCCGCAAATTTCACACTCAGTATGTTAATACTGAGCATCAGAGCAATGGAGTGGAGACGCAGTCTTTGTGGGCATCTCCTTCTCCCCTGGCTGTAGCGCTGTCCAATCTCAGTACAGAGCGTCACAGCCAGGACAGCGCTTGGACAGCTCTACAGCCAGGGGAGAAGGAGACACCCACAGAGAAAAACTGCATCTCCTCCCCATTGCTCCAATGCTCAGTATTAGCATACTGAGCACCAAATTTGCGGGGGGCCATAATGGGGCGCAGGAACGCCATTTTGAAAAACCAGGCATAGTGGCAGCACAGCTGGGGGGTACCCCGCAGGTACAGATATTTATCTCACTTACTACAAATCCATGAAAGGTCCTCTTTAAAAATACAATATACTGCATTCACGGGGCGCCAATGGAAGACAGCGGGAGCCCCCTTTCTCAAAACTACTTGCTATTGACTACTAGATGCTATTGACTGTGGCATCTAAGGGCTTAAATCGTCCAGATCGGGCACTGAGAGCAGAGTCCCTGCTCTCGCGGACTTAAAAGTCTGATCGTTTTTATAGTACACTACAAAAGTCATCTATTTGACCAGCCATGGGCACCCCGCATTGCGGGGTGACTTGTCCCATCTTTGTCGACAGCGCGTGGATCGTGGACCCATTTAAGTCAAAGGGTCTGTACTAGGGGTGGGCGATATGGACTAAAATCTATATTGCGATATAATTTTAAGCATGTGCGATATATATTGCGATATATTGTTTTCTATATTTTGGGGGGGGGGGGTGTTTAAACTTTTTTTTTACTTTTTATTTAATAACTATTAGCCTCCTTAAGGGCTAGAACCCTTGTCATATTCACCCTAATAGAGCTCTATTAGGGTGAATAGGACTTTACACTCTCCCTGCTACCCCGTGCTTTGTGCACACAACAGCAGGGAGCTGACCATGGCAGCCAGTCTCTCATCTGCCCCCCCCCCCACCCCCCCCCCCCCCCCGGCCTCTCATCTGCCCCCCCCCCCCCCCCCCGGCCTCTCATCTGCCCCCCCCCCCCCGGCCTCTCATCTGCCCCCCCCCCCCCCCCCGGCCTCTCATCTGCCCCCCCCCCCCCCCCCCCCCGGCCTCTCATCTGCCCCCCCCCCCCCCCCCCCCCCCCCCCGGCCTCTCATCTGCCCCCCCCCCCCCCCTCATCTGGCCACAGGGTCCCCCTCAAATTGGTGGCAGTGGGCAGTTCCGATCGGTTACCATGGCAGCCAGGACGCTACTGAAGTCCTGGCTGCGATGGTATGTTAGTAAGCAGCATTATATTCACGTGCGCCGTGGCCGCCGGTCGCTCCTTCTCATAGGTCTGTGCGGCGCATTGCTAATGCTATAAGCATTAGCAATCCACCGCACAGACAGAAGAAGGAGCGGCCGGCGGCGACGGCGCACGTGAGTATAATGCTGCTCACTAACATACCATCGCAGCCAGGACTTCAGTAGCGTGACTCCTGGCTGCCATGGTAACCGATCGGAACTGCCCACTGCCACCAATGATGAAGGGGGGGGACCCTGTGGGATATGGCCGGCACATTCATTGGTGGCGCAGTGGCCACAGTCCCGCCCCTCCTCCTCCTACTCTGTCCTCATTGGTGTTCAGCGGCAGCCGCGCACAGTGGGGAGGGAGGGACTCCCTCCTTCTCCACTGTGCCAGCTCAGGAGAAAATAGTGCACGCAGAGAGCGCGATCATATCGCGGTCCAGCAATATAGCGAAAATCCATATCGTGGCCCAAATTTATATCGCATAGGGCCCACCCCTAGTCTGTACCACTATGCAGAGTGCACACAGCTGGTGCCCGTGTTTTGGGATCCACAGTTTGTGGTCCACAAAACTGACACGACCGTGACAATGTCGTGTGAATGCAGCCTTAGGCTGAGTTCACACGAGCGTGTCCGGATAAGGTCCGGATGCGTTGCGGCAAACAAGCGCGAGTAGGTACCCAATTGCAGTCAGTTTTGACTGCAATTGCGTTCCGTTGTTCAGTTTCGCACGCGCGTGATAAAAAACTGACTGTGGTACCCAGACCTGAACTTCTTCACTGAAGTTCAGGTTTGGGTTCGGTGTTGTGATTGGACCATGTGATATGACATCACCACAGGTCCTTTAGCCGGCAGCTCATGATTAAAGAAGTAAGAAGAGACCGGCAGCTACGCGATCAAGAAGAGAAGGGGAGTTAATTATTTTTTAACCCTCAATTGACCACCTACTAAGCATTCTGTATTAAAGAATGCTATTATTATCCCTTATAACCATGTTATAAGGGAAAATAATATATAGACTGTCATCTTAGCAACCATGCGTGAAAATCGCACCGCATCCGCACTTGATTGCGGGTGCAATGCGTTTACCTCCCGCATTGTAACCGCGCGGAAATCTCGTCCGTGTGAACTCAGCCTTACACAGACATTTGGCCTGATCAGACGCTTTTGTACGTGGCAGGCCTGAAAGGCCCTTGTAAGGCCTCCAGCTGCAATCTTAAGGTCCCAATGGGAGAGAAAGGCAGACCGCTCCCTCTGTAAAGACCTTTGATGCAGGAGTTATTGACAGCGGTAAATAAGGGGTTGAATGGCCAGAATCAGCACTAGCACCGATCTTGGTCGTTGCAGTTGGGCGTCAGCTGTTTGCTATAGCCGACACCCACTGCTGATGGAAGCAGCTCAGCCCCCGAGCTTAAGCCATTGCTGTACCGTAAAAGTACGGCATGATGCACTGACGTTCAGCTGGCCATGCCATACATTTATGGCAAGAAGTGGCTAAAGGTGTTTTCCAACCATCAAGAGATATTGTTTATATCTATGCAGATGATAGGTGATAACTACTAGATCAGTGGGGCTCTGAGTATGTGTGTTCCCACACCATTCGAGGTCTGCGGGACTAAAGCAGATGGCAGAGAACAACAAGTAAGATATATTAATCTCACAGACTGCGACTTCGGAAGCTCACATGACCAAAAATGGTCTTGCAGTTATCACCTACCCCAAAAAAAACAAAAAAACACTTAACATGAAATGGAGAGTGTATTAGTAAATTTCCCATTAAAAGTGCCCTGTCTGATCCAGGAAGAAGTACAGTGGCGTCATAAAAAGATTAAAATGGACAAATTCCTGGGACCAGATGGCATAGTCCCCCGCAGAGGTCGCAATAACGCCTGTACAAGCGTCATAGACACCTGTTTAGGCCATTTTACTCCCTGGAAAAAGTCTAAGGCGTACCGATACTCACTGACGGGGTAAGTGGCCTTGCTGTGAAATTTAGTGGTGGTCTGAGTGCCTTATTTTTCTCTATAATGAGGAGTCTAAAGCCACCGCCGAGTGCCGTCTTTCCTCCCTGCTGCTCGCAGTACTGAAGACGAGCTCAATAGAAGGTCTAGGGGACCGTCTTCACTACCGTGCTCAGCAGTGAGGAAAAGTGGCTGAGCGCTTCAGACTCCTGCTTATAGAAGTCAGCGGGGGTCTCAGCGCTGGACACGCCAACAAGAGACCTCCATAACGGACCGACCTGTCACCCGTAGACCTCTACCTAGGTCACCCGTCAGCTTTCCTATGAATCCATCAAGGAAAATTCATTGCAGCATGTTCCATCAGACGCTGAACTAGGGATATTGTGCCTGTGTCCTGCTCTGCCAGTGCCTCAGGTCTCTTTAGAGTCTACCAACAGCCCCGGTGGCACCGACATACCCACCTGAGAGCTCATCTACAAGGACGTAACTTTGGTGGGCAGCAATGGCCATGTGATGGATGGCAAACCCCAGTGACCAGCGGCACAAACAGCAGCAAATATTTAAGGGATTGTCCCAAGACCAACATTATTTACCTATCCATACTTGACCCAGAAAACACTAGAACATGGTAACCAAGGTGGGGCCCCCAGCAAGTTATTCATAACTAATAGCAGAAATAAGAGGAATTGTGCAACATAAAGTCATAAGAATTAGGGATGCCCCGATACCAGTATCGGGACCGATACCGGGCATTTGCACGAGTACATGTACTCGTGCAAATGTCCCCGATACCTGTACGCCGCTTCTAAATATGTGTGTCCGTCCGCGGCCCCTGCATCTCGCATAGCTAATACAGCTTCAGAGGCAGCAGCAGGCAGTGTAATAGGAGCCTACTAGGACTGCAGCTAACGATTATTTGAATAATCGATTAGTTGCCGATTAATTTCTACGATTAATCGGGAAAAATGACAAAATTACAAAACAAAGCGGTTTATATGATTTTACTTAAAAAATTATGTTCAAAGGCCATATTAAAACAAATTGTGGATGGCACTGTTGTGGGGAGGATCTGTGGGTGGCGCTGTTATGGAGAGGGGGATATGTGCACTGTTATGGGCATAACAGTGCACAGATCCCCCCTCCCCATAACAGTGCACAGATCCCCCCTCCCCATAACAGTGCACAGATCCCCCCTCCCCATAACAGTGCACAGATCCCCCCTCCCCATAACAGTGCACAGATCCCCCCTCCCCATAACAGTGCACAGATCCCCCCTCCCCATAACAGTGCACAGATCCCCCCTCCCCATAACAGTGCACAGATCCCCCCTCCCCATAACAGTGCACAGATCCCCCCTCCCCCTAACAGTGCACAGATCCCCCCTCCCCATAACAGTGCACAGATCCCCCCTCCCCATAACAGTGCACAGATCCCCCCTCCCCATAACAGTGCACAGATCCCCCCTCCCCATAGCAGCGCCATAGACCGATCCCCCTACCCATAACAGCCCCGGCCCTGCTGCTCACAGCAGACTAATCACTCACTGAATCTTTATTTTACCTTACAATCGTGACGCTCCAGTAACAACAACTCTGCAGGCAGAGCGGAGGGCGGCGTAACGTCACTCACGTGACGCACCTGCTCCGCCCACTTTATAAATGAAGGAGGCGGAGCAGGCGCGTCACATGAGTAAGTGATGTTACGCCGCCCTCCGCTCTGCCTGCAGAGTTGTTACTGGAGCGTCACGATTGTAAGGTAAAATAAAGATTCAGTGACCGCCCGCCCGGCGCCCGCACGCATAGCAACGAATCGGCGATTATTCGATAACTGGATTCGTCGACAACGAATCCAGTTATCGATGATTATCGATTACATCGATTAATTGTTGCAGCCCTAGAGCCTACAGTGGAAGCTAGCCCCGCCCCTCTCCACCCTCCAACCAATCAGAGGCAACCAGCACTGATTCACAGCACAGGGAGCGTAGTGCAGGGACTCAGAGAATCGTCTGAGAGTTTATTAGTCTCTGACTCATTCGATTCTTTTAACTGTCAGAGTCCCTGCCAGGCTTCCTGCTCTGCGGCTCCCTGTAAGTCCGTCCGGGGGAAGGGGGGGCATTATTAGCATAGCATGTAGTGGGGCTGTGTGTGTGTACAGGTGCATGTAGCAGAGCAGGAAGCCTGGCAGGGACTCGGTGACACGTCTCTGACTCATTCGATTCTTTTAACTAATAAACTCTCAGACTATTCTCTGAGTCCCTGCAATAACTATACATTGTAATTACACCACAGTCTGCTCCACTGCATTCACTGCAGCAGAGCTGTGTTTGCCAGGAGCGAGTCCCTCTAAAGGTGTTGTGTCTGTCTTCTATGGCCCTGGTCCTTCCTGCCTGCAAGCTGCACATTGATCTCTAAAAGCAGGCATTAGGGCAAGAAGAAATATACATTACTGTATGATGGCCACAAGACTATTATACTGAGGAGGGAGGGCTTCAAAAATTGTTGTCCTGACTCCTTACAGTATAACATCTCCTTGTGGCCCCCATACAGTATAATGTCTCCTTGTGGCTGCCCCCATACAGTATAATGTCTCCTTGTGGCTGCCCCCATACAGTATAATGTCTCCTTGTGGCTGCCCCCATACAGTATAATGTCTCCTTGTGGCTGCCCCCATACAGTATAATGTCTCCTTGTGGCTGCCCCCATACAGTATAATGTCTCCTTGTGGCTGCCCCCATACAGTATAATGTCTCCTTGTGGCTGCCCCCATACAGTGTAACGTCTCCTTGTGGCTGCCCCCATACAGTGTAACGTCTCCTTGTGGCTGCCCCCATACAGTGTAACGTCTCCTTGTGGCTGCCCCCATACAGTGTAACGTCTCCTTGTGGCTGCCCCCATACAGGGTAACGTCTCCTTGTGGCTGCCCCCATACAGGGTAACGTCTCCTTGTGGCTGCCCCCATACAGTGTAACGTCTCCTTGTGGCTGCCCCCATACAGTGTAACGTCTCCTTGTGGCTGCCCCCATACAGTGTAACGTCTCCTTGTGGCTGCCCCCATACAGTGTAACGTCTCCTTGTGGCTGCCCCCATACAGTGTAACGTCTCCTTGTGGCTGCCCCCATACAGTGTAACGTCTCCTTGTGGCTGCCCCCATACAGTGTAACGTCTCCTTGTGGCTGCCCCCACACAGTGTAACGTCTCCTTGTGGCTGCCCCCATACAGTGTAACGTCTCCTTGTGGCTGCCCCCATACAGTGTAACGTCTCCTTGTGGCTGCCCCCATACAGTGTAACGTCTCCTTGTGGCTGCCCCCATACAGTGTAACGTCTTCTTGTGGCTGCCCCCATACAGTGTAACGTCTCCTTGTGGCTGCCCCCATACAGTGTAACGTCTCCTTGTGGCTGCCCCCATACAGTGTAACGTCTCCTTGTGGCTGCCCCCATACAGTGTAACGTCTCCTTGTGGCTGCCCCCATACAGTGTAACGTCTCCTTGTGGCTGCCCCCATACAGTGTAACGTCTCCTTGTGGCTGCCCCCATACAGTGTAACGTCTCCTTGTGGCTGCCCCCATACAGTGTAACGTCTCCTTGTGGCTGCCCCCATACAGTGTAACGTCTCCTTGTGGCTGCCCCCATACAGTGTAACGTCTCCTTGTGGCTGCCCCCATACAGTGTAACGTCTCCTTGTGGCTGCCCCCATACAGTATAACGTCTCCTTGTGGCTGCCCCCATACAGTATAACGTCTCCTTGTGGCTGCCCCCATACAGTATAACGTCTCCTTGTGGCTGCCCCCATACAATATAACGTCTCCTTGTGGCTGCCCCCATACAGTATAATGTCTCCTTGGAATGTTATAGTTCTGTTTTTGGGACTTTTGGTTGGTCAGTGGTCAGAAAATACATGTGTGTGTATTTTATTGTTAAAATTAGTATCGGTAATTGGTATCGGTGAGTACTTAAATAAAAGTATCGGTACTCGTACTCAGTCTTAAAAAAATGCTATCGGGACATCCCTAATAAGAATAGATGCTCCAGGATTGTTATTACATGGGGGGTGCAAGTAGTTTCCAAAACAGAGAAATCCGGAGAGGTGTGGGGTCCTCTTTAAATATTGATCTTCGGACAAACCCTTTAAACCTCATAAAATCAGAGCAACAGTGACCTCAGTGGTGCCGACCCCCTCAGAGCAACAGTGACCTCAGTGGTGCCGACCCCCTCAGAGCAACAGTGACCTCAGTGGTGCCGACCCCCTCAGAGCAACAGTGACCTCAGTGGTGCCGACCCCCTCAGAGCAACAGTGACCTCAGTGGTGCCGACCCCCTCAGAGCAACAGTGACCTCAGTGGTGCCGACCCCCTCAGAGCAACAGTGACCTCAGTGGTGCCGACCCCCTCAGAGCAACAGTGACCTCAGTGGTGCCGACCCCCTCAGAGCAACAGTGACCTCAGCTAAATTAAAAATGGTCTAAATTTGCTATTTATGCATGGTAGACAGTTCTAGAGTACTAGTAATAGTTTCCCTGCATAAATAGCAACCCCTTAATGTTATACAGGCCTTCGTATTAACTATTTGAATTACTGTAACTTTCGTACTCCTCATCGGCTGAAAATACTCCTCAAAAATGGTAAGAGGAGTATTTTTACTCTTCCAGAAAAAATGTAGCGCGACCTCTGGACTCCCGTATCCTATGAGAATTAAGTAATGTCACAGCCAGTCCCTTATTTCCAATATTTAAGAACTCTATACTGACAGGGAGTATTACACAGGATTGGCACACAGCAAATGTGGTGCCAATATTCGGTCTCGATATAGGTGCAGGTTCCAATGATAGGCCCCGCACCTCACCTATGAGACAACTACTTAAACACTGACAAATGTAAGGTTATGTACATGAGAAGGAATAATAAAAGCCACCTGTACATACTAAATGGTAAACACTGAGTAAGGCCGAATGCACACGGCCGTGTTCCGCGGTATGCCGGGCTGGATTCCTGTTCAGAGCAGGAGCGCACGGCGTCATTGGTTGCTATGACGCCGTGCGCTTCATGCCGCCGCTGCTGTACAGTAATACACTCGTATAGTGTATTACTGTAGTGCAGCGGCGGCATGAAGTGCACGGTGTCACAGCAACCAATGACGCCGTGCGCTCCTGCTCTGAACAGGAATCCAGCCCGGCATACCACGGACCGCTCTCGGCCGCGGAACACGGCCGTGTGCATTCGGCCCAACACTGACATGGAAAAGGACAGCTGACTTAACTGTAGAAACCAGTGTCAGGCAGCTGCTGCCAAGGCCAATAAGATATAGGTTGCATCAAAAGGGGCGTAGATGCACGTGATGAGAAAATAGTCCTGCCACTTTACATTACCCACACATGGAGTATTGTGTAGAATTCTGGGCTCCTGTGAACAAGACAGACATAAAGCTGGAGAGGGTTCAGAGGAGGGCAACTAAAGCCAACGCTCGGCTATTTTTGCCACTTCCATAGAAATGAATGGAGGGCAGCCATGCACGCGCAGTCTGCTCTCCTTTAACTTTGCCAGCTTCATTTTAGAATATGCCACAAAATTTTGGAACCAACAGGTATGCCAGACACACATGAGCGAGTTATCATCCACACTTTATGTAGGACATTTTCTGGTAAACCTGAAGAGCTCAAATTTCAGGAGCCCTGACTGAAAGCCATGATTCTGCCGCTAGTACCCTGAAGTTATGGGACCTTTATAACAGAAAATATGCATGTCAGAAATTATAACTTCACCTGGCTCTATGGATCAGATGGTAACCAGAAGCTGAGTGCAAGAGGACGAGTCTTTCTAGTTCAAAACAATGCAAACTACAACTGGTACAACCAGAAAACATTCTGGACGCACAAGAATGAAGTCCATGTCCTAAGGGGGGGGACAAGAAAGCTGAAATGGACAGTATTGGAACAAGAGTCAAGCAAATCCTAAATTTGCAGATTCTTGCCCTTTATATTAGAAATGCGAAGGGAAACTTACACTGCTCAAAGACTTACATATTGAGTAACATCATTTAACAGTTGAAAAGTTGCATCTAAGGCCTCATGCACACGACCGTGGTGTGTTTTGCGGTACGCAAAACACGGATGGCGTCCGTGCGCATTCCACAACGGCACGGACAGCCTTCAATATAAATGCCTGTTCTTGTCCGCATCTTTTGCGGCCCCATTGATGTTAATGGGTCCGCACCAGAGCACCAAAATCTGCAGCTCGGATGCGGACCCGAAAAACGGTCGTGTGCATGAGGCCTAAAATTGAGAAAAATGTTCATTTGTCTTCTGACCAAAAATTAGAGCCCAAATGAAGAAAGTAGATGGGTTGTCATGGTAAATGTACATTTAGAGTCATTTATCAAAAGGCAAAGGTTGAAAAGATGCAAAATGAAATTAAAACACAATACCTAACACAACAGCTATATTAAGGGAAAATGCACACGTTCAGGATTGCGTGCAGATATTTTTCACGCGGATTTGCGTGCAGAAAATCCGCACCGTTGGTTATGTATATTGTATTCTATGAGAATTAGAAATTCTCATGCACACGAGGCAGATTTTTTCCATGCAGATTTTAAAATCTGCAGCATGTCAATTTTTTTTTTTTCCTGACCGGATTTTCTCCATTCACTTGGGGAGAGGAAAATCTGCAGCAAATCGGCATCAATTGATGCGGATTAACCACACTGATTTTCCTGCGAACACCTGTGGATTTCAGTGCGGATTGTCCGCACATAAATCCTGAATGTGTGCATTTACCCTTAGTGTTCAGTAAATGTCATCACAAAGCGCATTTCTTTGTAAGAAGCAGACGCAATGACAGGAAACGGCGATTATGCCACCCCCATCACTGAACCCCTCAGATGCCACGTTCATCACTGATCACGACATTGAGAATAGTAAAGGCTTTCAGGGGTTAATCCATTTTTTAATAAAACATCCATTTGAGCATGATAAGAGCGCCGTGGCCATCTTGATTGAAGATTCCTTGCATGCATGGTGACATCATACATCACCAAGGACGAGATTCTGCACAGGATTTTTAGGTTTTTTTTTTTAACGCCATTTCAGGGAAAATTGATTTGTCACCACAAAACACGAGGAAATTCAGCTTTGCAGTGAATTGAATTTTCCCTGAAATAAGGATCAAAGTCTACTTCAGATACTTCACAGATTGTAAGCTCTTGCAAGCAGGGTTCTCATTCCTCTTGTTGTAATTGACTTGTCTGTTACTGTGTTATTTATGACAGTACATGGGCCCCTGAACTGTAAAGCGTTGCAGAATATGTTGGCGCTATAGAAATAAAGATTATTATGATTCAATGCCCAGTCCCCAGCACCTGCATCCATATCACTGCATCTCCCTGTCGCAAGGCCTGTGTCTGGGCATAAATTAAAGGGGTATTCCAATTATTAGAAGTTACCCTCTATCCACAGGATAGGGAACAACTATCAGATTGGTGGGGGGCTGTTCATTTCAGGGTTAAGGGGCCCCGTTCTTGTGATCAGTGGGGGTCAAAACAGTAGGACAGCTACTGATCTGATAGTTGTCCCCTATTCGGTACATAGGGGATTATGTCTAACAACCAGAATAGCCCTTTAAGTGCACCCTCTGTCAGTGAAGCGGACATCCCCAAGGAAAGGTGGGACAAATGGGACTGAAAGGGTGAGGTGGTCCAGGATGAGGAAAGACCACCATTGGACGATACTTCACTTGGTGGGCTACAAGAAGCAGGGTAGAAAAGAGAGTGTATAACTGCAGGAGCCCAACTCGCGGAGGATGGCTATTACCATGGAAACACATAGGTCTGTTTAGGAGTTGTACATAAAGTAGAAAAAAAATAAGATTAAACTGCAAAGGTGGAAGGGCTCTTCTACTTCTATAATAGCTGTGGAATGGGTGGGGGCCCAGAATAATCCCGCACTGGGCACAACATTCTGGGCTGAGAACCCCCAACAAACCCTTTATTCAGACAGCGACCCAAGGGCCTTCTCCAGGACTCCTCTAATCTACCCATAGACCCGTGTGTATTCTAGGTGGGGAAATGTAACCTCTAGGACGAGGCATGATCAGATATAAGTGGACACACTTCACCCAGCCCGAATGAGAGCTCTGCTCCTTCCCCTCAGTCACCTCATGAGATATTCGCGGAACTCCTTGCTCCTGACATAGTCCACCGCTTTGCGGGCCAGTACTCCTGCCATGATGTCTGCTCACACTGACTGAACCCGCACCACAGCCGCGCGCTCCTCACAACAAACCGACTAACCTCGCGTGAGCGCGCGTCAAACCCACGTGACTTGGCGTCAGCCAGAACCAAGGGCATTTGAAAGGATTCGCTATGCACCCGCCGCGGCCATGTTGGATTCTGGCATTTTTAGTCGGCACATAGACATTCCCAGGGACAGCATGTCGTTATTTTCAGTTGTGTTCTAAAAGTGTTTGTGAACGTGTTGAAACGTAACTATTCGGACCGTTGGTGCGGTAATATTTGAGACTGAGCCCCGAGTCTGAGAACATGGCGGCAAGGTGACAGCACTGGCCTCTACCCGTGCGCGCGCGCGTCTTGTAGCGCGTTGTCAGTTTGGGGGCTTGTCTTTACGCGTTGTTCTAATTGGTTAGCGGACAGGGATTGGATGATAACGTGGCGTCATTGGCTGTTGTTCCCAGGGTCACCTTGTATAGGTGTGACTGTTTCCTCGTTCTCCTCAGGGTCTTGTGTAGGTCACGTGACGCCGTACATGCCTTGTCTTGTACTTTTATAATGAATCCTGAACAGTAATTCCAGTACAAGGTCGATTAACTGCTTGAAGTGTATGTGTAGATGGCTGCTCTGAAAGAGCCCTTCAAGCTTTTGCTACAGACCTGCATTCATCTTTACAGCGAAAACTGCTGTAATACTGCATGTCTTTAGGCTAGGTTCACACGGATGCATGTTTTTTTTTTCACATCACGTTTTATGTCTCCGTTTAACATGTACGTTACAAAAAAAAGATACAAAAACGCAGCACACCACGTTCTTGTATCCTGCATAGTCCTGAAAAAAAACCATATACGTTTATTTTACAATAGTAAAAAAAATATATACTTTTTTTTATTGATTTTTTACAATGAAACTCTATGGTGAACGGAGGGCACTGTATGGCATCAGTGTGAGGCATCCATTTAATGTATATATTTTTTGTATACATTAACCCTTTCAGGACCGGGCCATTTTTCACCTTCCTGCCCTGACCATTTTTAGCAAATCTGACCAGTGTCACTTTAAGTGGTGATAACTTTAAAACGCTTTGACTTATCCAGGCCATTCTGAGATTGTTTTCTCGTCACATATTGTACTTCATGACACTGGTAAAATTGAGTCCATTTTTATTTAGAAAAAAAAAATACCAAATTTACCAAATGTGGAAAAATTTGAAAATTTCCAAATTTCAATTTCTCTACTTTTATAATATATAATAATACCTCCAATAATAGTTATCACTTTACATTCCCCATATGTCTACTTCATGATTAGATCATTTTGAAAATGAGATTATTTTTTTGAGTAATATGTTGTAGATGAAGGTCGGCACTGCTAGAATGGTTGTGGTGCACGTGTCAATAGGCGGGCGTCCCAACGTGCAATAGAAAGAAGGAAGACCGGCACTCGTGATGGATGTTTCAATGCGATTTATTCAGTCACTTATTATAGCATAGTGACGCGTTTCAGCACACACTCGTGCTTTCTTCAGACTGTATAATACACTCCTACCATTGTGCCTTATACAGGGAGTGCAGAATTATTAGGCAAATGAGTATTTTGACCACATCATCCTCTTTATGCATGTTGTCTTACTCCAAGCTGTATAGGCTCGAAAGCCTACTACCAATTAAGCATATTAGGTGATGTGCATCTCTGAAATGAGAAGGGGTGTGGTCTAATGACATCAACACCCTATATTAGGTGTGCATAATTATTAGGCAACTTCCTTTCCTTTGGCAAAATGGGTCAAAAGAAGGACTTGACAGGCTCAGAAAAGTCAAAAATAGTGAGATATCTTGCAGAGGGATGCAGCACTCTTAAAATTGCAAAGCTTCTGAAGCGTGATCATCGAACAATCAAGCGTTTCATTCAAAATAGTCAACAGGGTTGCAAGAAGCGTGTGGAAAAACCAAGGCGCAAAATAACTGCCCATGAACTGAGAAAAGTCAAGCGTGCAGCTGCCAAGATGCCACTTGCCACCAGTTTGGCCATATTTCAGAGCTGCAACATCACTGGAGTGCCCAAAAGCACAAGGTGTGCAATACTCAGAGACATGGCCAAGGTAAGAAAGGCTGAAAGACGACCACCACTGAACAAGACACACAAGCTGAAACGTCAAAACTGGGCCAAGAAATATCTCAAGACTGATTTTTCTAAGGTTTTATGGACTGATGAAATGAGAGTGAGTCTTGATGGGCCAGATGGATGGGCCCGTGGCTGGATTGGTAAAGGGCAGAGAGCTCCAGTCCGACTCAGACGCCAGCAAGGTGGAGGGGGAGTACTGGTTTGGGCTGGTATCATCAAAGATGAGCTTGTGGGGCCTTTTCGGGTTGAGGATGGAGTCAAGCTCAACTCCCAGTCCTACTGCCAGTTTCTGGAAGACACCTTCTTCAAGCAGTGGTACAGGAAGAAGTCTGCATCCTTCAAGAAAAACATGATTTTCATGCAGGACAATGCTCCATCACACGCGTCCAAGTACTCCACAGCGTGGCTGGCAAGAAAGGGTATAAAAGAAGAAAATCTAATGACATGGCCTCCTTGTTCACCTGATCTGAACCCCATTGAGAACCTGTGGTCCATCATCAAATGTGAGATTTACAAGGAGGGAAAACAGTACACCTCTCTGAACAGTGTCTGGGAGGCTGTGGTTGCTGCTGCACGCAATGTTGATGGTGAACAGATCAAAACACTGACAGAATCCATGGATGGCAGGCTTTTGAGTGTCCTTGCAAAGAAAGGTGGCTATATTGGTCACTGATTTGTTTTTGAATGTCAGAAATGTATATTTGTGAATGTTGAGATGTTACAGTGGGGGAAATAATTATTTGACCCCTCACTGATTTTGTAAGTTTGTCCAATGACAAAGAAATGAAAAGTCTCAGAACAGTATCATTTCAATAGTAGGTTTATTGTAACAGTGGCAGATAGCACATCAAAAGGAAAATCGAAAAAATAACTTTAAATAAAAGATAGCAACTGATTTGCATTTCATTGAGTGAAATAAGTATTTGAACCCTCTAACAAAAAAAGACTTAATACTTGGTGGAAAAACCCTTGTTTGCAAGCACAGAGGTCAAACGTTTCTTGTAATTGATGACCAAGTTTGCGCACATTTTAGGAGGAATGTTGGTCCACTCCTCTTTGCAGATCATCTCTAAATCCCTAAGGTTTCGAGGCTGTCTCTGTGCAACTCTGAGCTTGAGCTCCCTCCATAGGTTTTCGATTGGATTAAGGTCCGGAGACTGACTAGGCCACTCCATGACCTTAACCACTTAAGGACCACAGGTTTATACCCCCCTAAAGACCAGGCCCTTTTTTACAAATCGGCACTACACTACTTTCACCGTTTATTGCTCGGTCATGCAACTTACCACCCAAATGAATTTTACCTCCTTTTCTTCTCACTAATAGAGCTTTCATTTGGTGGTATTTCATTGCTGCTGACATTTTTACTTTTTTTGTTATTAATCGAAATTTAATGATTTTTTTGCAAAAAAATGACATTTTTCACTTTCAGTTGTAAAATTTTGCAAAAAAAACGAGATCCATATAGAAATTTTGCTCTAAATTTATAGTTCTACATGTCTTTGATAAAAAAAAAATGTTTGGGTAAAAAAAAAATGGTTTGGGTAAAAGTTATAGCGTTTACAAACTATGGTACAAAAATGTGAATTTCCGCTTTTTGAAGCAGCTCTGACTTTCTGAGCACCTGTCATGTTTCCTGAGGTTCTACAATGCCCAGACAGTACAAACACCCCACAAATGACCCCATTTCGGAAAGTACACACCCTAAGGTATTCGCTGATGGGCATAGTGAGTTCATAGAACTTTTTATTTTTTGTCACAAGTTAGCGGAAAATGATGATTTTTTTTTTTTTTTTTTTTTTTTTCTTACAAAGTCTCATATTCTACTAACTTGTGACAAAAAATAAAAACTTCTATGAACTCACTATGCCCATCACGAAATACCTTGGGGTCTCTTCTTTCCAAAATGGGGTCACTTGTGGGGTAGTTATACTGCCCTGGCATTCTAGGGGCCCAAATGTGTGGTAAGGAGTTTGAAATCAAATTCTGTAAAAAATGACCAGTGAAATCCGAAAGGTGCTCTTTGGAATATGGGCCCCTTTGCCCACCTAGGCTGCAAAAAAGTGTCACACATCTGGTATCTCCGTACTCAGGAGAAGTTGAGGAATGTGTTTTGGGGTGTCATTTTACATATACCCATGCTGGGTGAGATAAATATCTTGGTCAAATGCCAACTTTGTATAAAAAAATGGGAAAAGTTGTCTTTTGCCAAGATATTTCTCTCACCCAGCATGGGTATATGTAAAATGACACCCCAAAACACATTCCCCACCTTCTCCTGAGTACGGCAATACCAGATGTGTGACACTTTTTTGCAGCCTAGGTGGGCAAAGGGGCCCATATTCCAAAGAGCACCTTTCGGATTTCACAGGTCATTTTTTACAGAATTTGATTTCAAACTCCTTACCACACATTCGGGCCCCTAGAATGCCAGGGCAGTATAACTACCCCACAAGTGACCCCATTTTGGAAAGAAGACACCCCAAGGTATTCCGTGAGGGGCATGGCAAGTTCCTAGAATTTTTTATTTTTTGTCACAAGTTAGTGGAAAATGATGATTTTTTTTTTTTTTTTTTTTTCATACAAAGTCTCATATTCCACTAACTTGTGACAAAAAATAAAAACTTCCATGAACTCACTATGCCCATCAGCGAATACCTTGGGGTCTCTTCTTTCCAAAATGGGGTCACTTGTGGGGTAGTTATACTGCCCTGGCATTCTAGGGGCCCGAATGTGTGGTAAGGAGTTTGAAATCAAATTCTGTAAAAAATGACCTGTGAAATCCTAAAGGTGCTCTTTGGAACATGGGCCCCTTTGCCCACCTAGGCTGCAAAAAAGTGTCACACATGTGGTATCTCCGTACTCAGGAGAAGTTGGGGAATGTGTTTTGGGGTGTCATTTTACATATACCCATGCTGGGTGAGAGTAATATTTCGGCAAAAGACAACTTTTCCCATTTTTTTATACAAAGTTGGCATTTGACCAAGATATTTCTCTCACCCAGCATGGGTATATGTAAAATGACACCCCAAAACACATTCCCCAACTTCTCCTGAGTACGGCGATACCAGATGTGTGACACTTTTTTGCAGCCGAGATGCGCAAAGGTGCCCAAATTCCTTTTAGGAGGGCATTTTTAGACATTTGGATACCAGACTTCTTCTCACGCTTTGGGGCCCCTAGAATGCCAGGGCAGTATAAATACCCCACATGTGACCCCATTTTGGAAAGAAGACACCCCAAGGTATTCAATGAGGGGCATGGCGAGTTCATAGAAATTTTTTTTTTTTGGCACAAGTTAGCGGAAATTGATATTTTTAATTTTTTTCTCACAAAGTCTCCCGTTCCGCTAACTTGGGACAAAAATTTCAATCTTTCATGGACTCAATATGCCCCTCACGGAATACCTGGGGGTGTCTTCTTTCCGAAATGGGGTCACATGTGGGGTATTTATACTGCCCTGGCATTCTAGGGGCCCTAAAGCGTGAGAAGAAGTCTGGAATATAAATGTCTAAAAAATTTTACGCATTTGGTTTCCGTGAGGGGTATGGTGAGTTCATGTGAGATTTTATTTTTTGACACAAGTTAGTGGAATATGAGACTTTGTAAGAAAAAAATAATAATAATTCCGCTAACTTGGGCCAAAAAAATGTCTGAATGGAGCCTTACAGAGGGTGATCAATGACAGGGGGGGTGATCAATGACAGGGGGGGTGATCAATGACAGGGGGGTTGATCAATGACAGGGGGGTGATCAGGGAGTCTATATGGGGTGATAACCACAGTCATTGATCATGCCCCTGTAAGGCTTCATTCAGACGTCCGGATGCGTTTTGCGGATCCGATCCATCTATCAGTGCATCCGTAAAAATCATGCGGACATCTGAATGGAGCTTTACAGGGGGGTAATCAATGACAGGGGGGTAATCAATGACAGGGGGGTGATCAGGGAGTCTATATGGGGTGATCACCACAGTCATTGATCACGCCCCTGTAAGGCTTCATTCAGACGTCCGGATGCGTTTTGCGGATCCGATCCATCTATCAGTGGATCCGTAAAAATCATGCGGACATCTGAATGGAGCTTTACAGGGGGGTGATCAATGACAGGGGGGTGATCAGGGAGTCTATATGGGGTGATAACCACAGTCATTGATCACGCCCCTGTAAGGCTTCATTCAGACGTCCGGAAGCGTTTTGCGGATCCGATCCATCTATCAGTGCATCCGTAAAAATCATGCGGACATCTGAATGGAGCTTTACAGGGGGGTAATCAATGACAGGGGGGTGATCAGGGAGTCTATATGGGGTGATCACCACAGTCATTGATCATGCCCCTGTAAGGCTTCATTCAGACGTCCGGATGCGTTTTGCGGATCCGATCCATCTATCAGTGCATCCGTAAAAATCATGCAGACATCTGAATGGAGCTTTACAGGGGGGTGATCAGGGAGTCTATATGGGGTGATCACCACAGTCATTGATCATGCCCCTGTAAGGCTTCATTCAGACGTCCGGATGCGTTTTGCGGATCCGATCCATCTATCAGTGGATCCGTAAAAATCATGCGGACGTCTGAATGGAGCTTTACAGGGGGGTAATCAATGACAGGGGGGTAATCAATGACAGGGGGGTGATCAGGGAGTCTATATGGGGTGATCACCACAGTCATTGATCATGCCCCTGTAAGGCTTCATTCAGACGTCCGTGTGCGTTTTGCGGATCCGATCCATCTATCAGTGGATCCGTAAAAATCATGCGGACGTCTGAATGGAGCTTTACAGGGGGGTAATCAATGACAGGGGGGTAATCAATGACAGGGGGGTGATCAGGGAGTCTATATGGGGTGATCAGGGGCTAATAAGGGGTTAATAAGTGACGGGGGGGGGGGTGTAGTGTAGTGTAGTGGTGCTTGGTGCTACTTTACTGAGCTACCTGTGTCCTCTGGTGGTCGATCCAAACAAAGGGGACCACCAGAGGACCAGGTAGCAGGTATATTAGACGCTGTTATCAAAACAGCGTCTAATATACCTGTTAGGGGTTAAAAAAAACACATCTCCAGCCTGCCAGCGAACGATCGCCGCTGGCAGGCTGAAGATCAACTCTCTTACCTTCCGTTCCTGTGAGCGCGCGCCTGTGTGCACGCGTTCACAGGAAATCTCGGCTCACGCGAGATGACGCCTATTGGCGTTAGTGTGACCTGGGAGCGCCGCAGAAATGACGCCTTTCGGCGTTAGCGTGGCGGCAAGAGGTTAATGTGCTTCGTCTTGAGCCACTCCTTTGTTGCCTTTGCTGTATGTTTTGGGTCATTGTCGTGCTGGAACACCCATCCACGACCCATTTTCAGTTTCCTGGCAGAGGGAAGGAGGTTGTCGCTCAGGATTTCACGATACATGGCTCCGTCCATTTTCCCGTTTATGCGAATAAGTTGTCCTGTGCCCTTAGCAGAAAAACACCCCCAAAGCAAAATGTTTCCACCCCCATGCTTGACGGTGGGGACGGTGTTTTGGGGGTCATAGGCAGCATTTTTCTTCCTCCAAACACAGCGAGTTGAGTTAATGCCAAAGAGCTCTATTTTGGTCTCATCAGACCACAGCACCTTCTCCCAGTCACTCTCTGAATCATTCAGGTGTTCATTGGCAAACTTCAGACGGGCCTGCACATGTGCCTTCCTGAGCAGGGGGACCTTGCGAGCCCTGCAGGATTTTAATCCATTGCGGTGTAATGTGTTTCCAATGGTTTTCTTGGTGACTGTGGTCCCTGCTAATTTGAGGTCATTAACTAACTCCTCCCGTGTAGTTCTAGGATGCTTTTTCACCTTTCTCAGAACCATTGACACCCCACGAGGTGAGATCTTGCGTGGAGCCCCAGAGCGAGGTCGATTGATGTTCATTTTGTGCTCCTTCCATTTTCGAACAATCGCACCAACAGTTGTCACCTTCTCTCCCAGCTTCTTGCTAATGGTTTTGTAGCCCATTCCAGCCTTGTGCAGGTCTACAATTTTGTCTCTGACATCCTTGGACAGCTCTTTGGTCTTTCCCATGTTGGAGAGTTTGGAGTCTGCTTGATTGATTGATTCTGTGGACAGGTGTCTTTTATACAGGTGACTAGTTAAGACAGGTGTCCTTAATGAGGGTGACTAATTGAGTAGAAGTGTCTAACCACTCTGTGGGAGCCAGAACTCTTAATGGTTGGTAGGGGTTCAAATACTTATTTCACTCAATGAAATGCAAATCAGTTGCTATCTTTTATTTAAAGTTATTTTTTCGATTTTCCTTTTGATGTGCTATCTGCCACTGTTACAATAAACCTACCATTGAAATGATACTGTTCTGAGACTTTTCATTTCTTTGTCATTGGACAAACTTACAAAATCAGTGAGGGGTCAAATAATTATTTCCCCCACTGTATATTGGTTTCAGTGGTAAAAATAAATAATTGAAATGGGTATATATTTGTTTTTTGTTAAGTTGCCTAATAATTATGCACAGTAATAGTCACCTGCACACACAGATATCCCCCTAAAATAGCTAAAACTAAAAACAAACTAAAAACTACTTCCAAAAATATTCAGCTTTGATATTAATGAGTTTTTTGGGTTCATTGAGAACATGGTTGTTGTTCAATAATAAAATTAATCCTCAAAAATACAACTTGCCTAATAATTCTGCACTCCCTGTATAAATTAAAAGGACAACAACGGAACTGACGTCATGATGTAAAGCTCCTCCCACATGGAGGCCGATACAGATTCTGCAATGTAGATACCATAGACCAGTGATGGTGAACCTATGGCACTAGTGCCAGAGGCGGCACTCAGAGCCCTCTCTGTGGGCACCCGAACTCTGGAAAAAGTCTATGGTGTACCAATATGCCTTAGACTTTTCCTGCCATTCATCAGCGCAGGGCGCACTATGAACGGCACAGGCAGCGCACTGAGTGATAGGCAGGCTATTATAGCTAAATGATAAAGTACATGGAAGATATACTATATTGGACTATAGTATTTCGGTTACATTGCCGTGTTGACACTTTGCGATAAATAGGTGGGTTTTGGGTTGCAGTTTGGGCACTCGGCCTCTAAAAGGTTCACCATCACTGCCATAGACCATAGGAGTCAATGTAGAGCGGTAGAAATTCAAGTCCGCTGAAAATAAAACATGAATCAAAATATAAGTATTGTGTAAACATGATCAAACACTAGATAAAGCCAGAAATATTGTAATCTCGATTGAGACCTCTTGGTTCCACCGTTTGTAACCGGTGGATCCAATACGCTTCTCTCTTTAGAAGCAGTTTGTTTCTATCTCCACCGCGGCGGGGTAGTGTTACACTTTCAATGACTTGGTTCCACCGTTTGTAACCCAGCTGCGATTCCAAGAGGTCTCAATCGAGATTACAATATTTCTGGCTTTATCTAGTGTTTGATCATGTTTACACAATACTTATATTTTGATTCATGTTTTATTTTCAGCGGACTTGAATTTCTACCGCTCTACATTGACTCCTATGCAGTGCTCCAGACAAAAAAAAATGACCAGGAGCCATTGGCTCCTAAACTAAAAAATTTAGGAGCCAAATTAAATTTTTTAGTCGCCAAATTTAAAATGCATATAATTTAAAAAAAAGGACTTTGAGAAGATGAGACGCAGGTGCACTACATATAGGAGAAAACAGCACCACATACCTCTCACATCCAGGGACATTTTCTGGGGAACAAGGTGACTAAAAATGGCGAATTGCGTGGTTTAGAGTTTTTTTTTCTGTTACGGCCTTCACCGAGCGGAAATATTTTTTAATATTTTAATAGCTCACACTTTTTGGGACGTGGCGATATGTAATATGTTCTTTATTGTTTGTAAATTTTATATGTAAAACTGGGAAGGGGGCCATTTAAACTTTTAGTATTTTGGTGGTTTTTTTTACTTTTTATTTAATAACCATTTCTTCCCTTAGGGACTAGAACCTGGATCTTTTCTTCCCTTGTGCTATTCACCCTGATAGATCTCTATCAGGGTGAATAGGATCTCACATGTCTCCCTGCTGCCCTGTGCTCTGTGCACACAGCAGCAGGGAGCTGAACATGGCAGCCAGGGCTTCGGTAGCGTCCTGGCTGCCATGGTAACGATCTGAGCCCCAGCAGTGTAATCTGCCACTGCCACCACTGGAGGGGGATGGGACCCTGTGGCCACCATATAACAATGGAAGGGAGACGGGGACGACTTGTGGCCAGTGATAATGGGGGGGGGAGAGGCTTTGGAAGAGCGCACTGCACCACCAATGAATGTTTAAAGAGGACCTTTCATGGGTCCAAAGAATATGAACTTAGTAGCAGGCTGCATAGAGCGGCGCCCAGGGATCTAAGTGCACTTACTATTATTCCTGGGCGCCGCTCCATTCGTCCGCTGTGGCCCCCGGTATTTTCAGCATTCAGAGGAAGGAGGAGGAGACTCCAGTGTGTCTCCTGCCTGACAGCAGCGCTGTCCAATCACAGCGCAGAGCTCAGAGCCAGGGAGGTTTTTTTCCTCCCTGGCTCTGAGTTCTGAGCTGTGATTGGACAGCGCTGCTGTTAGGGAGAAGGAGAGACACTGGCGTCTCCTCCTCCTTCCTCTGAATGCTGAAAATACCGGGGGCCACAGCGGACGAACGGAGCGGCGCCCAGGAATAATAGTAAGTGCACTTAGATCCCTGGGCGCCGCTCTATGCAGCCTGCTACGAAGTTCATATTCTTTGGACCCATGAAAGGTCCTCTAGCTCCTTTATACAAGTGTCGGCAGCGGTATCACAGACCGGGCACCCGGCCTCAATAACAGGGCATGCGATCTGGGGCACCTGAGGGGTTAATGGCCGCGGACCGCCTGCCCTGTTATAGAGGCCGGGTGCCGGGTCTGTGATACCGCTGCCGACACTTATGTTTTACATTCATTGGTGGCGCAGTGGCGATAGCTCCTCCCCTCCTCCTCCCTGCTATATCCCCATTGGTGGCGCAGTGGCGACAGATCCTTCCCGCCTCCTCCCTGCTATATCCCCATTGGTGGTAGTGGCGGCCGCGTCACAGTGGAGAGGGAGGGACTCCTTCCTTCTCCACTGTGCAGTGTGCTAGTGAAGAGAATTTAGGCTGTGCAGGATCGCGGCGGTACAGTCGCAAATGGCGACAAGACTAAAAAGTCTTGTCGCCATCTGCAAATTTTAAGGCGCATTGGCGACCGTTTTGGTCGCCATCTGGAGCCCTGCTATGGTCTATGGTATCTACATTGCAGAATCTGTATCGGCCTCCATGTGGGAGGAGCTTTACATCATGACGTCAGTTCCGTTGTTGTCCTTTTAATGTATATAAGGCACAATGGTAGGAGTGTATTATACAGTCTGAAGAAAGCACGAGTGTGTGCTGAAACGCGTCACTATGCTATAATAAGTGACTGAATAAATCGCATTGAAAAATCCATCGCGAGTGCCGGTCTTCCTTCTTTCTATTATTTTTTTGGGGACGTTAGACGTTTAGAAGCAAATTTCTAAGAACATTTCCAAACCCCAGTTTTTTTTAAAGAGGACCTTTCACTTGTATAAACTATGTGAACTAAGTATGCTGCCATATAGAGCGGCGCCCGGGGATCTCACTGCACTTACTATTATCCCCGGGCGCCGCTCCGTTCTCCCGTTATAGGCTCCGGTACCTTTGCTCCTTAAGTTATAGTAGGCGGGTCTTCCCTTGTCCTGTGGGCGTCTCCTTCTCCTAGGCTGCAGCGCTGGCCAATCGCAGCGCACAGCTCACAGCCTGGGAGAAAAAAACCTCCCAGGCTGTGAGCTGTGCGCTGCGATTGGCCAGCGCTGCAGCCTAGGAGAAGGAGACGCCCACAGGACAAGGGAAGACCCGCCTACTATAACTTAAGGAGCAAAGGTACCGGAGCCGCTCTATATGGCAGCATACTCAGTTCACATAGTTTATACAAGTGAAAGGTCCTCTTTAAGGACCACTTCAGTTATGAAGTCACTTTCTGGGGCTTACATATTAGAAACCACCCATAAATCACCCTATTTTAGAAATTACACCCCTCAAGCTATTCAAAACTGATTTTACAAACTTTGTTAACCCTTTAGGTGCCCCACGAGAATTACATGAAAATGGGACTGTAATTTCAAAATTTCACTTTTTTTGGCAGATTTTACATTTAAACCCCTTAAGGACTCAGGGCGTACCGGTATGTCCTAAGTTTAAAACGCGATTCCCGCCCGGCGGGGGTTAATCGCAATCATTCAGCGGGCATCCTGTCCGAACGCCGGGGCTGGGGGCTCCCGTTAACCCCCCCCCCTCCCCGTGTCGGCGATCGCCGCAAACCGCAGGTCAATTCAGACCTGCGGCTTTTACCTATTGTGGTGGTGGCGTGTGGCAGTGCCATCGGGTCCCCATGTGGCTGTAGGGGGGACCCGATGGCATGGAAGGCAGCGCGATGTCTAAGGAAGACATCACGCTGCCTTCTGGTGGAGAGCCTGTGAGATCCAGCCCTCTGGATCTCACAGGTCGGAATCTGTATGAGTAAAAAATAAAAACTGTGCTAAATAAACGATTTTTTTGTCCCCTTACATTACAAAAAGTACAACAGCAAGCGATCAAAAAGGCGTTTGCCCACCAAAATAGTACCAATCTAACCGTCACCTCATCCCGCAAAAAATGAACCCCTACCTAAGATAATCGCCCAAAAACTGAAAAAAAAAAGGCTCTCAAAATAAGAAGACACTAAAACATGATTTTATTTTTGTTTCAAAAATGATATTATTGTGTAAAACTTACATAAATAAAAAAAAAGTATACATATTAGGTATCGCCGCGTATCGACTGGCTCTATAAACATATCACATGACCTAACCCCTCAGATGAACACCGTAAAAAATAAAAACTGTGCTAAATAAACAATTTTTTGTCACCTTACATCACAAAAAGTGTAATAGCAAGCGATCAAAAAGTCATATGCACCCCAAAATAGTGCCAATAAAACCGTCATCTCATCCCTCAAAAATCATACCCTACCCAAAGTAATAGCCCAAAAACTGAAAAAATTATGGCTCTCAGACTATGGAAACACTAAAACATGATTTTTTTGGTTTCAAAAAATAAATCATTGTGTAAAAAATATCACATGATCTAACCTGTCAGATGAATGTTGTAAATAACAAAAAATAAAAACGGTGCCAAAACAGCTATTTCTTGTTACCTTGCCTCACAAAAAGTGTAATATAGAGCAACCAGAAATCATATGTACCCTAAACTAGTACCAACAAAACTGCCACCCTATCCCGTAGTTTCTAAAATGGGGTCACTTTTTTGGGAATTTCTACTCTAGGGGTGCATCAGGGGGGCTTCAAATGGGACATGGTGTCAAAAAACCAGTCCAGCAAAATCTGCCTTCCAAAAACCGTACGGCATTCCTTTCCTTCTGCGCCCTGCCGTGTGCCCGTACAGCGGTTTACGAGCACATATGGGGTGTTTCTGTAAACGGCAGAGTCAGGGCAATAAAGATACAGTCTTGTTTGGCTGTTAACCCTTGCTTTGTTAGTGGAAAAAATGGGTTAAAATGGAAAATCTGCCAAAAAAGTGAAATTTTGAAATTGTATCTCTATTTTCCATTAAATCTTGTGCAACACCTAAAGGGTTAACAAAGTTTGTAAAATCAGTTTTGAATACCTTGAGGGGTGTAGTTTCTTAGATGGGGTCACTTTTATGGAGTTTCTACTCTAGGGGTGCATCAGGGGGGCTTCAAATGGGACATGGTGTCAAAAAACCAGTCCAGCAAAATCTGGCTTCCAAAAACCATACGGCGCACCTTTCCCTCTACGCCCTACTGTGTGCCCGTACAGTAGTTTACGACCACATATGGGGTGTTTCTGTAAACGGCAGAGTCAGGGCAATAAAGATACAGTCTTGTTTGGCTGTTAACCCTTGCTTTGTTAGTGGAAAAAATGGGTTAAAATGGAAAATTAGGCAAAAAAATGAAATTTTGAAATTGTATCTCTATTTTCCATTATTTCGTGTGGAACACCCAAAGGGTTAACAACGTTTGTAAAATCAGTTTTGAATTCCTTGAGGGGTGTAGTTTCCAGAATGGGGTTATTTTGGGGTGGTTTCTATTATGTAGGCCTCGCAAAGTGACTTCAGACCTGAACTGGTCCCTAAAATATGGGTTTTTGAAAATTTCTGAAAAATTTCAAGATTTGCTTCTAAACTTCTAAGCCTTATAACATCCCCAAAAAATGAAATAACATTCCAAAAATGATCCAAACATGAAGTAGACATATGGGGAATGTAAAGTAATAACTATTTTTGGAGGTATTACTATGTATTATAAAAGTAGAGAAATTAAAACTTGGAAATTTGCTATTTTTAAAAAAATTTGGGTAAATTTGGTATTTTTTTATAAATAAAAATGAATTTTTTTGACTTTATTTTACCAGTGTCATGAAGTACAATATGTGACGAAAAAACAATCTCAGAATGGCCTGGATAAGTCAAAGCGTTTTAAAGTTATCAGCACTTAAAGTGACACGTCAGATTTGCAAACAATGGCCAAGTCCTTTAAGGTGAAATAGGGCTGAGTCCTTAAGGGGTTAATCTAATTTTTCTGCAACACATCAAGGGTTAACAGCCAAAGAAAACTCTAAATCTATTAACCTTAATCTGGAGTTTACAGAAACACCCCATGTGTGCTCAAAAACTGATGTATGGGCGCGCAGCATGCTTTAGAGTGGAAGGAGCACCATATGGCTTTTGGATAGCGGATTTAGCTGGAATAGTAATTGGGAGCTATGTCGCATACGAAGACACCCTGAGGTGGTCCTACAGTGGAAACCCCAAAAAAGTTACCCCATTCTGGAAACTACACCCCTCAAGGCATATATCAGAGTGTGTAGTGGGCACTTTGACCCATCAGGCGTTTCACAGTATAAGGAAACGATTGGCTGTGAAAATGAAAAATTTAATTTTTTTTTACAGAAAAAGTTGCTTTACACCAACATTTTTCACTTTCACAAGGGGAAACAGGACAAAATGCACCCACATTTTGTTCCCCATTTACCCCTGAATGCACCAACACCCCATATGTGCTAAAAAAAAAAAATGTATGGATGCATGGCAGGGTTCAAAAGGCAAGTAGCGCCATAGGGCTTTTGGAGAACAGATTTTGCAGGATTGGCTTTTGGGAGCTATGTCGCATATAAAGACACCCTGAGGTACCCCTAGAGTGGAAACCCCAAAAAAGTGACCCCATTCTGGAAACTACACCCCTCAAGAAATATTTCAAGATGTGTAGTCAGAACTTTGTCCTCAACAATGATTTATGGAATTGGCTGTGAAAATGAAAAATTAAATTTTTTCCAGAAAATGGAATTTAGGCCCAAATTTTTTCCTTTGACAAGGGGGAACTGGAGAAAATGTACCACCTAATTTATTGCCCATTTTCTCCTCATTACAGAAATACCCCATATATGCTTGTATACTGCTATATGGGCATACCACAGGGGTCAGAAGGAAAGGAGCGCCAAATGGCTTCTGGAAGGCAGATTTCACCGGAATAATTGACAGGCACCATCTTGCAATTGAACACACCCTGAGATACCCCTAGAGTGGAAACCCCCTAAAAGTGACCCCATTCCGGAAACTACACCACTCAAGGAATATTTCAAGGTGTGTAGTGAGCCCTTTGACCCATCGGGCGTTTCACAGAATTTTTTTTCAGATAAAGTTGCTTTACATCCACATTTCCCCTGCAGCCAGTGTATTGTCTGAATGTTTGTTTAGCACGGCAGGAGGGGGTTATCACAGACAAGCGCAGCCGCCTGTCCACAGCCAATGTGAACAAGCTCACATTCATTAAAATGAACCAGGCAGGGATCCCACAGGACTTGTCCGTACCTTGTGCAGAATAGACATGTATACTGGCCTCACCCAGCCATTGTTGTACTCCAGCGCACTCTCTCTTAGTTTTATATTTTATATTTCCCAATGTTTTGAGGTCTACCCAAATGTAAACAAAAATAAAATGAAAAACAAAACCAAAAACCAGTGTTGGCTACCTCCTCCACCGCCGCTTCCACCTACACCGCCACATCCACCCCCTCCTCAACCTCCAACTCCATATGGACCTCCTCCTCCTAGATCAAGAATATTTTTTATTTTTACGTATTTTATGTTATTTTAAGTCATTTTCCTATCCACATTTGTTTGCAGAGTACTTGCCATGCTCTTAACCACATTTTGCTGCCTTTTGCAGCACTCTAGCCCTTTTCATGACATTTTTAGAGTAATTTTAGTGCTCAAAAGTTCGGGTCCCCATTGACTTCAATGGGGTTCAGGTTCGGGGTCAAGTTCGCGTCCCGAACTCGAACTTCTTTGCAAAGTTCGGGCGAACCCGAACATCCAGGTGTCCGCTCAACTCTAGCTATGATGTTTCCACTTCATGATACTGCAAGAATCTAAAGTGACATTTAAAAGTATCAAAAGATGCTGAAAGATCCATAAGAGACATCTAACAATTTCTCTGTGACAGTACTTTCCATGGTGGAAAAAACAGCAAACACTACTAATGAGAAAGAACATCTCATGTGTAATACAGATTATATTTTGGCGATAACTGGTATCTGTATAGACGTCAGCTCCATTTTTGGCCATCTCGTGTGTGTCGACCTGACTAATATACAGATCTCAGTTTAATATCACCATCTATACTTCATTCTATACTATATTTTATTTTAAATTACGTTCTAGAATGTTTTATTAAATATTTTACTGTGTATGTGTTAGAAATATTAAATACTTACCTTGGTTAATAATTTCTGAGTGGTTCCAAACGTTGAGTGCCTGTCTTCTACATACGTAATTACACTTTTTGCGATGGGGTGAGTCACTTTGACAGGAGCACTAGGTCCAGAGTGAATAGGAGGGTGAGCGGTTACAATTCTTTCTTTTATATTTTATGAATAGAATAACCTATAGCAAACTTTTCATTTTTCTTCCTTATTTTGTTTACTGTACTTCAGGCTTTGGGTTTACCATCAAACCCAATTTAATTTAAGTGGTTCATAAATGAACATCAGAGGTTATTGAGCTTCACACATTTTAAATAGTGGTACATTTTTTTCAAGCAGATGAAAACAACCAGCTTTTATAGATTTTTCCGATAACTCAACATATTCTTCTCATTGACAAACAAAATCAAATTGCAAACAAAGAAGAAAATTTTTCAAAAAGAACATTTAATTTAAATAATGAAAGTGCGGAAGTAGCTAATAAATACGGAACAAGTCAGAGCCATATGAACCGGATTATAGGCATTATAACGACACAGGCATCAGGAGTATACAATATGCAAGGCATTATGAGGACAAGCAGTGATGGAGTAAACAGCTATTGGGTCAACATTAGGCCTCAGGATTACTTCTGAAATTAGAAGGAAATAAGTTGGATGCAGAATGAAAAGAATTTTAGTTTTCATACAGGACCAATTATTTACTAAAACTGTTAAAAACAAATATAGAATTATATATATATTCCCCCCAAAATTAAATAAAAATAAAGATAAATGATCTGAAGTTCATACACATACATATTTCATTCTCAATAGCAGTACATGATTATATGAATGCAAAAAAGAGTTGTCCAGCCTTTCTTCGTGGTAATCCAAAAAGCACTTTATTAAGTATCAAATACTAAAAACACCCAGATACAAGTTGCATAGGTCTACGTGTTTTGGGCAGAAAACAATTTAGCCCTTACTCATGACTGCTCAAGATACACTGAGATCTTCACCTTAAGGCTCCATTCACACATGAGTATATTTTCTTTCCAGATTTACGTTCCTTTTTTCTGCGGATCCGCAATTGAGGATCCACAATTGCGGATGACATGCGGATGACATTTGGCATCTTTCCACATGTCATCCGCATTTTTGCGGACCCATTCACTTCAATGGGGCCACGGTCCACAATTTGCGGACAAAAGTAGGACATGCGGTACTTTTTTGCCGGATCCGCATTGCGGAACGGAATTGCGGATGCGGACAGCATACTGAATGCTGTCCGCATCTTTTGCGGCCCCATTGAAATGAATGGGTCCACATATATTCCGCATCTATTCCGCATTTTTGCGTAAAGGATGCGGAAACAAAATGCGGACGTGTGAATGGAGCCTTATAGGGGGAAGAAAGCCGCACCTGGGGCAATCAAGCGCCAAGCGGCTCCTCCCTCCTATAGAGGTGCATAATGGTAAAAACAAGTCGCGACAGTTCATGGTGGTGACATGTCTGACATGTCTGTGGTGGTGACATGTCTGTGCAAGGTATTGAAAGGGTTAAACAGACCAGTAAGAGGAGGCGACCGCAAAAGGAAACTTTTAAACAGAGAATCCTACTGGATTTTCCAGTTAGAAAGTCGCCAGCCTCAAGGGTTAAATAAAAGATTAGATCTAATCCTACAATACTAACATCTATTTTCCCATATCTTTAAGTTATTCAGGATGATTTATATATGTATTTTTTTAGTTTGTTTTTAACATTATGCACCTCTATAGGAGGGAGGAGCCGCTTGACGCTTGATTGCCCCAGGTGCGGCTTTCTTCCCACTATAAAGGTGAAGATCTCAGTGTATCTTGAGCAGTCATGAGTAAGGGCTAAATTGTTTTCTAAGAAAAAGACACAAATGCAATGGCACTCTGCAACCAGCATTCTGCCCTGCCTCTATGCTGGATGAGGCATTGGTGTACATTTTGGCCAAAGCGTAATAAGCCACTCGCCACGTCAAGGTCGCCTCTATGGAGTGGTCCCTAACACTAGTTCCTACCTGTTTGTGGGCCATGACAGCCACACAAAGTCCAGGGAATGCAGGTGCAGCATGCACGCCAAGCACACTCTGCTTTTAACCCCGTCCGGTGCCATTACAGCTTTCATCGGATCCAGGGATGCAAGTACCAACACAAATGCAATGGCACTCTGCAACCAGCATTCTGCCCTGCCTCTATGCTGGATGAGGCATTGGTGTACATTTTGGCCAAAGCGTAATAAGCCACTCGCCACGTCAAGGTCGCCTCTATGGAGTGGTCCCTAACACTAGTTCCTACCTGTTTGTGGGCCATGACAGCCACACAAAGTCCAGGGAATGCAGGTGCAGCATGCACGCCAAGCACACTCTGCTTTTAACCCCGTCCGGTGCCATTACAGCTTTCTCAGTTCATGGGCAGTTATTTTGCGCCTTGGTTTTTCCACACGCTTCTTGCGACCCTGTTGACTATTTTGAATGAAACGCTTGATTGTTCGAATATCACGCTTCAGAAGCTTTGCAATTTTAAGAGTGCTGCATCCCTCTGCAAGATATCTCACTATTTTTGACTTTTCTGAGCCTGTCAAGTCCTTCTTTTGACCCATTTTGCCAAAGGAAAGGAAGTTGCCTAATAATTATGCACACCTAATATAGGGTGTTGATGTCATTAGACCACACCCCTTCTCATTACAGAGATGCACATCACCTAATATGCTTAATTGGTAGTAGGCTTTCGAGCTTATACAGCTTGGAGTAAGACAACATGCATAAAGAGGATGATGTGGTCAAAATACTCATTTGCCTAATAATTCTGCACGCAGTGTATAGCACCTACCAGTAGCCATTTGGCTCCAGGAGAAGTATATATAGTGGGCTCAGCGTGCATGTTGGTACTTGCATCCCTGGATTCGATGAAAGCTGTATTGGCACCGGACGGGGTTAAAAGCAGAGTGTGCTTGGCGTGCATGCTGCGCCGGCATTCCCTGGACTTTGTGTGGCTGTCATGGCCCACAAACAGGTAGGAACTAGTGTTAGGGACCACTCCATAGAGGTGACCTTGACGTGGCGAGTGGCTTATTACGCTTTGGCCAAAATGTACACCAATGCCTCATCCAGCATAGAGGCAGGGCAGAATGCTGGTTGCAGAGTGCCATTGCATTTGTGTCTAAATTGTTTTCTGCCCGAAACGCGTAGACCTATGCAACTTGTATCTGGATGTTTTTAGTATTTGATACTTAATAAAGTGCTTTTTGGATTACCACGAAGAAAGGCTGGGGAACTCCTCTTTTTTGCACTTATCTCTATTTGCTCCCAGTCCGGGTGAGGGAGCGGTTCCGTGCCTCAGAGTTGGAATTCCAGGCAGATGAAAGCTGCTCAAATTACGTTTATTTTTGAATGATTATATGAATATATAAATGACTAAATGATAACTGCAATACATGAATGTATGAATAAAGTGATATATGAAAAAAACAGGTTGTATAAATGAATGAGTTCTTATACTGTCAGTGATAAGCACTCAATTTCCACAAAAACTTAAAACATTAGCATATAATACCCCACAATAGCTCATAATATTTTATATATATTCAGAACAGTAAGGCCCCTTTCACATGGACGAGAATTCAGCGTGAGTGCAATGCGTGAGGTGAGCACATTGCACCCACACTGAATCCGGACCTATTTACTTCAATGGGGCTGTTCAGATGAGCAGTGATTTTCACGCATAACTTGTGCGTTGCGTGAAAATCGCAGCATGTTCTATATTCTGTGTTTTTCACCCAACGCAGGCCCCATAGAAATGAATAGGGATACGTGAAAATTGCAAGCATCCGCAAACAAGTGCGCATGCAATGCGATTTTCAGGCATGGTTGTTAAGGAGACGAGGGATGAGTTACCCGGGACCCCATTTACTTTATTATTTTCCATTATAACATGGTTATAATGGAAAATAATAGCATTCTTTAATTCAGAATGCTAAGTAAAAGGTTCATTGTGGGGTTAAAAAAAAAAGAAAAAAATTTAACTCACCTCATTCACTTGATCGCACAGCCGGGCTCGTCTTTTTTCTTCTTCTTCTTCTTCTTCTTCTGCTTGCAGGACCTGGCTGGAAAAGGACCTTCGGTGGTCTTCTATCTTCATTCAGCAGGATCTGCGCTGACGTCACCGCGCTCTTCACTGAAGGTCCTTTTTCAGCCAGGTCCTGCAAGAAGAAGAAGAAAGAAGACAAGCCTGGCTGCGCGATCAAGTGGATGAAGTGAGTTACATTTTTTTAACCCCACAATGGACCTTTTACTTAGCATTCTGAATTAAAGAATGGTATTATTTTCCATTATAATCATTGTAGGAAAGCGCATCATTGACAGAAGATATGTGTCACCGAGGTTCCTGGCCTCAGTGAGGTAAGAGCCGGTAATTTTAAGTGTCAGCAGCAGCTAGTGCTGACGGACAATCAGACACTATTGTTTATTTAGTGTGGCTGTAAAGCCGATCCGGGTCGGCTCTTACTGGGAGCAGCCAAAGTGCAGGGTGGGAGGCTGTTCACTACATTTCAGGCTGGGTTTTGGTTTGGGAGCGTCCCAGAATGTCCACGATGCCCGGAAAGCTGTCTGCGCGGCGTTTCCAAAGATGACCCCCTCGGATGACGTCGAGACCTATCTGCTGGTCTTCGAAAAAGTGGGCGTGAGGGAAAAGTTACTCCGAGACCAGTGGGCTGAGGTCGTTGCTCCGGTCCTGGCGTCTGGTCCCCAGCAAGTATTGTTTGATCTTCCCGATGATCAAGCGGCCGACTACCCGACAGTAAAAGGTGAGATCCTGGCGAGACTCAGGGTGAATGTATTGGTCCGGGCCCAGAGGGTGCATCAGTGGTAATTTAACCCGGCTGAACCCGCCAGACCACAATATTATGATCTGCTGCACCGATTGCAAAAATGGCTGCAGCCTGACATATTGACTCCCACTGCTATGTTGGATTGGCTGTTCGCAAATGTGTTTTGGAGGGCTTTGCCGTACCCTCTCCAGCACTGGATCGGCCAGGTGTCTCCGAATAATGCCTTGGAGATAGTCGACCTGGTGGAGCACTATGAGGCCACCAGAAATCTGCAGGAGGGTTCTTTTGGGAGGGAACTAGCTAAACCCTGGTAATCTCCACTCCAAACCCGGCGGCTGGTGCCAGCCAAACCCGCCCGGGACGTACCCCCTGCAGACCCAGCCCCGGTGGTCTGCTGGCGGTGTCACGAACCTGGACATATAAGAGCCGACTGTCCCCATCGGGGTGAACCAACTATGGCTACCGCTACTCATTGTATGCCAGGAAGCTATGTGCCACAGGTACCTCTGAGACTGTATACAATAGTCACCTATGCCAGGTGGAAGTGGGGGACACTCTAGCGGTTGCACTGCTGGATTCAGGGAGCCTGGTGTCCCTGGTAAGAGCTGCCCTGGTGCGGCCCGCCGAGTATACTGGCCGAAAAGTCGGCTTTGTCTGCATTCATGGGGACTTAAAGGAGTATCCCACCGACCTGGTCTCTCTGTCAACGGTGGCCAGCAGGTGGATGCATGAGGTCGCTGTCGCCACAAAGTTACCGTATGAGTTAATAATTGGGAGAGACTTCCCATTCTGGCCGGATACGAAAGTTATCGATACCCGGGAGACAGATGTAACCCTAGCAGAGTGGCCTGGCTCAGGGGGGGAGGCCAGAACCTTGGGACCCTGAGTCAGAAGGGTCAACAGTAGGGGTGACTGCCATTTCGGTGAAAGAGAGGGAGACAACCCCGCTAAGTGTGATGGTGGGAAACGTGGAGGACTTGCCATCGGGTCCTGAGCTGGCAGACCTTAATGTCTCTGGGGATAATTTTTGGTACTGCACAGCACCAGGACCCGACTCTATCCCGAGCCTGGCAGAATGTGGTAGTAGTTGAGGGTGAGCCGCAACAACCGGGGGCCGAGTCTATGTTTCCCCATTTTGTGGTTCAACAGGAGATGCTGTACCGAGTAAATAAACTACGGGGTGAGAATATTGAACAGCTGGTGGTGCCTAAGGCATATCACAAGCTCGTGTTGGAGTTAGCCCACCAATATGTTCTTAGGGGACACCTGCGCTAGCAGAAAATGCAAGACCGGATTCTACAGTGGTTCTACTGGCCCAGTGTGTTCAGAGAGGTGAAAGAGTATTGCAAGTCTTGCCCAACCTGCCAGATAACTAGCCCCCAGCCACATTTCCGTAGTCCTCTGGTCCCTCTCCCGATTATTGAGGTTCCATTCGAGCTGATCGCTATGGATCTTGTAGGCCTAGTACCGAAGTCCGCTAGAGGGCACCAACACATCTTAGTCATCCTCGACTACGCCACTCGGTACCCGGAGGCGGTGCCACTGTGTCATACATCAGCCAAACTCATAGCTAAAGAGTTAATGGAGATGTTTTCTCGAGTGGGTCTGCCTAAGGAGGTTCTGACCGACCAAAGGACCCCGTTTATTTCCAAGGTCATGAGGGAACTCTGTAAGTTGCTCCACATAAAACAGTTACGGACGTCTTTGTATCATCTGCAAACGGATGGCCTAGTAGAAAGGTTTAATCAAACAATAAAAAATATGTTAAAAAGAGTGGTGTCTAAGGATGGGAGGGACTGGGACCTTCTTCTGCCCTATCTCATGTTCGCAGTGCGAAAAGTGCCCCAGTCCTCTACTGGGTTGTCGCCCTTCGAAATGCTATACGGCAGACACCCTCGCGGTCTGTTGGATGTCGCCAAAGAGGCGTGGGAACAACAACCCACACCGCACAAAAGTGTTGTTGAGTATGTCACCCAGATGCAAGGATGGATGGAAACAGTGTTACCTCTGGTTAGAGAGCATATGGAGGCAGCGCAGCTAGCCCAGAGTAGGATCTATAATCAGCAGGCTCGGGTCCGGAACTTTAACCCGGGTGATCGGGTATTGTTGCTGGTAGCAACCGTAGACAGTAAGTTCCTAGCTAGGTGGCAGGGGCCCTACAAGGTACTTGAAAATATTGGAGAGGTAGATTACAAGGTACATCAGCCAGGGAGGCGAAAGCCAGAGCAGGTGTACCATGTGAATCTGCTCAAACCCTGGAAATATCGGGAAACCTGTACGGAAGACAGCCCACATCCAGGGTTTCTAGGGAAAGCGGATTCGGTCCCTCTGTCTAAAGCAAGGGAAGCGGCTGCCACAGTGAAAATTGCTGACAGCCTCTCCTCTGAACAGGCTCAGGAGGCCAGGGAGTTCGTTAGTCAGAACACGCATGTGTTCTCAGACCTTCCTTAGCGCCAGAGGGTTTGTATCAGTACAAGGTATTACCCTTTGGTCTACATGGCGCTCCCGCCATGTTTCAAAGGCTAATGGACATTGTACTCCATCCACATCGTCGGTACGCTTTGGCGTACTTGGACTATATCGTTATCCACAGCACCGACTGGGAAAGTCACCCGCTAACCCGAAAAAGTGTGAGATAGGGTTAGAAGAGACCAAGTACTTGGGGTATGTAATTGGGCACGGAATTATTAAACCTCGGGTAAGAAAAATGGAGGCAATTGGCCACGACCGGTCACTACTCGGCAAGTAAAGTCGTTCATGGGAATGGTGGGATACTATATGAGGTTTGTCCCCCACTTTGCTACAGTCGCTGCACCATTGACAGGGCTTTTTAAGGGACGCAAGTCAGTGACGGTTCAGTGGAATGAGCAAGCGGAAAAGACTTTCTCCGCTCTAATGTCGGCCCCGATTTTGGTTATGACCGACTTCAAGAGGGAGTTTGTGGTACAGACAGATGCCTCTGAAGTAGGCCTCGGAGCTGTACTCTCTCAGGACATCAATGGGGAGGAGCATCCCGTTGCTTTCCTGAGCTGCAAACTTACCCCAGCCGAGACTAGGTACAGTATAGTGGAGAGAGAGTGCCTGGCCATCAAGTGGGCACTCGAGTCTCTCCGCTGTTACCTGATGGGAAGAAAGTTCCGTCTGCTAACCAACCACTCCCCTCTCAAGTGGATGAACCAAGCCAAAGAGAGGAATGCTAGGGTCACCAGGTGGTTTTTGTCTCTACAGAACTTTAAGTTTTTTATGGAACATAGGGCAGGCAGGTTACAGGGTAATGCAGATGCCCTGTCCCTGGTACACTGTCTGGCAGGTGTTCACCCCCTCAGGGTTGAACAAAGGGGGGGAGGTATGTAGGAAAGTGCAAGGGGCCGTCATTGACAGACAATATGTGTCACTGAGGTTCCTGGCCTCGGTGAGGTAAGAGCCGGTAATTTTAAATGTCAGCGGCAGCTAGTGCTAACTGATACTATTGATTATTTAGTGTGGCTGTAAAGCCGATCCGGGCCGGCTCTTACTGGGAGCAGCCAAAGTGCAGGGTGGGAGGCTGTTCCCCACGTTCCAGGCCGGGTTTTGGTTTGGGATAAAAACCCAGCCAGCAGTCTCAGCTGTGTGGATCCTCCATCTGATACTAAAGCTTTGTCAGTCTGGGTGTTGGAGCGTGAGAGTTTGGGCCGGGACAAAGGCCTGCTATATTGTCTTGGAAAAAGCACGTGGACTTCTGCTTCACCCAAGGACTTATGTGCTGCAGCCCGGTGTGAACAAACACCAAACTCAAGGTGTCTGTTTTTCCTTGAAACTGCCTTTTTGTTGTCACTTTACTTATGTGTGAATAAAACACTGCACTGTTTAAGTTAAAGACGTTGTCATTAGTGATGGACGAACATCTGCCGGGACGGTTCGCGAACGTGATCAAATGTTCGCGAACCGCAAGTTTGCCGCGGGTCCCATTCATTTTAATGGCAGGCGAACCTGAAAAACCTTCAGCTCATATTTGCAGCCAAGAAATAATTACTAGAAGTGCACAAATAGTCCCACAACATGGACAGTGACATACCAGATGTATTATTCGAATTTGTGATCTCCATTTATTATTTTTTTCAATATGAAATATCGGCAATATAATTTTTGCGTACGCGCATGCGCAAATGCACTATACAGTACCCAAATGCACTATAAAGCATTTGGGTATATAACACCCCGCTTCAATCAGTTTTTTTGGGGGGCGACTGGTATATCACACCAGTAGAAATTATTTGTTCCAATAATGCTTGTCCCTCTATACACTGCGTGCAGAATTATTAGGTAAATGAGTATTTTGACCACATCATCCTCTTTATGCATGTTGTCTTACTCCAAGCTGTATAGGCTCGAAAGCCTACTACCAATTAAGCATATTAGGTGATGTGCATCTCTGTAATGAGAAGGGGTGTGGTCTAATGACATCAACACCCTATATTAGGTGTGCATAATTATTAGGCAACTTCCTTTCCTTTGGCAAAATGGGTCAAAAGAAGGACTTGACAGGCTCAGAAAAGTCAAAAATAGTGAGATATCTTGCAGAGGGATGCAGCACTCTTAAAATTGCAAAGCTTCTGAAGCGTGATCATCGAACAATCAAGCGTTTCATTCAAAATAGTCTACAGGGTCGCAAGAAGCGTGTGGAAAAACCAAGGCGCAAAATAACTGCCCATGAACTGAGAAAAGTCAAGCGTGCAGCTGCCAAGATGCCACTTGCCACCAGTTTGGCCATATTTCAGAGCTGCAACATCACTGGAGTGCCCAAAAGCACAAGGTGTGCAATACTCAGAGACATGGCCAAGGTAAGAAAGGCTGAAAGACGACCACCACTGAACAAGACACACAATCTGAAATGTCAAGACTGGGCCAAGAAATATCTCAAGACTGATTTTTCTAAGGTTTTATGGACTGATGAAATGAGAGTGAGTCTTGATGGGCCAGATGGATGGGCCCGTGGCTGGATTGGTAAAGGGCAGAGAGCTCCAGTCCGACTCAGACGCCAGCAAGGTGGAGGTGGAGTACTGGTTTGGGCTGGTATCATCAAAGATGAGCTTGTGGGGCCTTTTCGGGTTGAGGATGGAGTCAAGCTCAACTCCCAGTCCTACTGCCAGTTTCTGGAAGACACCTTCTTCAAGCAGTGGTACAGGAAGAAGTCTGCATCCTTCAAGAAAAACATGATTTTCATGCAGGACAATGCTCCATAACACGTGTCCAAGTACTCCACAGCGTGGCTGGCAAGAAAGGGTATAAAAGAAGAAAATCTAATGACATGGCCTCCTTGTTCACCTGATCTGAACCCCATTGAGAACCTGTGGTCCATCATCAAATGTGAGATTTACAAGGAGGGAAAACAGTACACCTCTCTGAACAGTGTCTGGGAGGCTGTGGTTGCTGCTGCACGCAATGTCGATGGTGAACAGATCAAAACACTGACAGAATCCATGGATGGCAGGCTTTTGAGTGTCCTTGCAAAGAAAGGTGGCTATATTGGTCACTGATTTGTTTTTGTTTTGTTTTTGAATGTCAGAAATGTATATTTGTGAATGTTGAGATGTTATATTGGTTTCACTGGTAAAAATAAATAATTGAAATGGGTATATATTTGTTTTTTGTCAAGTTGCCTAATAATTATGCACAGTAATAGTCACCTGCACACACAGATATCCCCCTAAAATAGCTAAAACTAAAAACAAACTAAAAACTACTTCCAAAAATATTCAGCTTTGATATTAATGAGTTTTTTGGGTTCATTGAGAACATGGTTGTTGTTCAATAATAAAATTAATCCTCAAAAATACAACTTGCCTAATAATTCTGCACTCCCTGTATACCTGCAGTATCGCACCAGAACCGCACACAACTGCCGCACAATACAAATGCACTATAATATACTTTCTAACATAGAAAGTATATTATAACATTGTACAAGGAAGGCAATCCATTAGAATATATATAAAGATAAAACATAACCTTTAATAATGTTACTATGAGGATCCATTCACACGTCGGTAAGTGTTTTGCGAATCCGCAAAACACGGACACCGGCAATGTGCATTCCACAATTTGTGGACCGCACATCACCGGCACTATAATATAAAAGGCCTAATCTTGTCTGCAATTGCGGACAAGAATAGGACATGTTCTATTTTTTTGCGGAAACAGAAGCACAGATGTGGAAGTGCAGATCCGCAAATGCAGATGCGGACAGCACATTCTGGCCCTATTGAACATGAATGGGTCTGCACCCGTTCCGCAAAATTGCGGAACGGATGCGGACCCATTTTGCGGACGTGTGAATGGAAAAGATATCCCTTAAAATGAAAATAAATTAAATAATTAAAGTTAAAGGGGTTCTGCACTTTGTTTTAACCGATGATCTTTCCTCTGGATAGATCATCAGCATCTGATCGGCAGGGGTCCGACACCCAGGACCCCCGCCGATCAGCTGTTTGAGAAGGCAGCGGCGCTCCAGCAGCGGCACGGCCTTCTCACTGTTTACCGCTGGCCTGGTGACATCACGACTAGCATCAACTAGCATGGGCGGGGCTAAGCTCCATTCAAGTGAATAGAGCTTCGCCCCGCCCACGCGGGTTGATACTAGTCTTGACGTCACTGGGCCAGCAGTAAACAGCGAGAAGTCTGCGGCGCTGCTGAAGCGCCGCTGCCTTCTCAAACAGCTGATCGGCGGGGGTAGATCATCAGTTAAAACAAAGTGCAGAACCCCTTTAAGCAAAAAGCATAGATGTGGTAGGAAATAATGAGAGAGAAAAAGAAATGAATCGCACATCCACTGCTAATGCTATGATCTCATCCCTGCATTTTTGCAGGAGACAGCACTAAATAGCGCATGTGTACTACCTCCATGCTACATGCTAAATGCTAAATGAGGCATTTGTGTACATTTTGATCAAAAGGCAATAAGCCCACTCACCACGCCAAGGTTGCCTCTATGAGTGGGTCCTAACCTAAAAATTGGCGCGGCGCTACATGGCGACCGCCAGTGCTGTAGCGCGATCCCGGCCGGCGGCGGGACCCAGTGGCCAAACAGCACCCCTGCTGCCTGACCATGCCAAACCTAGCTCTGGGTCCCACCAACCAGCCAGGAAAACAGCACAGCGGCCCCCATGCAGCACCGCACCATGTGAACAGTTGTCAAAGCTCACCTGCTCTGAAGCTCACAGGAACTCCAACTGAGAGCATGATAGGTTAATTTAACCCCTGCTACTACATACTAGGCTAATTAAAATCACCTGGCTAGTGGAAGGAGTGCTGATCCAGGGACAGAATTCTATGTATTAAATAATGAGAGAGAAAAAGAAATGAATCGCACATCCACTGCTAATGCTGTGATCTCATACCTGCATTTCTGCAGGACACGGCACTAAATAGCGCATGTGTACTACCTCCATGCTACATGCTAAATGAGGCATTTGTGTACATTTGTGTATAGATGTGGTAGGCAGTAATAAGTGCTCGGCGGCACTAAATCAGGTGCTTGGCGGCACCAAATCAGAAACCATATGTCCTACCACAATCCGGGGGGTTCCAGTGCACATCCATGAATCCCGGAGGAAAAGCAAAAACCATCTATCCCTGGGCTAGATGATGATGTGGTATTGAAGGACAGGGTGGGCAAAGAACTGTCCCTGATATTGCAATACAGGGGGGTGCTATTCTGGGCCTGATAGCCTAACCACAGACCACCTGCCCTGATAAGAGCGACCCCGTCCAGAACCTTACCCTATATAAAAATGGCCCTAGTAAGCCCCTAGGCCCCTGACTTCCAGGTAATCACTATATAGATCTATGTGTTTTTGACTCATTATAAAAGTATAAGTATATCGCACCCCTCTGTGTATCACACATATAGATAGCACACCTATACGTGTCCTTAAAATGACTTTGTGGCCCTATTAGCTAGCGTTTGGTGTCCCTAACAGCCTGCCCCTGCTCCATACAGCAACCTCTCCCTACACTGGCAAAACACTGAATGTAAAATGGCGGCCAGATCAGGTTTATTTATAAGGTAGGGGGTATGTCCATGTGCTGAAATGTCTCAATTGGCTGTCCTGTACCACCTGATGGATGTGTCATGGGTCAAAGTTCTTCATAATGTAAAAGAATATGGCGGGGCGCGAATTTCTCCATATGTTCGCATGTTCTGCGAATCGCGAACACGCAAAGTTTGCCGCGAAACGACCGCCAGGTGAACCGCAAGGCCATCTCTAGTTGTCATTGCCTGTGTACTGCGTCCGCATGCCTGTCTACCAGAGCAAATCCCCACACCATGTTATAATGGATAATAAAATATACAGAACACCGATCGCAAACCGGGTTCGGGTCTGGGTACCACAGTCAGTTTTTTTATCACGTGCGTGCAAAACGCATTGCACCCGCGCAATAAAAACTGAACATCGGAACGCAATCGCAGTCAAAACTGACTGCAATTGCGTACCTACTCACACGATTTTGCCTGATCGCAGACTCAACGCATCCAGACCTAATCCGGACACGCTCGTCTGCAAGGGGCCTAATTGTATATTGTATAAATAACCAATATAGTTATGAGGAGCCTATATATTGTGGATGGATACCGCAAATATTATAAACCAAGAAGTTAGTCCATAATCCAAATGTTATTTGATGACACTTAATCCATAGTCTTCATTTAAGGATTCTAGTATTCAGGATAATCACTCCATAATATTCAGTAGAAGCGCTGACTAGTTGAAATCAGCAAGCCAGGCGCACCCAACCCCCACATTCTTAATCTATTGTTCTCCAAGGAAAAAAATAACAAAGGGCGTAGTGCTGCCCCTCCCCAGCTAAAAAAAGTATGGACTATGCCCTTTGTTATTTTTTTCCTTGGAGAACAATAGATGGAGAAAGTGGGGGTTGGGTGCGCCTGGCTTGCTGATTTCAACTAGTCAGCGCTTATACTGAATATTATGGAGTGATTATCAGGTGAGGTCGACCAACACACGAGATGGCCAAAAATGGAGCTAACCTCTACACAGTTATCCCCAAAATATAATCTGTATTACACATGAGATGTTCTTTCTCATTAGTAGTGTTTGCTGTTTTTTTTCACCATCGAAAGTACTGTAACAGAGAAATTGTTAAATATCTCTTATGGATCTTTCAGCATCTTTTGATACTTTTAAATGTCGCTTTAGATTCTTGCAGTATCATGAAGTGGAAACATCATAGCGATATCATAAAGTATCATGAGGTGGAAACATCATGGTAAAATAGCTTGGTGGATCTCTTATTTCAAACCAATGTGATACCTTTGGATATACAGTGCTGCCCATAATTATTCATACCCCTGGCAACTTTTGAATTAAAGTTACTTTTATTCAACCAGCAAGTAATTTTTTGACAGGAAATGACATAGGTGTCTCCCAAAAGATAATAAGACGATGTACAAGAGGCATTATTGTGGAAAAAGAATACATTTCTCAGCTTTTATTTACATTTGAGCAAAAAATACAAGTTGTTCCGCACTTTGGAAAATCTCAGAGGACGTGGTCGGAAGCCAAAAGTGACACCTGTGCTGGCCAGGAGGATAGTTAGAGAGGTGAAAAAGAATCCAAGGATCACCACCAAGGCCATCCTGGTGAATCTGGGCTCTGCTGGTGGCAATGTCTCAAGGCAGACAATCCAACGGACACTGCACACTGCTGGGTTTCACTTAGAAACATAGAATGTGTTGGCAGATAAGAACCATTTGGCCCATCTAGTCTGCCCAATATACTGAGTACTATGGATAGCCCCTGGCCCTATCTTATATGAAGGATGGCCTTATGCCTATCCCATGCATGCTCAAACTCCTTCACTGTATTTGCAGCTACCACTTCTGCAGGAAGGCTATTCCATGCATCCACTACTCTCTCAGTAAAGTAATACTTCCTGATATTACTTTTAAACCTTTGCCCCTCTAATTTAAAACTATGTCCTCTTGTAGCAGTTTTTCTTCTTTTAAATATTCTTTCCTCTTTTACCTTGTTGATTCCCTTTATGTATTTAAAAGTTTCTATCATATCCCCTCTGTCTCGTCTTTCTTCCAAGCTATACATGTTAAGGTCCTTTAATCTTTCCTGGTAAGTTTTATCCTGCAATCCATGTACCAGTTTAGTAGCTCTTCTCTGAACTCTCTCCAAAGTATCAATATCCTTCTGGAGATATGGTCTCCAGTACTGAGCACAATTCTCCAAATGAGGTCTCACTAGTGCTCTGTAGAGCAGCATGAGCACCTCCCTCTTTCTACTGGTAATGCCGCTCCCTATACACCCAAGCATTCTGCTAGCATTTCCTGCTGCTCTATGACATTGTCTTCCTACCTTTTAAGTCTTCTGAAATAATGACCCCTAAATCCCTTTCCTCAGATACTGATGTTAGGACTGTATCACTGATTTTATATTCTGCTCTTGGGTTTTTACGCCCCAGGTGCATTATTTTGCACTTATACACATATAAATTTTAGTTGTGAGATTTTTAACCATTCCTCTAGTTTTCCTAAATCCTTTTCCATTTGGTGTATCCCTCCAGGAACATCAACCCTGTTACAAATCTTTGTGTCATCAGCAAAAAGACACACCTTACCATCGAGGCCTTCTGCAATTTCGCTGATAAAGATATTAAACAATATAGGTCCCAGAACAGATCCCTGAGGTACCCCACTGGTAACAAGACCATGGTCTGAATATACTCCATTGACTACAACCCTCTGTTGTCTGTCCCTCAGCCACTGCCTAATCCATTCAACAATGGACATTTGTTCAGACATTTGGTTACCAAGCATTGATACCCACATAAGAGAGCCCTGCACATATATGTGCCCCTATTATATTATCCTATTTATTTATGCTGCATTATCCACCTGAAGTCACTACTGATGTAGGTACATTAATATACACAAACTATATGGGAGTATTTAATTTTATTTGATGCTTATTATTCCCAGTATTTTTATTGCTATTTTTATCCTCATTTCGCCTTATTTTATAACATTCATTTTCCCAATATACCGCTATTACATGGGATCAGCTATTACCAGCCACCCCCATATATTTACACATATTCTATTACCAGCTCCCACCATACATGTATATTTCTTCAGTAAGGCAGTCACTTATAGTGCCAGCCACCTGTATATACACGTATATATTGCTAGTCATCTCTATATGTGGACGTATATTATATTAGATGGCCAGTCACTTGTATACTTATATATAGGCCAAATATGACCCCACATTCACTAGACAACATATAGGAGAACAATCTGAAAATATATTAACTGTATTTTAACCACTGTTAAGATAGGGAAGCTGAAACTGCCCGCCACTCCTATACATATGTATACACTGAATTTCCAGCTACCACCACATCGCTCTGAGTATTAGTAATATACTGTATACTGTTACAGTATATTATCTGCTGTAAATATAGTCCTGATCAAAAGTTTAAGACCACTTAAAAAATGGCAAAAAATCATATTTTACATTGTTGGATCTTAACAAGGTTCCAAGAAGAGCTTCAACATGCAACAAGAAGAAATGAGAGTGAGACAAAACATTTTTTGAGCATTCAATTAATTGAAAATAACGATTAAACTGAAACAGGCTGTTTTTCAGCTGATCAAAATTTTAGGACCACATGCTTTTAAAAGGTCAAATCTGTGCAAAGATGTGGATTCATTGTCATTTTCTGTCAGGTAGTCACACGTTGTGATGGCAAAGGCAAAAAAAACTCTCCTTTTTTGAACGTGGTTGGGTTGTTGAACTGCATAAGCAGGGTTTCTCACAGCGCGCCATCACTGCTGAGGTTGGACGCAGTAAGACAGTCATTTGGAATTTCTTAAATGATCCTGAGAGTTATGGAATAAAAAAATCAAGTGGAAGACCCAAAAAAAATTCATCAGCACTGAGCCGGGGGATCCAATTGGCTGTCCGTCAAGACACTGGACGATCCTCAGCCCAAATTAAGGCCCTTACTGGTGCTGACTGCAGCCCCATAAACATCAGACGGCATCGGAGACTGAAGGGCTTCAAAAACAAAAAACGTCTTCAAAGACCTCGTCTCCTTGAATGCCATGGAACTGCTCGTTTGGACTTTGCAAGAGAGCACCAAACATGGGACATTCAAAGGTGGAAGAATGTTTTATTCTCTGATGAGAAAAAATTTAACCTTGATGGTCCTGATGGTTTCCAACAATACTGGCATGGCAAGCAGATCCCACCTGAGATGTTTTCCACGCGCCACAGTGGAGGGGGCGCCATAATGGTCTGGGGTGCTTTTTCCTTCAGTGGAACAATGGAGTGTCACGGGTAGAGTCACGGGTATCAAGATAGAGCGGAGGTGTACCCCCTGAGCTGCCACCCGGTCCCCTGTCCCTGCCTAATTGCACCACCCGCCCTAGGTGACGGAGCGCAACTGGGCGACAGTCCCTAACCTTCTAAGTGCAAGTAGAGAGAAAGAGACAGCAGGAAAGAGGACAGCCACTAAGAAGTTACAATAAGCGGACAAGAGGTAGAACAAAAACGGAAGGCGAGGCCGGTCAACTAGCCGAGGTCAGTCCAGGAGGTCACGTCAGAACAAGGGAAGAGGCAAAGACAAATCCGTAAACAAGCCGAGGTCAAAACCCGAGAGGTAGCGTCAAGGTACAGGGAGCAGGCAGAAGAGGAGTCAAGAGGCGGATCGAGGTTCAATTGCAGAGGTAGCTTAACCACTTCAGTGGTGCTTAAACACCCTGAAAGACCAGGCCACTTTTTACACTTCTGACCTACACTACTTTCACCATTTATTGCTCGGTCATGCAACTTACCACCCAAATGAATTTTACCTCCTTTTCTTCTCACTAATAGAGCTTTCATTTGGTGGTATTTCTTTGCTGCTGACATTTTTACTTTTTTTGTTATTAATCGAAATTTAACGATTTTTTTGCAAAAAAATGACATTTTTCACTTTCAGTTGTCAAATTTAGCAAAAAAAACTACATCCATATATAAATTTTGCTCAAAATTTATTGTTCTACATGTCTTTGATAAAAAAAAAATGTTTGGGTAAAAAAAAAATGGTTTGGGTAAAAGTTATAGCGTTTACAAACTATGGTACAAAAATGTGAATTTCCGCTTTTTGAAGCAGCTCTGACTTTCTGAGCACCTGTCATGTTTCCTGAGGTTCTACAATGCCCAGACAGTACAAACACCCCACAAATGACCCCATTTCGGAAAGTACACACCCTAAGGTATTCGCTGATGGGCATAGTGAGTTCATAGAACTTTTTATTTTTTGTCACAAGTTAGCGGAAAATGATGATTTTTTTTTTTTTTTTTCTTACAAAGTCTCATATTCCACTAACTTGTGACAAAAAATAAAAAGTTCTATGAACTCACTATGCCCATCAGCGAATACCTTGGGGTCTCTTCTTTCCAAAATGGGGTCACTTGTGGGGTAGTTATACTGCCCTGGCATTCTAGGGGCCCAAATGTGTGGTAAGGAGTTTGAAATCAAATTCTGTAAAAAATGACCTATGAAATCCGAAAGGTGCTCTTTGGAATATGGGCCCCTTTGCCCACCTAGGCTGCAAAAAAGTGTCACACATCTGGTATCTCCGTACTCAGGAGAAGGTGGGGAATGTGTTTGGGGGTGTCTCTGCCAAAAAAAGAAAAAGGAGGGGAAAGGCGTCTGCCAGGACATAGGAGCTCCGTCCAACATCCATACCCACTTCAGCTCGTATGCCCTGGCAAACCAGATTTCTCCATTCACATCAATCGATGTGGATGAATAAATCATTGCCGGGATTTTTTTTTTTATATATATACAAAGTGTTTGCCAAAGTATATGAACACCGCCACCTCCTCAGCTCATATGCCTCGGCAAACGTATCTTTTACTGCAGAGGAGAAATCTCGTCTTGCAGCGCCGCATACACCGACTTGCGTGTAATCTGACAGCAGCGCAATGCTTCTGTCCGAATGCACATCAGTGCTGCAGCTAGTCGATCGGTTGGTCCACCTGAAAGGTAAAAAAAACAAAACAAAAAAGAAAAAACCAGGCCGCAAAGCAATAACTTTATTAACTGTTGAACAGAACATAGAAACTTTTTTTAAACTTTTTTAACTGAACGTTTAACTTTTTTACTTACCGGTATTTTTTTTTTTGTTTAGTTTTTTTTACCTTTATAGAACAAACCTCTCCTTCCCCATGGGACAATGTGCAAAGCGCAAATCGCCCAAAGATGTGGCGAAGTACGTTATGCACTTTATCCCAGGTGAAAAGAGAGGTTTGCAGCAGCTGTGAGTGAATGGGCCCTAATAGCCCTGTGTGCCTGTCCTGGTGAGATGTGATCCCTATGCTAGGTGTACCTGTGTGTGGTACTTCCGGAAACACTCTCCATAGCATAGGGCAGGGTGGTCAGCACAGTCAGGACAGAAATAGCGGGTGTCACGCCTTATTCCACTCCTGCTACAGACACGACATCTTTTTCGGGGTGACGGTTGGGTTGAGGTACCAGGAACGACACTGGGGAAATGTCGCTCGTGTAGACGGCTAACTACACTGGTGGATGGGGCCACGGAACCTCCTGGGTAAAGGAGGTTCTCGATGATCTCTTCCTGGAATTTGAGGAAGGATCCTGTTCTCCCAGCCTTACTGTAGAGAACAAAACTATTGTACAGCGCCAATTGAATCAAATATACAGACACCTTCTTATACCAGCGTCTGGTTCTGCGGGAAACTAAATACGGAGACAACATCTGGTCATTGAAGTCCACCCCTCCCATGAGCGCATTATAGTCGTGGACACAGAGGGGCTTTTCAATGACACGGGTTGCTCGCTCAATTTGGATTGTCGTGTCTGCGTGAATGGAGGAGAGCATGTAAACGTCACGCTTGTCTCTCCATTTCACCGCGAGCAGTTCTTCGTTACACAAGGCAGCCCTCTGCCCCCTTGCAAGACGGGTGGTTACAAGCCGTTGGGGGAAGCCCACGCGACTAGTTCGCGCGGTGCCACAGGTGCAAATCCGTTCTAGAAACAAATGCCTAAAGAGGGCCACACTTGTGTAGAAATTGTCCACATAAAGATGGTACCCCTTGCCGAATAAGGGTGACACCAAGTCTCAGACTGTCTTCCCACTGCTCCCCAGGTAGTCAGGGCAACCGACCGGCTCCAGGGTCTGATCTTTTCCCTCATAGATCCGAAATTTGTGGGTATAGCCTGTGGCCCTTTCACAGAGCTTATACAATTTGACCCCATACCGGGCACGCTTGCTTGGGATGTATTGTTTGAAGCCAAGGCGCCCGGTAAAATGTATTAGGGACTCGTCTACGCAGATGTTTTGCTCAGGGGTATACAAATCTGCAAATTTCAGGTTGAAATGGTCTATGAGGGGCCGAATTTTGTGGAGCCGGTCAAAAGCAGGGTGGCCTCTGGGACTGGAGGTGGTGTTGTCGCTAAAATGCAGAAAACGGAGGATGGTCTCAAATCGTGTCCTGGACATAGCAGCAGAGAACATGGGCATGTGATGAATTGGGTGCGTTGACCAATATGACCGCAATTCATGCTTTTTTGTCAGGCCCATGTTGAGGAGAAGGCCCAAAACAATTTTAAGTTCGGAAACTTGGACTGGTTTCCACCGGAAAGGCTGGGCATAATAGCTTCCCGGGTTTGCGGTTATAAATTGTGTGGCATACTGGTTGGTCTCTGCCACGACTAAGTCCAAGAGCTCCGCAGTCAAGAACAGCTCAAAAAATCCCAGGGCCGAACCGATTTGAGCCGTCTCAACCCGAACTCCAGACTGGGCGGTGAAAGGGGGAACTACTGGTGCGGCTGAAGTTGGTGACTGCCAATCAGGATTTGCCAGCACCTCAGGGACTCTAGGGGCTCTACGGGCCTGTCTGTGCGGTGGCTGCGACAGGGTAACTAGTGCACGTGCCACCGTACCAGCTTCAACTGCCCTTCTGGTGCTCGCTACTTCACCAGGTTGTACGGCAGTGCTGGTACTAGGTCCAGGAAGGGCTGCGCTGCTGGTGTATGCCTCACCACGTGATCCGGCAGCGACAGCCCCACTCTGCTGCTCTTGAAGCGGATCCTGCGTAACCTGTGGTCTAGCGACACGGGGCCGGGTACGCCTGGTGCTGCCAGGGACCTCCACCTCCTCGTCCGAACTTTGGGTCAGAGAGCCACTGCTTTCCACAGGTTCATATTCTGACCCGCTAGATTCGTCAGATGAGGGTTCCCACTCCTCATCCGACTGGGTCAGAATCCTGTAGGCCTCTTCAGAAGAATACCCCCTGTTTGACATTTTGGACTACTAAATTTAGGGGTATTCCCTGAGACTACCCAAGAAAAAAAGCAAACCTGTCTTACAAAGGGGAGGCTAGCGAAGTACCGGAGGCTGCTGCGGTTGATAAAAAATATCAAAACTGATTTTTTTATCGCCGCAGTGCGTGTAAAATGAATGTGCAGTGATCAAAAAATATATATTTTTTGTCACTGCGGTGGGGCGGGCGTGGGTGAACGCACGTGTGGGCGACCGATCAGGCCTGATCGGGCAAACACTGCGTTTCGGGTGGAGGGCGAGCTAAGGTGACACTAATACTATTATAGATCTGACCGTGATCAGTTTTGATCACTTACAGATACTATAAAAGTACAAATGCTGATTAGCGATACGCTAAACAGCGAATAAAAGTGACTGCGGTGCGGTGGGGTGGGCGCTAACTGACGCTAACTACCTAACCAAGGGGCCTAAACTATCCCTAAAACCTAACAGCCAATACCAGTGAAAAAAAAAAAGTGACAGTTTACACTGATCACTTTTTTTCCTTTCACTAGTGATTGACAGGGGCGATCAAAGGGGTGATCAAAGGGTTAATTGGGGTGCAGGTGGGTGATCTGGGGCTAAGGTGTAGTGTTGGTGTACTCACAGTTCAGTCTGCTCCTGTGCTGGATCCAACCGACGAAAAGGACCAGCACAGGAGCAGACAAGCCATATAACAGATCATATTTACTAATATGATCTGTTATATGACTTTGGATTGGATTTTTTGAAAATCGCCAGCCTGCCAGCCAATGATCGTTGCTGGCAGGCTGGTGACGAAATACTTCTTTTAATTTTGCCGGCCCGCGATGCGCATGCGCGGGCCGGCTTTGAGCGAAATCTCGCGTCTCGCGAGATGACGCGTATATGCGTGACTCTGCGCAGCGCTGCCACCTCCGGAACGCAATCCTGCGTTAGGCGGTCCGGAGGTGGTTAAAGGGCTTCTGTCACCCCATTAAACCGTTTTTTTTTTTTTCTTTACTAATAATCCCAACACTGCGATCTCATCATACATAAGCTAATTAATGATTTTCGTTCAGTAGAATTTGTTAAAAATCGATTTTTATAATATGTAAATTACCTTGCTACCAGCAAGTAGGGCGGCTACTTGCTGGTAGCAGCCGCATCCTCCGATGGTAATGACTCCCACTCTGCTTGTTGCTTGACAGGGCCAGGGAACGGAATCGTTCTGTGCTGGCCCTGCCTGTTTTGATTCAATATCTGGCGCCTGCGCCGCGGCCGTACCTCTCTTCAATCTGCGCAGGCGCACTGAGAGGCGGCCACTCACTCGGCCGCTCGCTCCTGCGCCGGGTGTAGATGTGACAGCAAGTAGCCGCCCTACTTGCTGGTAGCAAGGTAATTTACATATTACATCCCGCTGATGTTCCCCTGCCAAGCCTGGAGGACCTCACCACCATTGTGGCCCAGCAGGGTCAACAGCTGGCCCAGTTGACTGCTATGTTGCAGCAGCTCCTGCCTTCTCTGCAACAGCCAGCTCCTCCGTCTGCTCCTGCGGCATCACCTCCGCCTGCAGTAACCAACGGTTCCAGAATCCGTTTGTCCTTACCAGACAAATATGACGGAGATCCTAAGCAGTGCCGTGGGTTCTTGTCGCAGTGCTCTCTCCACCTCGAGCTTCTGTCCGACCAGTTTCCTTCTGAGTGAGCCAAGGTAGCCTTTATTCTCAGTTAATTGTCTGGGAAGGCCCTGGCCTGGGCTACACCACTATGGGACCGCGCAGATCCTGCCACCGCTTCCGTCCAGAGCTTCTGCCTAGATTTCCGGAATGTTTTTGAGGAGCCTGCCAGGGTTACCTCCGCAGAGACTGCCTTACTAAATTTGACCCAAGGAGGTTCTTCCGTGGGTGACTATGTCATTCAGTTCCGCACCCTGGCCTCTGAGCTGAACTGGAACAATGAAGCCCTTTGCGCCACCTTCAAGAAAGGACTTAACAGTGAAGTAAAGGACGTTCTGGCTGCACGTGAGCTTCCTTCCACTCTTAGTGACCTCATCTTGCTGGCCACTAGGATAGACAAACGTTTCGCCGAAAGACAAGAGGAACTCCTCCTTGAAAAGGAAAAAGCTAGTCCTAGACGCTTTCCTCGTCTGGCTCCCGTTTTTCCGCATCCACCTCAACCCGCTACTGGGTTTTCCGCCGTGGAAGCCATGCAGGTGGATCAGTCACGCTTAACTCCGCAAGAACGAAGCCGCCGCAGAAACGAGAACCTGTGTCTGTACTGTGCCAGTACCGAGCACTTCCTTAGAGATTGTCCTCTCCGTCCACCGCGTTCGGGAAACGCTCGCACCTAGTAAGCTAGGTGTGGATTCTTTTTCTCCACGCCTCATCATACCCGTGCAGTTGATCATCTCTTCCAAGTCCTCTTTCTCCGCAGCCGCCTTCTTGGATTCCGGTTCAGCTGGCAACTTCATTCACGCCTCCTTGGTTGACAAGTACCGTATTCCAGTAATCCATCTACCCAAGCCGTTTTTCATCTCTACTGTTAACGGTGAGAGACTCTCAACCACCGTGCAGTTCCGTACCCAGCCTCTGCAGATGGACATCGGAATATTTCATACCGAGACTTTAGAGTTCTTTGTCCTTCCCTTCTGTTCCTCCGAACTCCTCCTGGGTCTGCCGTGGCTTCAACGTCATAGCCCTGTCCTGAATTGGTCCATCGGTGAGATCCTGCGTTGGGGCTCCTCCTGTTCGGACCGCTGTCTCAAGCCTGCTCTGCTCAAACAGAACCCGCAAGTTTCTCCGCCTTCTGGGCTGCCCAAGCCATACCATTCCTTCACGGATGTCTTCTGCAAGAAACAAGCTGAGGTTCTTCCTCCTCACCGATCCTATGATTGCCCGATCGACCTGATACTCGGTTCTACTCCACCTCGGGGCAGAATTTATCCTCTCTCACCTCCTGAGACTCTTGCCATGTCCAACTATATACGTGAGAACCTACAGAGAGGATTCATAAGAAAATCTTCTTCTCCTGCTGGGGCCGGTTTTTTCTTCGTGACTAAAAAAGACGTCTCCCTCCGCCCCTCCATTGACTACAGAGGTCTTAATAAAATTACCTTCAAGAACCGTTACCCTCTGCCTCTAATCTCTGAGCTATTTGATCGTCTCCAAGGGGCTAAGATCTTCACCAAATTGGACCTTCGAGGGGCCTATAATCTGATCCGTATCCGTGAGGGAGACGAATGGAAGACCGCCTTTAACACAAGGGACGGCCATTTTGAGTATTTGGTGATGCCCTTCGACCTCTGCAACGCACCTGCTGTCTTCCAGGAATTCTTCAATGATATTTTCAGGGACTTACTTTACACCTGCGTGGTCGTATACCTGGATGATATCCTCATCTTTTCCTCCAATTTGGATCAACACCGGGTCCATGTACAACAAGTTCTTACTCGTCTTAGGAGAAATCGCCTGTACGCTAAACTTGAAAAATGTCTTTTTGAACGGACCTCCCTGCCTTTCCTGGGATACATTATCTCAGCCCAAGGACTTCAAATGGACCCAGCCAAACTCTCGGCGGTTCTGGATTGGCCACGTCCCTCTGATCTCCGAGCCATACAAAGATTTCTGGGCTTTGCGAATTACTACAGGCAATTCATCCCTCACTATTCCACTCTGGTAGCTCCTATCGTGGCCCTCACTAGAAAAGGAGCTAACCCCAAATCCTGGCCTTCCCAAGCCGAGGAAGCCTTCCAGTCCCTGAAATCCGCCTTTGCCTCTGCACCCGTTTTCTCTAGACCAGATTCCACCAAGCCCTTCTCTCTTGAAGTGGATGCCTCCTCGGTGGGAGCCGGAGCTGTCCTCACCCAGAAGTCTTCCCGGGGCAAGACTTCAACTTGTGGCTTCTTTTCTAAAACATTCTCTTCCGCAGAGAGAAATTACTCCATTGGGGACAGGGAACTGCTGGCTATTAAATTGGCACTGGAGGAATGGAGACATTTACTCGAAGGCGCCACACATCCTGTGTACATCTTCACGGACCACAAGAACCTGGCTTATCTCCAGTCTGCTCAGAGATTAAATCCCCGTCAGGCTCGTTGGTCTCTGTTCTTCGCCCGCTTTAACTTTGAGATCCATTTCCGTCCGGCTTGTAAGAACATTAGGGCAGATGCTCTGTCTCGCTCCTCTGATGTGGTGGGCGACGAGTTAACACCTCAATATATTATCCCTCCAGAACGCCTTATTACAGTCGCTCCCGTGGACCTGCGCCTTCTTCCTCCTGGCAAATCCTACGTACCTCCACGTCAGCGGCTGCGAATTCTCAAGTGGGGCCACGCCTCCCCTTTTTCCGGTCATCCAGGGGTGCTAAAGTCTCTCCAACTAATCTCCCAAAGGTACTGGTGGCCTTCTATGGAGAAAGATGTTTTGGACTTCGTCCAGGCCTGTACGATTTGCGCCCGGGATAAATCACCTCGCCAGAAACCAGCGGGTCTCCTCTTGCCTCTACCTGTTCCTGAAGTTCCCTGGTCTCACATCGCCATGGACTTTATTACAGATCTTCCCCCCTCCCATGGCAAGTCCGTTATTTGGGTCGTGGTGGATCGCTTCTCCAAGATGGCTCACTTTGTACCCCTGCCCGGTCTACCCTCTGCACCCATGTTGGCCAAACAATTTTTCCAACACATCTTCCGTCTCCATGGCCTTCCCAAACATATTGTCTCGGATCGTGGGGTACAATTCGTCTCCAAATTCTGGAGGGCTCTATGTGCTCAGCTCGGGATCAAATTGGACTTTTCTTCTTCGTACCATCCTCAGTCTAACGGCCAAGTAGAACGGGTGAACCAGATTTTGGGTGACTATCTGCGTCACTTTGTATCCTCACGCCATGACGACTGGGCTGATCTACTTCCCTGGGCGGAGTTCTCCTACAACTACAAACAATCCTCTGCCTCTAACAAGTCTCCTTTCCTTGTAATTTTTGGCCGTCATCCTCTTCCACCTCTGCCGCAGTCTCCCACTCCTTCTTCTGTACCTGCCGTTGACAGTCTTGTACAGGATTTTCTCTGGCGAGAAACCCACGCTGCTCTCCTCAGGGCTTCCGCCCGTATGAAGGTTCAAGCTGACAAGAGACGCAGATCTCCACCGGAATTTCGTCCGGGTGACAAGGTGTGGCTCTCCTCTAGGTACATCCGATTTAGGGTCCCAAGTTACAAGTTGGGCCCTCGTTTCTTGGGACCCTATAAAATCAAGAGTCGTATCAATCAAGTTTCTTATCAACTCCATCTTCCTCCCTCCCTCCGAATCCATAACTTTTTCCATGTCTCCCTTCTTAAACCTGCTGTCTTTAACCGTTTTTCTCCCAAGCTTGTTTCTCCCACCCCTGTCGCCGGTACCTCCGATATATTCTCTGTCAAGGAGATCTTGGCGACCAAGATCTCCCGGGGGAAAAATTTTTTTTTTGGTCGACTGGAGGGCTGCGGTCCTGAGGAGAGGTCATGGGAGCCGGAGGAGAACATCCTGGACCGCAGTCTCATCCGCAAGTTCTTCGGTACCAAAAAGGGAGGGAGACCAAAGGGAAGGGGGGGTACTGTTACGCTGAGCGCTCCGGGTCCCCTGCTGGCCTCGGAGCGCTCACAGCGTATGCCCCAGGCAGCACTCCTGCGTCTCGGCGTGTGCGTCCTCGCTCTCTAGGGCGCGCGCGCGCCGGGACTCTTAGATTCAAAGGACCAGTGCACCAGTGATTGGTGCCTGGTCCAAAGAGGTTATTAAGGGTTAAGGTTGTGAGAGGCAGTGCTGACTTAATTAGGCTGCACCTGTGCACTACCCATTTATACCTTCTCCTCCCACAGCTTTCTGCTGTATCCTTGTGCCTTGTGCCTCAGAGAAAGCGTTCCCTACGTTGTTAGTTTGCCTTACCTGTTGCCGTACCCGTTGCTACCGTCCACTCGCCTTTGAACCTTTGCTGCCTGCCCTGACCGCTGCTACGTCCGACTACGCTCTTACCTTCTCCCTGTGTACCACGCCTTATCAGTTGCCAGAGAGGTCGAGTTGTTACTAGGGGACACGACCTGGTAGTTACCGCCGCGGCAAATCCATCCCGCCTTGCGGCGGGCTCTGGTGAAGACCAGTAACTGCTTAGAACCGGTCCTCTAGTACAACCCGCGCCATCGCCTCTCTGGTCCAGAGGATTCACTACCTGTCCTGCCGGTTTGTGACAATGGACAACAGTTCCAGACAGTAGATGGCCTTCGTGCGGCCGTCTTAATCACTTGGAGAAATGTTCCCACTCACCTCATGGAAACGCTTGCATCAAGCATGCCGAAACGAATTTTTGAAGTGATAAACAATAACGACGGAGCTACTCATTACTGAGTTCATGTTTGGAAGTTGGATTTCTGTTTTGGGGGGGTTTAGTTTTTTTTTGGAGGTGTGGTCCTAAACTTTTGATCAGCTGAAAAACAGCCTGTTTCAGTTTATTCGTTGTTTTCATTAAATTGAATGCTCAAAAAATGTTTTGTCTCACTCCCATTTCTACTTGTTGCATGTTGAAGCTCTACTTGGAACCTTGTTAAGATCCAGCCATGCTAAATATGATTTCTTGCCATTTTTAAAGTGGTCTTAAACTTTTGATCAGGACTGTACTTAGAGCTTTACTATATTTATTCTATTGCATTTCATTATTATGTTATGGAATTGTATGTAAAATAAAAATCTATTTAGCAAAGTTTAGGTTATAATATGGTATAGTATAACTATTTTATATAGTATATTTATGTTTCATAATTATAGTGTAGTAGACAGTAATAACATAGGTATAAATAAAAAGGTATATAGCTCTTTAACCCCTTCAGGACATAGACATTTTTCACCTTAAGGACCAGGCCCAGATAACAAATATGTTTAGTGTATTTTTTTAATTTTTTTTTATTTCTAATCAATTATAAATTTGCGGCTATAAGAAGAAATTAAAATTTTTAATTTTTTTAAAATATTTTTTTGACCAAGACCCACTTGGTTCTTGAAGATCCAGTGGGTCTGATGCCTCTATAATACACTGCAGTACACTATATAGTGTACTGCAGTGTATTCTGACTTTACACTTAGCCTGACCAGGCTCCTGCCTTTAGCAGGACCCTGATCAGACTTAACTATACCGTGATTAATATTAAATTGGATGGCCGGCTATATATATAAAACATATATCCTTTATTCTAAGAACAATATATTATACAGTACATTAATGACAATATACTTATATACTTTATAAAAACAAATATAAAAATATATGTGTATTGAAGGATTAAATATAATAAGCTATATGATCTGTATGAAGGACAGGAGGTTGGGTGACATCATAGGGTGACTATATTTACATTGACCTTCTGTCTGTATAAGGAACTGTTCCTAGTCAGCATTATTGTAATGAGAGCTGCAGCTGTTCTTGTATGTATGTATGTATGGATGGATGTATAAAAAGGCCTGTATGGTCAAGAATAAACAGAGCTGTTACTGACATCATACTGCATGTGTCACTGATAGTTCTCCGGGCCTGTCTTCGTGGACAAAGAAAGGAATCAAGGTGCATTGAGAAGGAAATGATACTTTCAGCTGGGGGCTCTGTCCGCGGAATAGAGTACACAGGAATTTCTGACATTCCTGTCTTTAACGACTGGGGACATTCCGATGCTTTACGTAAAATTTTCTGTTGCTTCTATTTTGAATCTGCTTTAGACACACTGAAAGAAATAGTATCTATCTTTAGGCAAGATAGACTATAAATAGACTACTGGCCAAGTCTAACAGATAAATTCTTTAGGGAAGGATTTAAAAGAGGAATTATTTTTGGAAGAATTCAAATAGAGTCTGCACCTTGATTTCTCTTGTCACCCAAGTTCTATTGCTTTTTTTCTGTCGCTTTCTTATGCTTTCTGTTATGTTATGAAGCATTAAGTAATTTTTATGCTGAAGGTAAGCAGCAAATGATACTGTGAAAAATGTACTAACTTTATTATGTGTGTCCTCTATAAACCCGTTAACCCAGAAACTGGTAAACGCCTGGGGAGAGTTTTGCTCTGTCTCCGTCTCAATTAAGTTATAAGAAATGGGTGCAAAGCAAGGAAAGGTCTCTCCACCCCCTCCGATTGTAGGAGAAACATGTAAGGATTATGTAGCCCGGGTCTGTGGGACTGATTATTATTTAGTTACTCCCTGGGTGGATAATCTGGCAGGATGGACAGAGGGGATGAAGAGTATAAATTCGTTCCCTCGGGAAGGGGCTAATGACACCTTCCATATGGATATGGTAAAAGGGTTATGTTTGGGTGACACTGAAGCTTACCCATATTATGGTCCAGACATCCAGTGGGACATGCAGTATATGAAGTCGGGAGGGGAATATTGGCTTACTTATGCACCATATTGGTATGATAGACCAAAAAAAAGGTTAACAAACAGAAGGCAGAGAACCAGGAGGGATATAACAAGAAACATGTGTTAGAAAAAGAATTGACAAGAGGTTCACTCCAGAAGCCCCCTCTTCCCTATTTAGGAAATATCCCACAGATATATCCATCCCTTCCAAAAGATGACTTAGGGCTCTTTCACACTTGCGTTGTCCGGATCCGTCGTGCACTCCATTTGCCGGAGGTGCCCACCGGATCCGTAACAACGCAAGTGAACTGAAAGCATTGGAAGACGGATCCGTCTTCAAAATACGTTCAGTGTTACTATGGCACCCAGGACGCTATTAAAGTCCTGGCTGCCATAGTAGTAGTGGGGAGCGGGGGAGCAGTATACTTACAGTCCGTGCGGCTCCCGGGGCGCTCCAGAATGACGTCAGAGCGCCCCATGCGCATGGATGACATGATCCATGTGATCACGTCACCCATGCGCGTGGGGAGCCCTGACGTCACTCTGAAGCGCCCTGGGAGCCGCACGGACGGTAAGTATACTGCTCCCCCACTCCCCACTACACTTTACCATGGCAAACAGGACTTTAGTGTCCTGGGAGCCATGGTAACCATTCAGAAAAAGCTAAACGTCGGATCCGGTAATGCGCCGAAACGACGTTTAGCTTAAGGCCGGATTCGGATTAATGCCTTTCAATGGGCATTAATTCCGGATCCGGCCTTGCGGCAAGTGTTCAGGATTTTTGATCGGAGCAAAAAGCGCAGCATGCTGCGGTATTTTCTCCGGCCAAAAAACGTTCCGTTCCGGAACTGAAGACATCCTGATGCATCCTGAACGGATTTCTCTCCATTCAGAATGCATGGGGATAATCCTGATCAGGATTCTTCCGGCATAGAGCCCCGACGACGGAACTCTATGCCGGAAAAGAACAACGCAAGTGTGAAAGAGCCCTTAGATTAAAAGGGCAGTACTTTGAGGCCCAGGCATTATTTAATTGGCTCAAAAGGAAGACGAGATAGGAGAAGAAGAGATAACACTCTAGCATCCTTTCACAGTGCACACATCTTCTTCAAAGCATCTGTTGGAAAATATAAGACTAACACTGCCCACAGCACAGCTCTCTGCCCCCCTTCCTCTCCTCATAGCGTTGCATAGACAGAGCTCGACTAACAGCAGAAAGGGGAGGGGGAGGCTCCTGAGATAAAAAGAAGTTTGTAATAACTTAAGATTAACCAGTTACTGTCCTAGAGATACAAAAAAATATATAGAATACAATTCACACATCTCTAACACTAGGGATGTCATATCTCCCATGCACCTTAGATCACAAAAAATATTTTCCAAAACCTGAACATATACCTCATTATGTGGACAGTGACCTTGAGGAACAGTTCACTTTTATGACTGTAGGGGACACCTTGTTAAAGAAACCTATTGAAGTAGATGATATTAATAAGATTGTTATTATACCCATAGCCCCTGTGGTTCCAGATGTACCATCTCTGCTATCAGCTATTCCTGCCCATGTAGAGTTTTTCTCTGTTATTGATTTAAAAAATGCTTTTTTTTCTGTCCCAGTTGACAAAGAGACATGGCCACTTTTTGCTTTTACATTATAATTTCGCCAGTATACTTGGTGTAGAATACCTTAGGGTTATGTAGACTCCCCAGTAGTCTACTCCATTGTCCTCCAAGTTACACTGCGCCCTTGGACTGCCCCTCATGGTTCTGTCCTTCTACAATATGTGGATGATCTCCTCATATGTAGTCCTACTCGGGAGGCCTGCCAGGCAGACTGTGTTAGTTTATTACTTTGGTTATGTGAAAATGGTCACAAAGTTTCTAGGAAGAAATTACAATGGTGTATGGAAAGTGTTGAGTATTTGGGCTTTGTTCTCAGTAGAGGTGAGAGGAGAATCAGCCATGCCCGAATTACCGCCGTACTGGGTCTGCCCTGCCCACAAACAAAAAAAAAAAGACATGCTGACCTTTCTTGGCATGATTGGTTACTGCTGCCAATGGATTGCTGATTGTTCCTACTATGATAATATCCTGAGACAAGCCACTAATACTGATATGCCTGACTTCATTAAATGGTCTGATGAAATGTTACAAACTTTTAGTCATTTGAAATGTGCAATGGTTTCAAGTCCTGGTTTGGGCCTACCCGACTATGGTGTGATGTTTCACTTATTTGCCAGGGACAATTGTAAAACCATGGCGGGAGTCCTGGCGCAAGATCATGGAGGTAAATTCTGCCCTGTTGCTTTATTCTCGAAAGTGGTTCCCGTACAGGTTCAGGGCATGCCTGCGTGTCTCAGGAGTTTGGCAGCCTGTGCTATGGTCGCTGAGATGGCCACGCCTATCACCCTAGGTCATCCCACCACTCTGCATACCGCACACAATGTTCAGGCCCTGTTGAGTTCTTCATATGTACATACACAACATATGTCAGCACAAAGGCTGAGTGGATATGAAGTTTTGTTGCTATCTAATCCTCCACTTCATATCAAATACTCAGCACCCACATTCGGTCCAATGGCTATACTGAATGCCCTACTTGGCTACAAGGGAGAGCAGGATGATTTGCCTCCTCCCCATGCATGTACTTAACTTATACATGAACATACCTCACCTAGGCCTGACTTACAGTCCACGCCCATTGAAGGAGCACCTGATGTTTTTGTGGATGGATCCTGTTCCCGTCCTACTGACAACACTTATCATGCAGGATACACTGTGGTTCAGCTCCCTGATGTTATACTGGAATCAAATCCTATACCTTTTTAGTCAGCCCTAGCAGCTGAACTGATTGCCCTCACTAGAGCTTGTTGTCTTTTTGAGGGGAAAGATGTAAATGTATACACCAATTCCAAGTATGCCTTTGGGGTTGTACATGATCATGGGGTAATCTGGCAGAGCAGAGGCTTCATAGCTGCGGATGGGAGAGAAATCTCACATTCCACCCTAGTACATGATCTCCTGGCCGCCATCCAATTACCAAGCAAAGGTTCTATTATCCATTGTAAGGCACATACTGGTCTACAAACGCACATAGCTAAAGGGAATGCCCTAGCTGATCAGGCAGCAAAAGAGGCTGCTATTAGAACGACGGCAACGATTCAAATGCCCTCCCTAGTTCCAGACATTACCCTTACTGGAAATCTATTGCTCAGCCTCCAGGATTTGGCTACCAGTAGCTGCAAAATAGAATGGCAGTCGGTAGGTGCAGTACAAGACCCTAATACGGGTCTTATCTGCAAAGAGGGGAAGCCATGTATCCCAGTTGCAAGCGCCCCGATTTTAATTGCACAATAACATGGTCTTGGCCATAGGGGAGCACAGGCAACCACTGACCTCATTCGGAGAGATTTTTTTTATACCGGTCTTAGATCAATTTGAACAAGCTTGCTGCTTTTCCAAGGCCGCTAGTTCAAGTGCTGCTGTAGAAGTGCATTGGAGATATTCAGGAGATACTCAGGAGGTAATCTGGAGGTGGATACAATCTAAACAAGTAAGATTTGTTTGTTTAAAATCTTTCCCCTCTTTACAATGGCACATCTGGTTCTGTGCAGGAATTGTTGTGCTTTTATTTCAGGTTCCACTCTTCAAAGGTTTGGATACTGTCTGATCTGTAGACAGCTCTCCATAATGCAGCAGGAAATTACCTTTTTGAAACATGAGATTTTTAAATTAACCACTAAACAAACTCAGGCTAAGAACATTGCAATGCCACTGCCACAGAGGCCCCCTAGAAATGGAAGATGGGTTACTGTAGGTTCAGGTAGACTGAGAGTTGTGGATAGAAGGCATGTCCCACAGTCTGTGGCTCTCCATAATACATTTGCAGCACTTTCAGAGTGCAAGAGCAACATGGAGGATGGCTCAAGCACAGTGGGTGAGAAACAATCATCTCCCATGCCTAAAGTATGCAAGACTGCAGCCAAAGACAAAAAGGAGAAGGTGAGGATTGATAGTAAGCAGCTGTTGGTGGGCGATTCCATCATAAGAGGTGTGAAGTTTGAGGAGAATGGTGTTGTGAGATGTCTCCCTGGTGCTACCGCTAGCAGGGATAGACGACGGATCCTAAATATAGTTAGGCAAGCAAAGCAGGAAAGGGAAGTGGATGTTATTCTCCATCTTGGGACAAACGATCTGGCTTGCAATGAGGTTTCAAAGGTGAAAGAAGCTTGGAAAGGATATACGGGAGGTTGCATCAACTGTTTCATTCTCTACAGTTTTGCCTGTGCATAACCTTCAGCATGACAGGAAGATGCGCATTAAGGAATTCAATGTATGGCTTGGTGAATGGTGTCTGAACCAAGGGTTTGGCTTTGTGTCTCATGATAGCTCTTGTTGGAATGGAAAAGAACTGTACAAGAAAGATGGTTTGCATCTTTCTCTCAAGGGAACGAATGTCCTTGGTGAACAGTTCCAAGTATTTGCTAAGAAGCATTTAAACTAGGAAAGGGGGGCAAAAGAGTCCAGCAGTCCGACTGCCCCCCGGAACAATGCCAGAAGAGGCCAGTAGCACAAAGGTTAAGAAATGACAAGCTCAGTCTTGTCTACAAATGCTCGCAGTCTAGGGAATAAGATCAATGAGCTTGAGGCTATAATGGCATCTGAGAATATAGATGTAGTGGCTGTTACTGAGACGTGGTTCAAGGGGAGTAATGACTGGGATATATCAATACCAGGGTTCTCTCTATACAGGAAAGACAGAGAAGGCAAGAAGGGGAGGGGTGGCCCTGTATGTGAAAGATAGCATAAAATCGAATTTGATACTAGTTAGCGAGAACAATTTAGAGTCAGTTTGGGTTACCTTGCAGCTTTATAATCATAAGGTAACTCGTGTAGGTGTTATATATAGACCACCTACCCAAGTCAAAGAATTAGATGATCTACTAGTTGAGGAAATAGCTAAAATGACATTGAAGGGGGAAGTTATCATTATGGGAGACTTCAATCTTCCAGATGTAAACTGGAAAACCAAAATAGCTAGTTCTGCCAAGAGTACAGATATTCTAAATTCCCTACTGGGATTATCTCTACAGCAAGTAGTGGAGGAGCCAACCCGGAAGGAGGCCATTTTAGATTTAGTATTCACAAATGGGAATTTGGTATCTGATATTACAGTAGGGGAAAGCTTGGGATCTAGTGATCACCAGTCAGTGTGATTTACTATAAGTACAGTGACTGAGTCACACCACACAAAAACAAAAGTTTTAGATTTTAGAAAAACTGACTTTTCTAAAATTAGATTAGTGGTATACGAGTCCCTATCAGACTGGAACAGTTTCATTGGAGTCCAGGAGAAATGAGACTACTTAAAAGTGGCACTATTGAAGGCAACAGAAGATTGCATTAGGCTTGTCAGTAAAAGCAAAAAAAGGAAGAGACCACTGTGGTACTCAGCAGAAGTGGCCAAAATCATTAAAAACAAAAAGATAGCATTTAGGAATTATAAAAAAAATCAAAACGAGGATGACAGACAAATTTATAAGATTAGGCAGAGAGAGGCCAAACAAGTTATAAGAGCTTCTAAAGCACAGGCAGAAGAGAAATTAGCTCAGTCAGGGAAAAAAGGCGATAAGGCATTCTTCAGATACATAAATGAAAAAAGGAAACTAAAACAAGGAATTACCAAATTAAAAACGAAAGAAGGAAGGTATATGGAAGAAGATAAAGAACTAGCTGACTGCCTCAATGAATACTTCTGTTCAGTTTTTACAAAGGAAAATGAAGGAGAAGGACCTCAGTTGGGAAAGAAGACTAATGAATCTTTTGACGCATTAGTCTTTACAGAGGAAGAGGTTCTAAGTCAACTGTCTAAAATTAATACAAATAAGTCACAGGGGCCTGATGGGATACACCCAAAGCTATTAAAAGAGCTCAGCGGTGAACTAGCAAAACCATTAACAGATTTATTTAACCAATCACTGGCAACAGGAGTCGTCGCAGAAGATTGGAAATTAGCAAATGTTGTGCCCATTCACAAGAAAGGTAGTAGGGAGGAATCGGGCAACTATAGGCCAGTAAGCCTGACATCAATAGTGGGGAAATTAATGAAACCATACTTAAGGAGAGGATTGTGGAACATCTAAAATCCCATGGATTGAAAGATGAAAAACAGCATGGGTTTACTTCAGGGAGATCATGTCAAACTAATCTTATTGATTTTTTTGATTGGGTGACTAAAATAATAGATGGAGGAGGTGCAGTAGACATCGCTTATCTAGACTTTAGTAAGGCTTTTGATACTGTCCCACATAGAAGGCTTATCAATAAAGTGCAGTCATTGGGCTTGGACTCCCATATTGTTGAATGGATTAGGCAGTGGCTGAGGGACAGGCAACAGAGGGTTGTAGTCAATGGAGTATATTCAGACCAAGGTCTTGTTACCAGTGGGGTACCTCAGGGATCTGTTCTGGGACCCATATTGTTTAATATCTTTGTCAGCAAAATTGCAGAAGGCCTCAATGGTAAGGTGTGTCTTTTTGCTGATGACACAAAGATTTGTAACAGGGTTGATGTTCCTGGAGGAATACACCAAATAGAAAAGGACTTAGGAAAACTAGAGGAATGGTCAAAAATCTGGCAACTAAAATTTAATGTTGATAAGTGCAAGATAATGCACCTGGGACGTAAAAACCCAAGAGCAGAATATAAAATCAGTGATACAGTCCTAACCTCAGTATCTGAGGAAAGGGATTTAGGGATCATTATTTCAGAAGACTTAAAGGTAGGCAGACAATGTCACAGAGCAGCAGGAAATGCTAGCAGAATGCTTGGGTGTATAGCAAGAGGAATTACCAGTAGAAAGAGGGAGGTGCTCATGCTGCTCTACAGAGCACTAGTGAGACCTCATTTGGAGTATTGTGCTCAGTACTGGAGACCATATCTCCAGAAGGATATTGATACTTTGGAGAGAGTTCAGAGAAGAGCTAGTAAACTGGTACATGGATTGCAGGATAAAACTTACCAGGAAAGATTAAAGGACCTTAACATGTATAGCTTGGAAGAAAGACGAGACAGAGGGGATATGATAGAAACTTTTAAATACATAAAGGGAATCAACAAGGTAAAAGAGGAAAGAATATTTAAAAGAAGAAAAACTGCTACAAGAGGACATAGTTTTAAATTAGAGGGGCAAAGGTTTAAAAGTAATATCAGGAAGTATTACTTTACTGAGAGAGTAGTGGATGCATGGAATAGCCTTCCTGCAGAAGTGGCAGCTGCAAATATAGTGGAGGAGTTTAAGCATGCATGGGATAGGCATAAGGCCATCCTTCATATAAGATAAAGCCAAGGGCTATCCATAGTATTTAGTATATTGGGCAGACTAGATGGGCCAAATGGTTCTTATCTGCCGACACATTCTATGTTTCTATATTGCTCGTGCCTCTCCTTTCTCTCCACAGGAACCTACGCATCCTTTCCAACCAGGAGACGTGGTGATAGTCCAGCGCCTGGCAAAAGGACGAAAACAGACTGAGTTCCCGTTTGGACCACCCACCCGAGTGGTAGCAGTCACCAGAACAGCGATTCTCACAGAAGAGGCTCCAATCTGGATTCACGCTAGCAGAGTGAAAAGGGTCCCTGAGGCTTCTTCTCCAAGGACGGACAAAGACAAAGAGGGTGAAGCAGATGTGAATTGCCTGAACAAAGAGAGGAGCTCAGAAGAAGTTTCCCTGAAAAGTGCCTTGCCACAGGCTGAAGATGATGACCCCACAATATTCTGGGAGATTTGTTTGTCTGCTGAGAATTATTAATCTTTGTGTTTTCTTGCCAGTCTGGCTTATTACTACATGTATTTATCACCCAGAGAAGATGAGTTTCTTCTGCGGTGCACCAAATAATCAGCCAGAATATAAAAGAGCTCAGGAGCAAGATCCCTGTTGAGGAACGGTTGAGACGTGTGCATATATATCCATGCATGCCTGCAAACACGTGCGGGCATGTATGGTATATATATGCATACATTAACCACCGCATCATGGGGTGATGCCCATGGTGATCCCCAGGGGCTCATGGTGGCCCCTGTGGGAAATATGTGGTCCCTGGAAGCTGTGCCCCCTTATAATCCCCCTTATATTAGTATATATATGTGCCCCCTTATATATGTCCCCTGTATGTGATGCCCCAGATATATGCGAGGGTGTGTGTATATATAGATATGTGTGTATGTATTTGCACACGTGTCTATGTATATACACTTATGTCAGCATGACAGTATGTATGTGGGCTTATTGCTGCCCATTCATACCCCCGGTTTGTATGTGTTTATAGATGAGCCCCCAAGCATCTGTGGATATATATATGCATATATGCAATTCCAACTGTTATCAACAGAGTTGTTATAGCCTGTAGGATAACAGCTGATTAGCATCTAGTCCCCTTTTGTTCAGGCCCAAAGCAATCAGACGCTTTGGCACCGTTTGTGAGGGGACCTTCTAACCAGAGACATCAAGAACCTGAGAACCTGTTTTTCCACACCTCTGCCCATGGCTAAAACTCCATGCCCCTACTCCCAGCATTTTTGGGACTAGGGGGGGGGAGGACTCTGGGGATTGTAGGCAGGCATACGTCACAGTGACACTATGATGTCACATGCCTGAGGAAGGAGGAGGGGGTTGCTTTTGGGCTATAAAACCCCGAACCGGCCAGAGGTGCGCTCTCTTGCAACCAGACTAGATTCAGAGACGCATAGGAGAGAGGAGCTCCATGATGACCACCTGGATAAGGCCTAAGTATAACCCCTGGTCCTGTAACCCCTATATTTGTGTCCTTGATGTGATGTGACCCTGGGCCCTGATTTACCCTTGCCGTGTTACTGGACACCCTGATCCCCCAAACCCTTGCCTTATTGTATCCTTGTTTGTACCCCTGATCCTGTGCCACGGGTTACTGGACACCCTGATCCCCCAAACCCTTGATCCTTGTTTGTACCCCTGATCCTGTGATCCCCCAAACCCTTGCCTTATTGTATTCCCCTGTTGTACCCCTGATCCTGTGGCCCTATTAGTACCCCTGATTACCCCCACTCCCTGCTGTGTCCCTGATCCCTGCTGTACCCCTGGTAAACCTCAGCACTCACTTGCAAGTAACCCTTGCAGTGCTGAATCTATAGTGTCTGTGGCCTGCACTCCCTTGCAGTGACACTGTTAACCCCGTAGGGACAGTGAGTACAGATGGGTGGGATATTGTTAATATTACTTGTATGTGTGAACTGTGTAGTTAGTTGATGGGTGGAATTGGGAATGTGTAGTGTAGTTTAGGATTGTATATTTAGTGCTGTATTGTTAGTATTGCGTGCGTAGTGTATTGTTAGTAATAAATACTGTGTTTGGTTTATAACTATCTGTGTGGCGTGTGGTTATTGGCGATAGTTAGTTTAGTAAGGCGCATGCAGCTAGCATAGTGATCAGTGTAAAGTATAGCAAAGGTATTGTGTGTTATTATATAAAGGCATAAATGGGCGGAGTTATCACTAGATGGCTCCTCCCATTTATGAATATTAATTATCGATATTTGCATAAATATTGGTGATTAATATTCCCCCTTTACAATCCCTTTGCTCCCGTCCCCTTTTATTCTGAACAGAATAGTATAGTCAGGATGGCAAATGCCCTAAATGTTAGTTCATTGTTCCTTAAAGACTTACAGAGCCCACGGGATCTTATACAAACATGTGTTATTTCTGTGCCTACACCCGATGAATCCCTCCTTGAAGTCTGGTCGATGGCTAACAATACACAATCTTTTATTCCCTTGTATGACTTCTGCAGGGAGTGTCAGAAATTAGGAAATAGCAGGGATAATATTAGAATAACTACTATTAACGTGACTGCAGCAGAGACTTGTTTTACCTTTTCCCAGGATATGACTTTATATTGTGATAATAGAGACATAAAAAGTGGATTACCTAAGAATAGTGTAGATTATATTGAAGACACTTGTAAAAAGAATAGTAGGCTTGCTAGCTCCCTGGATAATTCCATGAGTTGTAATAAGACTATTGTGACTCCCAGTTTTATCTACTGTACATTGCAATTGCTCATTGTTGTATTTTGGATATTTCACACTCTTTTGGAGTGTACCCCTAATAAATAAAAAAATGTAAAACCAGTGTTGGCTACCTCGTCCTTCTCCACCGCAGCTTCCACCTACACCGCTACGTCCACCGCCTCCTCAAACTCCTATTCCATTTGGACCTCCACCTCATAAATCAAGTTTATTTTTTTTAATTTGTAAGTATTTTATTTTATGTAATTTCACAAATTTGTCAGTTAAATTTTCGGGTGAAATTCACTAATTTTTGGCTGTGATATACCCCTGCTCTACCTAGTAGACAGGTTAATACATTTCACAAATTTTTCTGTTACATTCTTGGGTGACATTTTACCTTTTTTGCCGTGAATAAACCCCTGCTCTGCATAGGTGACAGGGACAGAAATTTTAAAAATCATCTGTTCCATTAGTGGGTGACATTAACCCATTTCTGGCGATGAAAAACCCCTGCTCTGCATAGGTGACAGGGAGTTAAATTTGTAAAATTTGTCTTTAATTGGCCCTTTCATTTGATCCTTCTGTTTTAATAACTTGTGACTAGGGATGAGCGAACCCGAACTGTATAGTTCGGGTTCGTACCGAATTTTGGGGTGTCCGTGACACGGACCCGAACCCGAACATTTTCGTAAAAGTCTGTGTTCGGGTTCGGTGTTCGGCGCTTTCTTGGCGCTTTTTGAAAGGCTGCAAAGCAGCCAATCAACAAGCGTCATACTACTTGCCCCAAGAGGCCATCACAGCCTTGCCTACTATTGGCATGGCTGTGATTGGCCAGTGCAGCATGTGACCCAGCCTCTATATAAGCTTGGGTCACGTTGCGCTGCACGTCACTCTGCACGTCACTCTGCTGATTGAAGCATAGGGAGAGGTTGCAGCTGCGACGTTAGGGCGAGATTAGGCAGTGATTAACTCCTCCAAAAGACTTCATTCTGTGATCGATCTGCAGCTGTGGATCATTGAAGTGCTAATATTGACTTGCTCACGTTTTTGAGGCTGCCCAGAGCGTTTTTAGATCACTTTTTTTCTGGGGTGATCGGCGGCCATTTTGTGACTTCTGGTGCGCCAGCACAAGCTATCACCAAGTGTATTTAACCATCAATAGTGTGGTTATTTTGTGCTATATCCTACATCAGCTGCAGGCTGAGCCTGTGTCACCGAAGTGCATTTAACCATCAACAGTCTGGTTATTTTTTGGCCATATACTACATCAGCTGCAGGCTGAGCCTGTGTCACCGAAGTGCATTTAACCATCAACAGTCTGATTATTTTTTGGCCATATACTACATCTGGTGCAGGCTGAGCCTGTGTCACCCAAGTGCATTTAACCATCAACAGTGTGGTTATTTTTTGGCCATATACTACATCAGTGGCAAGTTGAGCCTGTCACCCAGCACCTAAAAAATAGACCTGACATTTCTATTCAACCAAATCTGTACTGTTTTAGCTGGTCAAGTTATTTGTAGTGACCGTAAAAGCACACTTTTTGTTCTGGGTGGAAAAACTATTCCCAAATTTGCCATTCTCAAAATAACTAGTTTCTGGTATATGAGGCCTACTTGAAATCTATCCCAAAAAGGATATCTTACATTGAAGGTACTGATAGTGTCATTCAGAAAAACCTAAGACACACGCTACCGTGCAGATAGAAGTCTGATTCTGAGATTAAACCTTAACCTGTCACACAGTGCAAAAAAAAACAGGTCTCACATTTCTATTCAAGCAAATCTGTACTGTTTTAGCTGGTCAAGTTATTTGTAGCGACCGTAAAAGCACATTTTTTTTTCTGGTTTGAAAAACTATTCCCAAATTTGCCATTCTCAAAATAACTAGTTTCTGGTATTTGAGGCCTACTTGAAATCTATCCCAAAAAGGATATCTTACATTGAAGGTACTGATAGTGTCATTCAGAAAAACCTAAGACACACGCTACCGTGCAGATAGAAGTCTGATTCTGTGATTAAACCTTAACCTGTCACACAGTGCAAAAAAAAACAGGTCTCACATTTCTATTCAAGCAAATCTGTACTGTTTTAGCTGGTCAAGTTATTTGTAGCGACCGTAAAAGCACTTTTTTTTTTCTGATTTGAAAAACTATTCCCAAATTTGCCATTCTCAAAATAACTAGTTTCTGGTATTTGAGGCCTACTTGAAATCTATCCCAAAAAGGATATCTTACATTGAAGGTACTGATAGTGTCATTCAGAAAAACCTAAGACACACGCTACCGTGCAGATAGAAGTCTGATTCTGAGATTAAACCTTAACCTGTCACACAGTGCAAAAAAAAACAGGTCTCACATTTCTATTCAAGCAAATCTGTACTGTTTTAGCTGGTCAAGTTATTTGTAGCGACCGTAAAAGCACATTTTTTTTCTGGGTTGAAAAACTATTCCCAAATTTGCCATTCTCAAAATAACTAGTTTCTGGTATTTGAGGCCTACTTGAAATCTATCCCAAAAAGGATATCTTACATTGAAGGTACTGATAGTGTCATTCAGAAAAACCTAAGACACACGCTACCGTGCAGATAGAAGTCTGATTCTGTGATTAAACCTTAACCTGTCACACAGTGCAAAAAAAAACAGGTCTCACATTTCTATTCAAGCAAATCTGTACTGTTTTAGCTGGTCAAGTTATTTGTAGCGACCGTAAAAGCACATTTTTTTTTCTGGGTTGAAAAACTATTCCCAAATTTGCCATTCTCAAAATAACTAGTTTCTGGTATTTGAGGCCTACTTGAAATCTATCCCAAAAAGGATATCTTACATTGAAGGTACTGATAGTGTCATTCAGAAAAACCTAAGACACACGCTACCGTGCAGATAGAAGTCTGATTCTGAGATTAAACCTTAACCTGTCACACAGTGCAAAAAAAAACAGGTCTCACATTTCTATTCAAGCAAATCTGTACTGTTTTAGCTGGTCAAGTTATTTGTAGCGACCGTAAAAGCCCTTTTTTTTTTCTGGGTTGAAAAACTATTCCCAAATTTGCCAAAGACAAATCGTGAATTGAGGCGGAGGATAGGAGAACATCTATCAGACATCCGGAACTCGAGAGACACTACGGTGTCTCGCCATGTACGGGATGTACACGCTGGGAATCCGGATGTGCTGAGGGTCCAGGGCATTGTGATGCCCAAAAAATCCACACGCGGTGGAGATATAGACACTCTACTGCTCCAAAAAGAAGCGATGTGGATTTTCAGATTACAAACCATGCACCCTAGTGGGTTAAATGAGGCAATTTCATATTCATGCTTCATTTGAGCCATAGGTACCACAATATGGACACCTTCCGCTGTTTTTTGCGTGCATTTATATGGCTAAATAATCTTTGACCATATACAATGGATTTTCTGTCCTTTTTGCCAGCTATATTGCCCCCTGTGTCTCCATGATGCCCTCCGTATATATATACTGGATTTAGGGAGGCGGGGCTTGCTTCTTGGTCCATGTCATTATGTCTGCTACTTTCCTTCTATTCATGCTTGCTGGATACGGTTCTTCCCCTCTTTTTTGTACATGCACATATACTTACCGTGACGTCACCAACTTGTGGTCTCTCGATTTAGCCGACATTAGTGTCAGGCGTGTAGGTGACATACTTCCAGCCGCGACTTTCGGTTCCCCCTATTTACATGGGCATTTGTTATGCTAGCATGGAGGTGTGTGATGTGATGAGGGCGCTGGGCGGATCAGGGGTGCATGTCAGATGACGCGCCTTTCTTTGATTTGACCGAGCGCTTACACACGCCCCCTTTGTAGGCGGGGTTTACTCGATATCTTTTCGGCGTTCAAACGGCCGCGTACGGCCATCCCAGTGCCGAATACCTCTACACACAACAGTGTCAGGTGATTCTGCCGCACAGGCAAACTTTATTGTAACAGAGATTCTCGTTTCGCTCCTGATGAATTGTGGCTCATATGGCCATAGCGAAACGCGTTGAGCCGGTGATCCTATGTTTGTTACACGGCTCTCCAGGCAGGGTGTTAATTTAATTGAGCAGCGCTACTGCTGACTCGAGTATATAGGGTCTGTGATCTATATTATACCCCAGGCTTATTTGGTTGACTTAGATAGCTGAGTGAGCATCCACATACACCTTGGTGGATGTTTGACCCTGTAGGGGTTTTAGTCACTCGCTAGCTATCCCTTATCACCTAGCCAGGTAGATCCATACCAGATACACCTGAACCTGGTTCAATCCCTTGAGCCGTGTCTTGATCCCTTGCCAGCTTATATTAGCACCGATGTGCTAGCTGTAAGGGGTTTTAGTCCGGACTCTTTTACAGTGGTGAGGATCTAATCCCTCTCCTACATCACTGTATCCAAGTCTGGAAGCCTGACAGTCACAGACGTGATATTCAGTTTCCCGTTTAATATTTAATAAACTATTTATTATTTTTCCCTCATACGTCTCTTCAGGCAGATAATTTTATATATTAGTTAGACGTAAAATTTCCGTTCCAACATTACTGTGATTTGATTTTGGAAAAACTATTCCCAAATTTGCCATTCTCAAAATAACTAGTTTCTGGTATTTGAGGCCTACTTGAAATCTATCCCAAAAAGGATATCTTACATTGAAGGTACTGATAGTGTCATTCAGAAAAACCTAAGACACACGCTACCGTGCAGATAGAAGTCTGATTCTGAGATTAAACCTTAACCTGTCACACAGTAAAAAAAAAACAGGTCTCACATTTCTATTCAAGCAAATCTGTACTGTTTTAGCTGGTCAAGTTATTTGTAGTGACCGTAAAAGCAAATTTTTTTTTCTGGGTTGAAAAACTATTCCCAAATTTGCCATTCTCAAAATAACTAGTTTCTGGTATTTGAGGCCTACTTGAAATCTATCCCAAAAAGGATATCTTACATTGAAGGTACTGATAGTGTCATTCAGAAAAACCTAAGACACACGCTACCGTGCAGATAGAAGTCTGATTCTGAGATTAAACCTTAACCTGTCACACAGTGCAAAAAAAAACAGGTCTCACATTTCTATTCAAGCAAATCTGTACTGTTTTAGCTGGTCAAGTTATTTGTAGCGACCATAAAAGCACATTTTTTTTTCTGGTTTGAAAAACTATTCCCAAATTTGCCATTCTCAAAATAACTAGTTTCTGGTATTTGAGGCCTACTTGAAATCTATCCCAAAAAGGATATCTCACATTGAAGGTACTGATAGTGTCATTCAGAAAAACCTAAGACACACGCTACCGTGCAGATAGAAGTCTGATTCTGTGATTAAACCTTAACCTGTCACACAGTGCAAAAAAAAAACAGGTCTCACATTTCTATTCAAGCAAATCTGTACTGTTTTAGCTGGTCAAGTTATTTGTAGCGACCGTAAAAGCACATTTTTTTTCTGGGTTGAAAAACTATTCCCAAATTTGCCATTCTCAAAATTGTGGTGAACGGGAACAATGAGGAAAACATCTAATAAGGGACGCGGACGTGGACATGGTCGTGGTGGTGTTAGTGGACCCTCTGGTGCTGGGAGAGGACGTGGCCGTTCTGCCACAGCCACACGTCCTAGTGTACCAACTACCTCAGGTCCCAGTAGCCGCCAGAATTTACAGCCATATTTGGTGGGGCCCAATGCCGTTCTAAGGATGGTAAGGCCTGAGCAGGTACAGACATTAGTCAATTGGGTGGCCGACAGTGCATCCAGCACGTTCACATTATCTCCCACCCAGTCTTCTGCAGAAAGCGCACAGATAGCGCATGAAAACCAAGCCCATCAGTCTGTCACATCACCCCCATGCATATCAGGGAAACTGTCTGAGCCTCAAGTTATGCAGCAGTCTCTTATGCTGTTTGAAGACTCTGCTGCCAGGGTTTCCCAAGGGCATCCACCTAGCTCTTCACCAGGGGTGGAAGAGATAGAATGCACTAACGCACAACCACTTATGTTTCCTGATGATGAGGACATGGGAATACCACCTCAGCACGTCTCTGATGATGACGAACCACAGGTGCCAACTGCTGTGTCTTTCTGCAGTGTGCAGACTGAACAGGATGTCAGGGATCAAGACTGGGTGGAAGACGATGCAGGGGACGATGAGGTCCTAGACCCCATATGGAATGAAGGTCGTGCCACTGACTTTCACAGTTCGGAGGAAGAGGCAGTGGTGAGACCGAGCCAACAGCGTATCAAAAGAGGGAGCAGTGGGCAAAATCAGAACACCCGCCGCCAAGAGACTCCGCCTGCTACTGACCGCCGCCATCTGGGACCGAGCACCCCAAAGGCAGCTTCAAGGAGTTCCCTGGCATGGCACTTCTTCAAACAATGTGCTGACGACAAGACCCGAGTGGTTTGCACGCTGTGCCATCAGAGCCTGAAGCGAGGCATTAACGTTCTGAACCTTAGCACAACCTGCATGACCAGGCACCTGCATGCAAAGCATGAACTGCAGTGGAGTAAACACCTTAAAAACAAGGAAGTCACTCAGGCTCCCCCTGCTGCCTCTTCTGCTGCTGCCGCCTCGGCCTCTTCTGCTGCTGCCACCTCGGCCTCTTCTGCTGCTGCCGCCGCCTCGGCCTCTTCTGCTGCTGCTGCCGCCGCCTCGGCCTCTTCCTCTGCCTCTGGAGGAACGTTGGCACCTGCCGCCCAGCAAACATGGGATGTACCACCAACACCACCACCTGCGTCACCAAGCATCTCAACCATGTCACACGGCAGCGTTCAGCTCTCCATCTCACAAACATTTGAGAGAAAGCGTAAATTCCCACCTAGCCACCCTCGATCCCTGGCCCTGAATGCCAGCATTTCTAAACTACTGGCCTATGAAATGCTGTCATTTAGGCTGGTGGACACACACAGCTTCAAACAGCTCATGTCGCTTGCTGTCCCACAGTATGTTGTTCCCAGCCACCACTACTTCTCCAAGAGAGCCGTGCCTTCCCTGCACAAACAAGTGTCCGATAAAATCAAGTGTGCACTGCGCAACGCCATCTGTGGCAAGGTCCACCTAACCACAGATACGTGGACCAGTAAGCACGGCCAGGGACGCTATATCTCCCTAACTGCACACTGGGTAAATGTAGTGGCGGCTGGGCCCCAGGCGGAGAGCTGTTTGGCGCACGTCCTTCCGCCGTCAAGGATCGCAGGGCAACATTCTTTGCCTCCTGTCTCCTCCTCCTCCTACTCAGCTTCCTCCTCCTCTTCTTCCACCTGCTCATCCAGTCAGCCACACACCTTCACCACCAACTTCAGCACAGCCCGGGGTAAACGTCAGCAGGCCATTCTGAAACTCATATGTTTGGGGGACAGGCCCCACACCGCACAGGAGTTGTGGCGGGGTATAGAACAACAGACCGACGAGTGGTTGCTGCCGGTGAGCCTCAAGCCCGGCCTGGTGGTGTGCGATAATGGGCGAAATCTCGTTGCAGCTCTGGGACTAGCCGGTTTGACGCACATTCCTTGCCTGGCGCATGTGCTGAATTTGGTGGTGCAGAAGTTCATTCGCAACTACCCCGACATGTCAGAGCTGCTGCATAAAGTGCGGGCCGTCTTTTCGCGCTTCCGGCGTTCACACCCTGCCGCTGCTCGCCTGTCTGCGCTACAGCGTAACTTCGGCCTTCCCGCTCACCGCCTCATATGCGACGTACCCACCAGGTGGAACTCCACCTTGCATATGCTGGACAGACTGTGCGAGCAGCAGCAGGCCATAGTGGAGTTTCAGCTGCAGCACGCACGGGTCAGTCGCACTGTGGATCAGACACACTTCACCACCAATGACTGGGCCTCCATGCGAGACCTGTGTGCCCTGTTGCGCTGTTTCGAGTACTCCACCAACATGGCCAGTGGCGATGACGCCGTTATCAGCGTTACAATACCACTTCTATGTCTCCTTGAGAAAACACTTAGGGCGATGATGGAAGAGGAGGTGGCCCAGGAGGAAGAGGAGGGAGAGGGGTCATTTTTAGCACTTTCAGGCCAGTCTCTTCGAAGTGACTCAGAGGGAGGTTTTTTGCAACACCAGAGGCCAGGTGCAAATGTGGCCAGACAGGGCCCACTACTGGAGGACGAGGAGGACGTGGATGAGAAGGAGGTGGAGGAGGATGAGGATGAAGCATGTTCACAGCGGGGTGGCACCCAAAGCAGCTCGGGCCCATCACTGGTGCGTGGCTGGGGGGAAACACAGGACGATGATGATACGCCTCCCACAGAGGACAGCTTGTCCTTACCTCTGGGCAGCCTGGCACACATGAGAGACTACATGCTGCAGTGCCTGCGCAACGACAGCAGAGTTGCCCACATTTTAACGTGTGCGGACTACTGGGTTGCCACCCTGCTGGATCCCCGGTACAAAGACAATGTGCCCACCTTACTTCCTACACTGGAGCGTGATAGGAAGATGCGCGAGTACAAGCGCACGTTGGTAGACACGCTACTGAGAGCATTCCCAAATGTCACAGGGGAACCAGTGGAAGCCCAAGGCGAAGGCAGAGGAGGAGCAAGAGGTCGCCAACGCAGCTGTGTCACGGCCAGCTCCTCTGAGGGCAGGGTTAGCATGGCAGAGATGTGGAAAAGTTTTGTCACCACGCCACAGCTAACTGCACCACCACCTGATACGGAACGTGTTAGCAGGAGGCAACATTTCACTAACATGGTGGAACAGTACCTGTGCACACCCCTCCACGTACTGACTGATGGTTCGGCCCCATTCAACTTCTGGGTCTCCAAATTGTCCACGTGGCCAGAGCTAGCCTTTTATGCCTTGGAGATGCTGGCCTGCCCGGCGGCCAGCGTTTTGTCTGAACGTGTATTCAGCACGGCAGGGGGCGTCATTACAGACAAACGCAGCCGCCTGTCTACAGCCAATGTGGACAAGCTGACGTTCATAAAAATGAACCAGGCATGGATCCCACAGGACCTGTCCATCCCTTGTGCAGATTAGATATTAACTACCTCCCCTTAACAATATATTATTCTACTCCAGGGCACTTCCTCATTCAATACTATTTTTAATTTCATTTTACCATTATATTGCGGGGCAACCCAAAGTTGAATGAACCTCTCCTCTGTCTGGGTGCCGGGGCCTAAATGTGTGACAGTGGGCTGTTCCAGTGGTGGGTGACGTGAAGTCTGATTCTCTGCTATGACATGAAGACTTATTCTGTGCTGACATGAAGCCAGAATCTCTGTTACACGACCTCTCTCCTCTGCCTGGGTGCCTGGGCCTAAATATGTGACAGTGGCCTGTTCCAGTGGTGGGTGACGTGAAGCCTGATTCTCTGCTATGACATGAAGACAGATTCTGCGCTGACATAAGGCCAGATTCTCTGTTACGGGACCGCTCTCCTCTGTCTGGGTGCCGGGGTCTAAATGTGTAACAGTGGCCTGTTCCAGTGGTGGGTGACGTGAAGCCTGATTCTCTGCTATGACATGAAGACAGATTCTGTGCTGACATAAGGCCAGATTCTCTGTTACGCGACCTCTCTCCTCTGCCTGGGTGCCTGGGCCTAAATGTGTGACAGTGGCCTGTTCCAGTGGTGGGTGACATGAAGCCTGATTCTCTGCTATGACATGAAGACAGATTCTGCGCTGACATAAGGCCAGATTCTCTGTTACGGGACCGCTCTCCTCTGTCTGGGTGCCGGGGCCTAAATGTGTGACAGTGGCCTGTTCCAGTAGTGGGTGACGTGAAGCCTGATTCTCTGCTATGACATGAAGACAGATTCTGTGCTGACATAAGGCCAGATTCTCTGTTACGCGACCTCTCTCCTCTGCCTGGGTGCCTGGGCCTAAATATGTGACAGTGGCCTGTTCCAGTGGTGGGTGACGTGAAGCCTGATTCTCTGCTATGACATGAAGACAGATTCTGCGCTGACATAAGGCCAGATTCTCTGTTACGGGACCGCTCTCCTCTGTCTGGGTGCCGGGGCCTTAATGTGTGACAGTGGCCTGTTCCAGTGGTGGGTGACGTGAAGCCTGACTCTCTGCTATGATATGAAGACAGATTCTGTGCTGACATAAGGCCAGATTCTCTGTTACGGGACCGCTCTCCTCTGTCTGGGTCCCGGGGCCTAAATGTGTGACAGTGGCCTGTTCCAGTAGTGAGTGACGTGAAGCCTGATTCTCTGCTATGACATAAAGACAGATTCTGTGCTGACATAAGGCCAGATTCTCTGTTACGCGACCTCTCTCCTCTGCCTGGGTGCCTGGGCCTAAATGTGTGACAGTGGCCTGTTCCAGTGGTGGGTGACGTGAAGCCTGATTCTCTGCTATGACATGAAGACAGATTCTGCGCTGACATAAGGCCAGATTCTCTGTTACGGGACCGCTCTCCTCTGTCTGGGTGCCTGGGCCTAAATGTGTGACAGTGGCCTGTTCCAGTGGTGGGTGACGTGAAGCCTGATTCTCTGCTATGACATGAAGACATATTCTGTGCTGACATAAAGCCAGATTCTCTGTTACGGGTCCGCTCTCCTCTGTCTCGGTGCCGGGGCCTAAATGTGTGACAGTGGCCTGTTCCTGTGGTGGGTGACGTGAAGCCTGATTCTCTGCTATGACATGAAGACAGATTCTGCCCTCACATAAGGCCAGATTCTCTGTTACGGGACTGCTCTCCTCTGTCTGGGTGCCGGGGCCTAAATGTGTGACAGTGGCCTGTTCCAGTGGTGGGTGACGTGAAGCCTGATTCTCTGCTATGACATGAAGACTGATTCTGTGCTGACATGAAGCCAGATTCTCTGCTATGGCATGAAGAGACTGATTCTGTGCTGACATGAAGCCAGATTCTTTGCTATGGCATGAAGAGACTGATTCTCTGCTGACGTGAAGCCAGATTCTCTGCTATGGGACCTCTGTCCAATTGATATTGGTTAATTTTTTTTTTTTTTTTTTTATTCATTTCCCTATCCACATTTGTTTGCAGGGGATTTACCTACATGTTGCTGCCTTTTGCAGCCCTCTAGCTCTTTCCTGGGCTGTTTTACAGCCTTTTTAGTGCCCAAAAGTTCAGGTCCCATTGACTTCAATGGGGTTCGGGTTCGGGACGAAGTTCGGTTCGGGTTCGGATCCCGAACCCGAACATTTCCGGGAAGTTCGGCCGAACTTCTCGAACCCGAACATCCAGGTGTTCGCTCAACTCTACTTGTGACACATTTCAGCTCGATCACATTGCAGCAATTGACCTCCCTTGGATGTGGTATCCCTTTTGTCACGCTCCCTCTCCGGCGTGGAACCCTGATTCGCCGATAACCGTGATCAACATGGTAGTCGCAGAAAATAACATCAAAGGTGATAGAGCAGATATCCAATTGGATCGTGAACATCATGGGGACGTGCGACATGGTGGGGCAGTATGTTTGCACACGCCTACACAAACTGACTGATGGGTCTGCTCCCTGCAACTTCTGGGTCTCCAAATTGGGCACATGGCCTGAGCTTGCCCTGTACGCCTTGGAGGTACTAGCCTGCCCTGCAGCCAGTGTATTGTCTGAACGTGTGTTTAGCACGACTGGAGGGGGTTATCACAAGTTATATTTCCCAATGTTTTGGGATGTACTCTAATAAAATAAAAAAAAATACATTTAAAACCAAAAAGCAGTGTAGGCTACCTCCTCCTCCTCCACTGCCGCTTCCACCTACACCGCCACATCCACCGCCTCCTCAACCTTCTACTCCATATGGACCTCGTCCTCCTAGATCAAGATTATTATTTTAGATTTTTACATATTTAAAGTCATTTCACTATCCACATTTGTTTGCAGAGCACTTGCCATGCTCTTAACCACATGTTGATGCCATTTGCAGCCCTCTATCCCTTTCCATAACATTTTAACAGCCATTTTAGTGCTCATAAGTTCGGGTCCCCATTGACTTCAATGGGGTTCGGGGTCAAGTTCGGGTCCCGAACTCGATGTTTTTTGTGAAGTTCGGCCGAACCCGTCGAACCCGAACATCCAGATGTCCGCTCAACTCTACTAGCTACTTAACTAAGTACGAATATTTTAAATGAACACAGTGTTCGAGAAGCCCTCATTAAGGCCTCTCGGATTCAGGGATTCTAGTCTGAAGATCCATTTTGCTTCTTCTCGTGGGAGTTTCAGATCCAAATTACCACTTATTGGTCCCAGTTTAATCCTTGCAATGCCCCAGAATTTTAACACTTCCGGGTTATCATGTGCATAGGCAATATGTCTGTACAGGGGGGTATCCTTCTTATTTATAGCACTGACATGTCCAGAGATTCTTCTTCTCAATTCCTGTACTGTTTTGCCCACATACAATTTTGGGCAAGTACAGGTTGCCACTGCTCCGGCAGTTAAAAAATTCCCTAATAGTGTATTCCCAGTCATCTACTGGGTTCCTGAATTTTTTTATCCTGTGTAGATATTTGCAGAACGTGCAGTTTCCGCAGGGAAAAGAGCCCTGTACTTTTGGTCTCAACCATAATGTATTTTCCATATGTATTATAGGCAGGAAGCTATGGACCAAATGGTCCCTCACGTTCTGCCCCCCTCTGTATGTGATACTTGGATGCATTGGCAAGATCTTCTTGAGATCCGCGTCACCGGTAAGTATTCTCCAGTGTTTTTTTTTAAATCCTCATTACTTGTTGATGATGGGTGTCATATGTACCAATGCATCTGATTAGTTGAGTGTTCTGGGAGGTCTGGTCTGTGTTTTTCAGTGCTATCAGATCTTCTCTTTTTTGATTCTTCGTTCTATTATACGCTTTTTTCAGGGGTCTGCATGGGTAAACTCTCGCCCTGAAGCGTCTATAGAGTTCACCTACCTCTTTTTCAAAGGTCTCCTCAGTACTACAGTTCCTTTTTGGCTCTTAAGTACTGACCAACTGGAATCCCATTTTTCAATGCTTTTGGATGCCAGCTGGACCAGTGAAGAAGGCTATTTATTGGTGGAGGTTTTCTTTCTAAAGATCTCTGTCTGCATGTGTCCATACTCATCTTTCCTGATTTTTAGATCCAGGAAACAAATTTCCCGTTGATGGATTTCACTTGTGAAATGCATGCCAATGGTATTGACATTAAGTTTTTCCACAAACACATGGGACAGTTTTATCTCTCCATCCCAAAATATCAGGACGTCATCAATGAATCTGCCCCAGAATAAAATGTGCCTAGTGAAGTGCAACAAAATGTCAGAGAAAGCATCCACCGAAATAATAAAAAAAATATTTTACTGCATATTAGTGCAGCACTTCATGCTGAATACAAGATTTTTTGTCCACCAAAATAATTAAAAAAAGATTTTACTGCATATAGCTGCAGCGCTGAATGCTGAATACATTTTCTTTACCACCGAAATAATTCACAAAAGATTTTACAACATATAACTGCAGCCCTGAATACAATTTTTTTTTCCACCGAAAAAATTCACAAAAGATTTTACCGCATATAACTCCCACGCTGAACGCCGAATATCTTTTCTCTTTTTCTACTGATATACACCACTAAAGGCTTTACCACTATTGTGTAAAACTTCAATAAATACCTTTGAAACATAAAGGCTTTACCACATATAACTGGAACAGTGAACACAGAGTTTATTGTTATTTTTCCACGTATATATGCCACTAAAGGCTTTACAACAGAGGGTTATAGGCTGTCAGTTTAAATAAAAACCAATGGCGCCTGAGGCATAGTGATCTGAAGTGAACGGGACGTAGCTGAGGAAGTAATTCCGTAGTGTCCAGTAAGCAATACCGCAGATAGATGCGGGCTGGTATTAATTAGTTTGCATTTTTGTGCAGGGTTAGTGCATAGTGTATTCACCTGTATTGGTGTACCGCTCTTATGGACGTCATCACGTAAAATTTCACCATGACGTAATTGGGTCCATACCGCAAAAAGGACTTTCCCACATATAACTGCAACAGTGAACGCTGAATATATTTTTATTTTACCACTGATATACGTCACTAAAGTTTTTTCTACATGTAAGTGCACCAGTGAATGGCGAATGTGTATTTCTTTTTCTACTGCAATACGCCAGTAAAGGCTTTACCAGATATAACTGCAACAGTCAAGTGAGAATATATTTTTCTTGTAGTACTGAAATACGCCCCTATATGCTTCTTCCATAGTAACACAATTTATTACTATTGCATTCTACTTTTTCTTCTACAGCCTCCAGGTTCACTGCATATGTAGACTACTTCTCCCTCTCAGTAAATTCATTACAGAGCTACTTTGAGCACCACAAGTCTGCTTTATGTTCACATCCTATTTGGCATAAATGTAATTTTTTTTTTGGGGGGGCGTTAGAAGGCATTTAAGGACCTATTCAGTTTTGAAGTCACTTTGAGGAGCTCACAAAAAAGAAAACAACCATAAATGACCCCATTTTAGAAACTACACCCCTCAATTTATTCAAACAGATTTTTAGGAATGTTGTTAACCCTGTAACACAGCAAGGGTTAACAACAAAACAAACCTCAATATGTATTTCCCTGATTCTGCAGTCTACAGAAACACCCCATATGTGATTGTCAATTGCTGTTTGGGCCCAGGGCAGGGCTCAGAAGGGAAGGAATGTCACAATTGAAGAGACCCTGAGGTACCTCTACAGTGGAAACCACCAAAAAAATCGACCACATTTAGGAAACTACATTGCTCAATGAATTTTCAAGGGTTGTTGTAACGGTCACGTACACACACACACAGGGGGGAGGATAGTGACCACTGCGCTCCACCCTCACCCCTGGCCCTGCCTACTTGCCTCACGAGTCCTGATGACAGGGGACAACTGGACGGCAGTCCCTAACTTAGGATACGTGTGGGAAGGACAGACAAGACAAATAACGGATAGTGAACGGAGCGGGTCAAAACCAAGAGGACAACGAAGTACAGAGGGATAAGCAAAGAAAGGTCAGGAGAAGCCGGGGTCATAAATACCAGGAGAGTCGAGAAGTACCAAAGGAGTCCGCAAAGAATAGTCAGGTGGAAGCCGAGGTCAATATGCCAGGAAGGATGCACAGTACAGGAGGAGAAGGCAAAGGATCGTCAGGGAACAGGATCAGGTAAGTACACAGGTATCCAACAACTGCCAGGAACCTAAATTAACAGGCAACCTGTGGCCAGCAGGCTGCCTGTATTTATAGTGGGGAGTGAGGGTCATGTGACGTGGCCAGCGTCACATGACCGACAGACCAACCAGTCGAGCACCGAGTGATCAGCTCGGCGCTCAAGGCAGACCTAGAAGCAGGCTGCCTCCCAGCTAGCAAAGCCGCATTGGGAACGAGGTCAAACACAGATCCTCGCTCCTGAAGCTAAGCAGCAGGTCTGCGGCTGATGGGAGACCGAGTGCACCTTCGGAACCCCGTTACAGTACCCCCCCTTTTACGAGGGGCCACTGGACCCAAGACATTAGGCGATGGCCTTTCAGGGTGTTCCAAATGAAATTTTCGAACAAGTCTAGGAGCATGAACCTCCCTGGCAGGTACCCAAGATCTCTCTTCAGGTCCATACCCCTTCCAGTGAATCAGGTACTGCAAGGAATTACGCACCTTCCTGACATCCACTATTTTAGACACCACATACTCGACAGCATCATTAACAAGAACCGGCAGAGGCGAGGCTTTCGATGGTACTACTGGTTCAAAATATTTTTTAAGTAGAGATTTTTGGAACACATTATGAATGTGGAATGACTCGGGCAGCTCCAACCTAAATGATACCGGGTTAATCACCTTGTGATCTTATATGGTCCAATAAAATGAGGAGCAAACTTCTTAGAATCTACTTTAAGATAGAGATTCTTGGAGGACAACCATACCTTATCCCCAACCTGAAAATTCACCCCCCTTGAACGTCTATCGGTCTTGAGTTTCTGAGAACCTTGAGCCTTTTCTAAGTTTGATTGAACCCGGGCCCAAACTGTGCACAGTTCAGAGGAGAACCTATCCGCCTCAGGGTTAGAGGAGGAGACGGATGACCCAGAATGAAAACAGGGATGGAAACCATGGTTACAAAAGAAAGGTGAAACTCCAGCAGAAGAATTGACACGGTTATTCAAAGCAAATTCAGCCAATGGAAGAAATTTTACCCATAATTGCTGGTCATCAGCAACATACAACCTCAAGAATTGTTCCACAGACTGATTTAGGTGTTCAGTCTGCCCATTACTCTCAGGGTGGTAGGCAGAGGAAAAAGACAATGAAATTTAACATTTTTGACAGAAGGCCCTCCAGAATTTGGACACAAACTGCACACCCCTGTCAGAAACAATATTTTCCGGGATACCATGCAATCGAACAATTTCTTTCACAAAAATAGACGCCAGGGTTTTGGCATTCGGGAGTTTAGACAGGGGAATGAAATGGACCATCTTGCTAAACCTATCGACCACTATCCAAACTACAGTCTTACCCTCCGCCAGCGGTAAGTCAGTTATAAAGTCCATCGAGATATGGGACCAGGGTCTACTGGGAATGGGTAGGGGTCGTAGGTTACCAGCAGGGCGAGTCCTAGGTGTCTTGGACCTGGCACAAACCTCACAGGCTGACACCTAGGACTTGACATCCCTAGTTAAGAAGAAATTTTACCCATAATTGCTGGTCATCAGCAACATACAACCTCAAGAATTGTTCCACAGACTGATTTAGGTGTTCAGTCTGCCCATTACTCTCAGGGTGGTAGGCAGAGGAAAAAGACAATGAAATTTAACATTTTTGACAGAAGGCCCTCCAGAATTTGGACACAAACTGCACACCCCTGTCAGAAACAATATTTTCCGGGATACCATGCAATCGAACAATTTCTTTCACAAAAATAGACGCCAGGGTTTTGGCATTCGGGAGTTTAGACAGGGGAATGAAATGGACCATCTTGCTAAACCTATCGACCACTATCCAAACTACAGTCTTACCCTCCGCCAGCGGTAAGTCAGTTATAAAGTCCATCGAGATATGGGACCAGGGTCTACTGGGAATGGGTAGGGGTCGTAGGTTACCAGCAGGGCGAGTCCTAGGTGTCTTGGACCTGGCACAAACCTCACAGGCTGACACCTAGGACTTGACATCCCTAGTTAGAGTGGGCCACCAATAAGATCTACAAACCAGATCCTTAGTGCCCTCAACACCCGGATGTCCACAAAAGGCAGAATCGTGACACTCACCCAACAGCTGGAGACGAAATTGTACGGGAACAAACAACTTATCTGTTGGGGTGGATACCGGTGCCAGATGTTGTTCAGACCTAATGCGAGCCGAGATATCCTGGGTTAGAGCTGCTATGAACATTTTTGCTGGTAGGATGGATTCAGGTGGTACCTCAGTAGGTTGAAAAGCATGGAAGCTCCGAGATAATGCGTCCGCCTTCACATTTTTACTTCCCGGCCTGAACGTAATTGAAAAATCAAAACGAGTAAAAAACAGAGCCCATCTGGCTTGACGGGGATTCAACCTCTTAGCAGACTCCAGAAACATAAGGTTTTTATGGTCAGTGACAACAGTTACACAATGCCTTGCCCCCTCCAGAAAATGCCTCCACTCCTCAAATGCCCATTTAATGGCGAGCAGCTCCCTATTCCCTATGTCGTAGTTTCTCTCCGTGGGAGAGAATTTCCTGGAGAAGAAGGCACATGGTCTCAGGTTAGTGAGGCTAGCAGGACCTTGTGAAAGGACTGCTCCTGCGCCGTCCTCGGACGCATCCACCTCCACAATAAAAGGTCTCTCCTGATCAGGCTGGATCAGAATGGGAGCGCTACTGAATGCCTTTTTTAATTTTTCAAATGAAGAAATAGCCTCAGTAGACCAATTCTCCAAATCCGCTCCTTTCTTAGTAAGGTCGGTCAACGGTTTAGCAATTACGGAAAAATTCATAATAAATTTACGATAGTAACTGGCGAAACCTAAGAACCGTTGTAAGGCCTTTAAGGATGAAGGTCTTACCCATTCCTTAATTGCTAGTACCTTACCAGGATCCATCTTGAAGGCGTGAGGAGTCAGAACATGTCCTAGAAACAGAATCTCCTGTACACCAAAGACACATTTCTCTTGCTTAGCGAATAGCTGATTCTCCCTTAACACCTCTAATACTTGTTTAACATGAGACACATGAGATTCGAAGTCAGGAGAGAATATCAAAATGTCGTCAAGATAGACAATAACAAATTTACCTAAGAACTCCCTAAGAATGTCATTCATGAAGTTTTGGAACACAGCTGGGGCATTGCTGAGTCCAAAAGGCATCACTTGATATTCAAAGTGTCCTGCCGGACTATTGAACGCAGTCTTCCATTCGTCTCCCTCCTTGATTCGGATTAGATTGTATGCCCCTTTCAGGTCAATCTTGGAAAACCAGGTTGCCCCCAGAACCTGGTTAAATAAATCCGGAATCAATGGGAGGGAGTATTTATTCTGGACAGTGATTTTATTTAATCGATACATGGCCTAAGACCACCATCTTTTTTCTTAACAAAGAAAAACCCCGCCCCCATAGGAGAGACAGAAGGTCTAATATGCCCTTTACCAAGGCTCTCCTTAATATAATCTTCCATGGCCTTGCGTTCGGGCTTAGAAAGATTATAAATTTGCCCCTTAGTAAACTTGGCCCCCTCTACTAGCTCTATAGTACAATCATAAGTTCTATGGGGGGGGTAGAACCTCCGGGGTTGGTGATGAGAATACATCAGAATATTCCCTAACAACATTGGGTAAAGTATCAGACTTTACTGAGACCCCAGCCTGTACCACGGACAAGCACGAGTCACACTTAGGCCCCCATCTCACCAACTCCCCCCTGGACCAATCTATAGTGGGGTTATGTAGTCGGAGCCAAGGCAACCTTAGTACCACCTCAGCCGGTAGGTTCTCCAGGACTAAAAGGGAACATCTCTCTGAGTGGCACACACCCACGATTAGAGAAATCTCTGAGTTACATGAGCTCACCGTACCACCAATAAGAGGAGTAGCATCAATAGCCATGACATTTATAGGAGTTGGTAAAGCAAACATTGGAATACCTAATCTTCAGATTTGTTTTGTAAACTGGGATTACTTTAAAACATAACATTTACTAAATCATTTAAAATAATGGTTTCTGCAAGGTGATGGACAACAATAATATCGCCAATATACCACTTCAAATGCATGAAAAAGGGTGGATCTTACCCCATTCTGTGGGATCCACATTCAATGGAGAAATTTCCTGGTCTTGAATAGTACCAGGAACCGGTGTGACCAGGGTGCTTGCGTCGGTATTGGCACTGCAGATAACTCCTAGTAGGCCCTATTCTGCCTTTCCTGCCTCGTTAGGGGTCAGGGGCTACAAGCAGCGCCTACCTATCACACATGGAGCACCCGCCCCGACAGGGGCGACCCCACACCGAACCTTTCCCTCAGTATGGGTCTAGTGTTCTATATGGCCCTAATTACAAAGCCCTACATGCCATGTTTCTGTCTTTCTTTTGAGACATCATCAGGGGACTTCACACATGTATTCAAGGGCAGCTGGAAATAAAATCACAAACATACACTAAATACAGGTCACATATATTACTGAGTACCGCATATGAGATAATCATCAGCAGGCTCAGGTTACTTACTAAAGATCAAGGTGGTTTTGACCTTTATGACCTAAAGGGGCACCCCAGCATCACGTACAGACGTGGTAAAAGCATCCGTGATATGATGGTGCATAGCCACTATACACCAGTGCCTCATAAAAAAACATGGCTTGAGAGAGGCATCAGTGGTAACTTCAGGTGCGGAGGATGTGTGGCGTGCCCCTTTATGGCCAAGGCAAAGTCATTTAGGAGCAATAACACTGGCAAAATGTATACAGTTAATGATTTGATTAACTGTAAAAGCATGGGATTGGTGTACAAAATTACATGTAAATGTGGAAAGGAATATGTGGGGAAGACAGGGAGAGAACTGAGGAGAAGGATAGGAGAACATGTGAGCGACATCAGAAATGGCAGAGATACGTCGGTGGCACGACACGTGAACACTGAACATGATGGCAGGCTTGACTGTCTCTCCTTTATGGGGATTGAAAAAATCAAGCCAGGAATAAGAAGGGGCGATTTTGATAGAAGGATCCTTCAATGTGAAGCAAAATGGATCTTCTATTTGAAGACAGTTCACCCTTTTGGCCTAAACGAACAACAAAATTACTGCTGCTTTATATGAATAATCCTTACTCCTAGGAGCGGTTTAGTGTTGTAAAATGGCCAGATCTCCCTCCCACTCACATTAGCTCATCCATAGTGATGGGCATGTGAGATGTAATGGATGATCTGACCAGAATACTAAAGATCTACTGGGACAGAGTAGAAACATCATAGCTCATAATAAAAATGTGAGATGTGATGGCCGATTCGGTATAAATATGGATCCACTTGCTCCCCTTCCAGATGGAATTCTGATATCGTATGTCCCCCAGGCCTATTTGGTAATGGCTATGATGAGTGGGAGATCGAGTTTGGCAATCCTGCCTAATAAATCTGGTTTGCGATTGTGCATATAGAAAAGAGCAGGCAAATTATCATATGCCTGGGAACTGGCCGTGCGTTTAGAGGTTGCTATGTTACCAGCGACGCCTAGATGCAGGTCTTTACCTCACTTCCGGTCAGCCCGACCCATGTGATTACAACTTCTGGTCCGGTGGAACGCATGCGAGCGGCGTGCGTTCCACTTGCAGCAACATGCACCACAATGGATACGGACAGGTGAGGTAGGTAATTTGGGGGGGCGTACATTAACCGGAAGGTGAGGTATATAAGGATGAGGATAACAACTGTTGAGTGCTCACCCAAATCATTGCTGTTTGTGGTGAGACACTGGCTGTCATGGGACACTTCCCATTGTACAGCATGGATAGGAACAACTGAATATCCTGAGTGAAGACATGAGGCCAAAACCACCTTGATCTTTAGTAAGTAACCTGAGCCTGCTGATGATTATCTCATATGCGGTACTCAGTAATATATGTGACCTGTATTTAGTGTATGTTTGTGATTTTATTTCCAGCTGCCCTTGAATACATGTGTGAAGTCCCCTGATGATGTCTCAAAAGAAAGACAGAAACATGGCATGTAGGGCTTTGTAATTAGGGCCATATAGAACACTAGACCCATACTGAGGGAAAGGTTCGGTGTGGGGTCGCCCCTGTCGGGGCGGGTGCTCCATGTGTGATAGGTAGGCGCTGCTTGTAGCCCCTGACCCCTAACGAGGCAGGAAAGGCAGAATAGGGCCTACTAGGAGTTATCTGCAGTGCCAATACCGACGCAAGCACCCTGGTCACACCGGTTCCTGGTACTATTCAAGACCAGGAAATTTCTCCATTGAATGTGGATCCCACAGAATGGGGTAAGATCCACCCTTTTTCATGCATTTGAAGTGGTATATTGGAGATATTATTGTTGTCCATCACCTTGCAGAAACCATTATTTTAAATGATTTAGTAAATGTTATGTTTTAAAGTAATCCCAGTTTACAAAACGAATCTGATAATTATTTGGGTGTAATCAGATATCACCACAGATTTATCCAGTGTGGTGATATAATTAATTTTATTTTTGAATACCTAATCTTACAGCGTACTCAGAGTCAATAAAGCTGGCCGCTGAGCCAGAATCAATAAAGGCCTTACCCGGCCATTTATCTACCCCCAGAGAAATCGTAATGGGTACCAAAAGCTTACATTTAGAAAAATTAGGGTGTACCTGGTCTTTAGGTTGCCTTGCCTTAAGAGACTTGACAGAGAGGACCTTCTTAGGACACTGGTTGATCCAATGGTCAGGATCTCCACAGTAAAAGCATTCTCCACGTCTGCGGCGAAGATTCCCTCGGGTCATGCCAACCTGCATGGGTTCCTCGGTGGAGACCTCAGCATTGTCTCTGGGATAGGCCTCTGGCTGGACCGCCATCTGGGAAGAGAACTGTTGTTCCTGTCGTCTCTCTCTAACCCGTCGGTCAAGTCGGACAACAAGGGTCATCATCTCCTCTAAGGTCTCTGGAAGTTGATAACTGACCAGAAGATCCTTTAAATTATCAGACAGACCTGACCTGAACTGACTCTTCAGGGCTGGTTCGTTCCATCCTGAGGGGACACACCACCTTCTGAATTGGGTGCAATAATCCTCCGCAGGTAGATTGCCCTGAACCAGTGCCTTTAGAGCCGTCTCGGCTACTAGAGCCCTGTCTGGTTCATCATAGAGGAAACCCAGGGCCTGAAAGAACCCCTCTACAGAACTTAAACAACTGGCGCCAGCAGGTAAAGAGAATGCCCAGTCCTGGGGATCACCCTGTAGTCGGGAAATGATAATGCCCATGCTTTGACTCTCGGGGCCAGAGGACACGGGGCGCAAACAGAAGTAAAGTCTGCAACTCTCCTTAAAAGAGAGAAACTTCTTCCTGTCTCCAGAAAAGGGTTCTGGGAGCTTAATCTGGGGCTCAAAATGCGGACTGGAGGCCTGAGGAGTGGAAGAACCTTGCCCTTACTCAAATGAACAGAGTTTTTCCCCTAGCTCCTGCACCATCTGCGTCAGATTAGAGACATGGTCAGTCAAGGTCACTAGAGGATTCATTATACAGTGGTTATTTGGCCTGTTAATCTGTAACGGTCATGTACACACACACACAGGGGGGAGGATAGTGACCACTGTGCTCCACCCTTACCCCTGGCCCTGCCTACTTGCCTCACGAGTCCTGATGACAGGGGACAAGTGGACGGCAGTCCCTAACTTAGGATACGTGTGGGAAGGACAGACAAGACAAATAACGGATAGTGAACGGAGCGGGTCAAAACCAAGAGGACAACGCAGTACAGAGGGATAAGCAAAGAAAGGTCAGGAGAAGCCGGGGTCATAAATACCAGGAGAGTCGAGAAGTACCAAAGGAGTCCGCAAAGAATAGTCAGGTGGAAGCCGAGGTCAATATACCAGGAAGGATGCGCAGTACAGGAGGAGCAGGCAAAGGATCGTCAGGGAACAGGATTAGGTACGTACACAGGTATCCAACAACTGCCAGGAACCTAAATTAACAGGCAACCTGTAGCCAGCAGGCTACCTGTATTTATAGTGGGGAGTGAGGGTCATGTGACGTGGCCAGCGTCACATGACCGACAGACCAACCAGTCGAGCACCGAGTGATCAGCTCGGCGCTCAAGGCAGACCTAGGAGCAGGCTGCCTCCCAGCTAGCAAAGCCGCCCTGTTAACGAGGTCAAACACAGATCCTCGCTCCCGAAACTAAGCAGCAGGTCTGCGGCTGATGGGAGACCGAGTGCACCTTCGGAACCCCGTTACAGTTCTTGTATGCTCTTTGGCTGTGAAAATGAAAAATTAATTTTTTTTTACAACAAAATGATGATTTAGGCCCAAACTTTCTTTTTTACAGGGGATAACAGGAGACTATCACCCAACAATGTGCTACCCATTGTCTTCTGAATACAGCAACACCCCATTTGTGGACTTATACTGCTGTTAGGGGATTTGCCAGGGCTTCTAACATGGGATTTGCTGAAATGCATTTTAAGAGCCATATCTTTTTAATTTTTTGGGTGATTTAGCTGTGTGAGGGCTAATTTTTGCGGCACAAGCTGTAGTTTGTTATTAGCACAATTTTCTGTACATTTGGCTTTCTGGTCACTTTTTATTTCATTTTTTTAGGAGATGAGGTAGGCAAAAATTGCAATTCTGTCAGTGGTTTTTATTTTTATTTTTTATGAGGTTTACCTTATGGTATATATAATATGATAACTTTATTCTGCAGGTTAATTTGATTATGGCAATACCAAATTTATATGGTTGTTTTCTTGTTTTACATTTTACTACTTTTACATAATAAAATCACTTTTAATTAATAATCTGTTATACTTAGCATCACTGTTTTTCTAATTACCCACAAGCCACAAAAGATGCTGAAAGAGGTCCCCGTTCACACCTTTGGGCACGTTGGATTATGTTGACTAATACTGCTTGCAGCTCTTCAACAGTGATGCTGCAGATAGTGTTTGTGATGTTTTCCTATAGTTCATTCCTATGGATTGTTAGCGTACACTTTCTGTCTTGAATTTCCCCAGAGATAAAAATGCTCTTGTTGTGCGTCCTCACAGTAGTTGTGTACTCATTGAGCCCCTTCACAGTAGTTATGCCCACATAGTTCCCCCTTCACAATAGTAATGCCCTCTCTGTGACCCCATCACAGTAGTAATGCCCTCTCTCTGCCCCTCACAGTAGTTACGCCCTTGTTGTGCCCCCCTCACAGTATTTATACCCTCTATGTGCCCCTTCACAGTAGTTATGCCCTCATTGTGGCCACTCACAGTAGTTATGCCATTTCTGTGTCCCTTCACAGTAGTTATGCCCTAATTGTGCCCCTCCCTCACAGTAGATATGTCCTCTCTGTGCCCCATAAAAATTGTTATGCCCCTTCACAGTAGTAATACCCTCTGTGCCCCCTTCACAGTACTAATGCACTCTCTGTGCCCCATTCACAGTACTAATGTCCTCTCTATGCTCCTTCACAGTAGTAATGCCCTCTCTGTGCCCTCTTCACAGTATAAATGCCCTCTCTATGCCGCTTCACAGTAGTTATGCCCTTGTTGTGCACCCTCACAGTAGTTATGCCTTCTATTTGCTCTTAACAGTAGTTATGGCCTCATTGTGCCCACTTCACAGTAGATGTGACCTCATAACAATTGGTATGATCCTTTACAGTACTAATGCCCTATCTGTGCCCTGTTCACAGCAGTAATGCCCTCTCTGTGCCCCATTTACAGTAGCAATGCCATCTCTATGCCCCATTTAGAGTAGTAATGCCCTCTGTGCCCCCTTCACAGTAGTAATGCTCTCTCTGTGCTCACTTCACAATAGCAATGCCCTCTGTGGCCCCTTCACAGTAGTAATCTGTGCCCCTCAGTGTTAATAAAACTAAAAAAAAAATTAAAAAAATAATAACTACTCACCTTGTCCCGTTCTTGATGATCAGATCCAGCTCCTCCCACACAGGAGCGATCTGTGCCTGTAGAGCTGAATGGGGAACCAGCTGGCCTGGAAGAGAGTAGGAGCGCAGGGAGATGAACGGTCTGTAAAGCCTCTTTCACACGAGCGTGTGCGCCCCGTTGCCGTATTGCGGACCGCATTTGCGGATCTGCAATACACGGGTGCCGCTCCATGGGCATTCCGCATCACGGATGCGGACCCATTCACTTTAATTGGTCTGCAAATCCGGAGATGCGGAATGGTGCGGAACTGAAGCACGGAACCCTACAGAAGCACTACGAAGTGCTTCCATCGGGTTTCGTCCCGTACTTCCGGAACGGCCGGATCGCGGACCCATTCAAGTGAATGGGACCGCGATCCGTGCGGCTGCCCCACGGACTGTGCTCGTGCATTGCGGCCCGCATTTTGCGGGCCGCAGCACGACCACGGGGCACACTCGCCCGTGTGCAGGAACGACAGATTACAATCTTATTACATGCTATAGTATTCCCTCCCCCAATAACTGATCAAATAGCATGTGCCTATAGTGTTTCTCCCGAATAAACATACGCGATTAGTCTTACTAACCCGGGTCTGCTTTGTATAAGCTGATGACTGGACAGAATGGGGGTGTCACGAGGGTGTCAAGAGCCACGCCTGACTCCGTTATACCCGGGGTCAGGAAGTCGCAGCGGGTGGCTGCGCGCTCTATGTCTAAAGACAGTGCTGTTTATTAATGGTAGCTGTGGCGGATCCCGCCTCGCCACTGGGCATTGGAGAGGCCTGGCTACCCGCCTCCTACCTACTGACTATGGCCCCTGGTGAATTTGTACGTGGAATGCAATTTGGGCATGTGGTATTTTGTATTGCTGTGTGTTGTGGACTGTATATATCTTGCCCTGGCTGTAAAGTTTGCTATGTTACAGGCATTGTTGTTCTGTGCCTCTTCTCCTCCCCCTTTTTCCTGTCCCATTGTTTCCCCGTCAGGGTGTTGTCGCAGTTACACTGGGAGACCAGTTTAAACCAGCTGCTCTGTCCCTCCTCAATCTCCCATCAGCCCTTGCTATTGTCTGGCCCCACCCTTCCTTGTACCAGAGTCCTCTAGGTGCCCTATTGTATGTAAATGAGGCTGTTGGGGAGTTTAAAGTAGGTGTGCTGTGTCTAAATAAAGTTCAGTTCCTGTTTTAACCCTCAAGGTGAAGTGTCGTCTCATTCTTGGGGGGAGGATTTATTGCATGCTGTCCCAGTTTGACTGCTAGGAGTGTAAACCTATTCGTATGGTTTCCTATTCAACTGCCTACAGTATTCATATGCTTGAAGAGGATTTATAGGCTTCTTCGGTTCAGTGATTGTGGTGTCTGCCAGAGTGCTTGGAAACCTCAGGAAAACGCTAGTTACAGTACCTTTCTGGGTTTGCCTTGCAATCCTTTTTGGCTCACTCAGGGATCCGTAGCTTCTCCTCCTCAGCTGTTTCTTGTCCAGCAATCCCAACCACCTTATATTCCCATCTCTCACTTCTCTGGTTGCCAGATATAGAGCTTCCTGCCTGGACTTCTATACTGACCCACTGGAGCTGTGTAGCTGTGTTCCCTGGTTGTTGTTCCAGAACGTTAACCTCCGGATCCCTGGTGTTTCCCTCTTAGTGACAGTGGTGCGGACTAGCGATCCCACCGGCCCGTTCACTATCTAGGGCTCATTTTAGGGAAAACCAGGGTTTAGGCACGTGATCGTCGCACGGGTGAGGAACCCGTCTAGGGACGTCAGGGCAGTCAGGTGCCAGCCGCAAGGTGAGTTAGGGGTCTCCACCTTTCCCTCTCCCTTGGGCAGGGCTTTCCCTTTTTCCTCCCTGTGCGTGTCGCCGGTCATTACATTATAGCTGGCCCTTATTTTGTGTAGGTAAAAAAAAAAATTTTTTTTTTTTACCTACTTAGAATCCAGTATGGATCAAATTACTGCTCTGTCCAAACAATTTATGGCCTGTCTTTGGAGGTGGCAGGATTGAAGGCGTCGGTCCTCCAGCAACAGCAGCAATTACAACTGACTGCAAGCCCAGCGGTTGCTACTGGTAACCAGGTTGTTGCGGAACCCAAGGTCCCTCTCCCTGACAGATTTTCTGGGGGAAGGGACAAGTTTTTGACATCCCGTGAGGCCTGTAAATTATATTTTAAACTGCGCCCTTACTCCTCTGGTAATGAAGAACAGCGGGTGGGGGTTGTTATTTCCCTGCTGCAGGGGGACCCGCAGTCCTGGGCGTTCTCTTTACCTACTGATTCCCAGGCTCTTCGGTCAGTGGATGAGTTTTTCGGGGCCTTTGGTCTCATATATGACGACCCTGACCGAGTCGCACTGGCTGAATCAAGATTACGGAGACTCTTAAAAGGAGAGCGGCCGGTAGAGGAGTATTGCTCTGAATTCCGTAGGTGGGCTACGGATACCCAATGGAACGACCCGGCTCTCAGGAGTCAGTTCTGCTCTGGGTTATCCGAAAGGGTTAAGGATGCGCTTGCATTATATGAGACCCCCTTTTCCCTTGATGCGGTTATGTCCCTTTCTATCCGAATAGATAGACGCCTTAGGGACAGGTTGAAAAAACTGGAGCAATTGGTAACCCCTCCCAAGCAGCAGTTAGTCTGTACGGACTTAGACGAGCCTATGCAGCTAGGAGGAACTACTCGTTAGGTCCGTCCTCCTGAGGCTCGCCGTAGGCGTGGGGTTTGTTTTTTTTGTGGGGAGAGGGGTCATTTCATTAATGTCTGTCCTTCTTTCCTCAGAAACAAAAGACCGTCGGAAAACTACTAACCCCAGGCTGTGTGGAGGACGTTTCCTCCATACGTACATCGCAATTTGTGTTGCCAGCGGTTATTGTTTTTGGTGATAAGACGGAGACTATTTCTTTCTTTCTAGACAGTGGAACAGGGGTAAATTTGATAGATGCCCATTTTGCCCGCACTATGGGTTTGTCTCTCTGTACGCTACAGAGACCTATTCCCATATTCGCTATTGATTCTGCTCCTCTGTCTCAGAGAAACCTCACCCACATTGTTCATAATTTACACCTTCGGGTAGGGGACCACCATAACGAGATGCTTTCATGTTATGTTCTGGAGGGGCTTCCCACTCCGTTAGTGCTGGGTCTTCCCTGGTTGGTAGTGCACAATCCAGTGGTGGATTGGCAGGCCAGGGAGATATTGGAGTGGAGTTAGCAGTGCAGAGAAAATTGCTTAAATAGCAATTGCTTAGTCGCCTCCATAACTACCCTACCTACATTTATTTCGGATTTTGAGGATGTTTTTTCTGAAAAGGGTTGTCAGAAGTTACCACCTCACCGTCCTTATGATTGCCCGGTTAACCTTATTCCCGGCGCAAAATTACCCAAGACCAGGTTATATAATCTTTCGGGTACGGAGAGACAAGCCATGAAAGATTATATCTCCGAGAGCTTGGCTAAGGGACCCATCAGACCCTCTTCTTCACCCGTGGCTGCAGGGTTTTTCTTCGTTAAAAAGAAAGATGGGGGCCTGCGTCCTTGCCTAGATTTTCGCGAATTAAATCGGATAACCATCCGAGACCCATACCCTCTTCCTCTCATTCCTGACCTGTTTAACCAGATTGCGGGTGCTAGGTGGTTCTCCAAAGTTGATCTTAGGGGGGCCTACAATCTGATTCGTATTAAGGAGGGGGATGAGTGGAAGACAGCTTTTAACACCCCTGAGGGGCATTATGAAAATCTAGTTATGCCTTTCGGTCTGACCAATGCTCCTGCCGTCTTTCAACATTTCGTTAATGACATTTTTAGTCATCTAATCGGCAGGTTTGTGGTAATATACCTAGATGATATTTTAATTTATTCGTCTGATCTGAGGACACATGAGGTGCATGTCAGACAAGTACTGCAGGTCCTACGGACGAATAAATTATATGCTAAAATTGAAAAATGTGTCTTCGCCGTTCAGGAGATACAATTCCTAGGTTATTTTTTATCTGCTTCAGGTTTCCGTATGGATCCTAGGAAGGTCCAGGCAATTTTAGATTGGGATCTTCCTGAGAACCTCAAAGCACTACAACGGTTCTTGGGCTTCGGGAATTTCTATAGGAAATTCATTAAAAATTATTCACTTATTGTAAAACCCCTTACTGACATGACTAGGAAGGGGACTGATTTTTCTAAATGGTCTGACGCCGCTAAAGTTGCATTTTCCTCTCTAAAAGAGAGGTTTACCTCAGCACCTGTACTAGTCCAACCTGATGTCTCTCAGCCTTTTATTGTTGAAGTCGATGCGTCAGAGGTGGGAGTGGGGGCGGTGCTGTCTCAGGGTCCGTCTCCTGGCAAATGGCGTCCTTGTGCTTTCTTTTCTAAAAAACTATCTGCAGCAGAAAAGAACTACGATATTGGCAATAGGGAACTATTAGCTATTAAACTTGCGTTTTAGGAGTGGCGTCACTTTTTAGAGGGGGCAGTCCATCCCATCCCGTGATTACGGACCACAAAAATATTCTGTACCTCGAATCAGCTAAGCGTCTCACTCCTAGACAGGCTAGGTGGTCGCTATTTTTTTTACCAGGTTTAACTTTGTGATTACCTATCGTCCTGGGGCAAAGAATACCAAGGCTGATGCACTATCTCGTTGTTTCCCTGGAGGGGGTAATGTGAGTGATCCGGTGCCCATTCTTCAAAGAGGAGTGGTTGTTTCTGCGGTACACTCTGTTCTGGAGGGGAAGGTGTTAGAGGTCCAGGGGGACGCCCCGGTCTCTTGCCCCTCAGAGAAATTGTTTGTACCGTTGAACCTACGTTTCGAATTATTAAAGGAACATCATAATTTGGCACTTGCTGGGCACCCGGGTAGTAAAGCAACCTTGGAGCTATTGTCTCGTCGTTTTTGGTGGCCAAGGTTGCGTCAGGATGTATTGGATTTTGTGTCTTCTTGTTCTACCTGTGCGCGCGCAAAAGTTTCACATACACGTCCTGCAGGGTCTCTACTACCACTCGTCATTCCCAATAGACCGTGGACACATCTGTCAATGGATTTTATCACTGACTTACCTTTGTCTGCGGGTAAAACAGTTATTTTGGTAGTAGTGGACAGGTTTAGCAAAATGGTACACTTCATTGCGTTACCCTCACTACCTAATGCTAAGACTCTTGCTCAGGTATTCGTCAGTGAAATCGTGAAGCTTCACGGGGTCCCCTCCGATGTTGTTTCGGATCGGGGTACCCAGTTTATTTCTAAATTTTGGAAAGCTTTTTGTTCCCGTTTGGGGGTACACTTGTCCTTTTACTCAGCTTTCCATCCTCAGTCGAATGGTCAGACTGAGAGTACCAACCAAAACCTGGAGACATATCTAAGATGTTTTGTGTCTGAAAACCAAGAGTTGTGGTCATCATATTTACCGTTAGCTGAGTTTGCCATAAATAATCGTCGTCAGGAATCCACTGGCAAGTCACTATTTTTTGGTGCATATGGTTTTCATCCCCAATTCTGTACTTTCAAAGAGGGGGGGTCTTCTGGGGTTCCGAAGAGGAACGGTTTTTGTCATCTCTTTCATCGGTATGGCAGAAGGTGCAAGCTAACTTGAAAAACATGGGAGATAAATACAAATGCATGGCTGATAAGAGACGGTCGCCAGGTCCGGACCTAGGAGTGAATGACTATGTGTGGTTGTCTACTAGGAATATTAAATTGAAGGTTCCCTCTTGGAAACTGGGTCCTAGGTTTATTGGCCCTTACAAAATTGTAGCCATCATCAACCCCGTGGCTTTTCGCCTGGAGTTACCTCAGACTTTTAAAATCCATAATGTTTTTCATAAGTCGTTACTCAAGAAGTATGTTCCACCTCTAGAACCGTTACCGCTGCCACCTCCTCCTGTTGTTGTGGATGGTAATCTAGAGTTTCAAATATCCAAAATTGTTGATTCTCGTCGGGTCCGCCGCTCTCTTCAATATCTGGTGCATTGGAGGGGTTACGGTCCCGAGGAAAGAATGTGGGTTCCAGTGTCTGAGGTAAACGCCGACAGGTTAGTTCGGGCTTTTCATGCCTCTCATCCTGAGAGACCTAGTCCTGAGTGTCTGGAGGCCCCTCGTAGAGAGGGGGGTACTGTCTCGAGGGTGTCAAGAGCCACGCCTGACTCCGTTATACCCGGGGTCAGGAAGTCGCAGCGGGTGGCTGCGCGCTCTATGTCTAAAGACAGTGCTGTTTATTAATGGTAGCTTTCTGGGTTTGCCTTGCAATCCTTTTTGGCTCAGTCAGGGATCCGTAGCTTCTCCTCCTCAGCTGTTTCTTGTACAGCAATCCCAACCTCCTTATATTCCCATCTCTCACTTCTCTGGTTGCCAGATATAGAGCTTCCTGCCTGGACTTCTATACTGACCCACTGGAGCTGTGTAGCTGTGTTCCCTGGTTGTTGTTCCAGAACGTTACCCTCCGGATCCCTGTTGGGCCTTGGTGGTCTGCTGTTGTCGCCCACCTGGGATTATATGTTTGTCTGTATTGTCTGTCCTCTCCTTGGTGCTTTCCTCTTAGTGTCAGTGGTGCGGACTAGTGATCCCACAGCCACGTTCACTACATAGGACTCATCTTAGGGAAAGCCAGGGTTTAGGCACGTGATCGGCGTACGGGTGAGGAACCCGTCTAGGGACGTCAGGGCAGTCAGGTGCCAGCCTCAAGGTGAGTCAGGGGTCACCACCTTTCCCTCTCCCTTGGACAGGGCCTTCCCATTTCCCTCCCTTTGCGTGACGCCGGTCATTACAAGGGGTTTTTCCAACAAGCGTTCGGTACCGCACTGTCGCACTGTCTGTTGCTTTACTCCTCTGCTCTCATCTGTGTTTCCGACAGCAATTCCCTTTCGTCTGGAAAAAATCAGAGTGATGGACACGATCAGTTCCACAACTTGGCTGCATCTCTGGTCCCTGAAGGATGCTCCCACGCTTAGATGTCATGAGATTCTTCTCACTCAGCTCCTGTATGCTTCTCCCAGGCTCACTCTAAGATGGAGGATGCTTCACTTCCTCCCAGGCTTATAACTCCACCTCTGAGAGTTTAACATCTCATGAATATAGAAATGCAGTCTGTTAGTAGGGATTAGCGAACCCATGGATGCTCGGGTTCAACGGGTTCAGCCGAACTTTGTTTCAAACACCAAACCCCATTAAAGTCGATGGCAACCCAAACTTTGGGGCTATAAATAAGTTATATTAAGGGCTAGAGAGCTGCAAATGGAACCAAAATGAGGGTAAGAGCAGTACAATTGCCTTGCAAACAAATGTTGATAGGGAAATTACGTAAAATAACAGGGTATAGCGATGTGAGGTCACGGTTACTTAGGCAAACGAGGGTTGCTATGGGTTACTCACAGTTTGCAGGATGACCCTGGGCAGCTCACAGCAGTGATGGAGAGGCTGGCACAGAAGTCCTCTGGGGCACTCTCTGTATATAGGGACCAGGCCTGATGGTGGATGAGGTGCCCTGGATGTTGCAGATGTTTAATATGCCTAGGGCAAGGTCCCTTTAAGGTTCGTGACGCCAGTGCCTGTAACGGTGGCACACCGATTTATAGTTATTATAAGGAGAATTAAGGCAGTTGTGAAACATCTAAAATTGGAAATAATTGCACCTCTTAATACAGAGAATATTATACCAATAAGAGAAGACAACATAACAGGTACATAAATAAAGGGGGTAAGTACTAGTGTGCAGAAATCCATGTCAGAGAGCAGGAAATTTATAATCTAATTGATGCATTAGGAGGTATTTTACATTTACTATTATTTAGCCACACATCCCAGTTCTTTAGAAAGGAAACTTTCGAGTTCCTAGAGGATGCCCATAGACCTTCATATAAGCAGCTGTTGTCTAGAGTTCTAAAAATTCTATTAATATTAGGAAGGTTACCAGATTTCCAGCAGGCAGCAATTTTCAATCGGGTGGCAAATATTAAGTGGCTGGCTATAGACCTGAAGTGAAAGGGAAGGTCTATAAGACCTATAGATAGAAGAGCCATCTTAGATGAAGGACTAATAGGATAGCAGGCTAGAGAAGATATAAACTTAAAAATTGAGTCCCATAAACACTTGACTGTAGGACAGTCCCACCACATGTGTAGATATGAGCCAGGAGCATGGCCACATCTCCAACACTCTGAAGATATTTCAGGGAAAATTCTATTTAAGTAGAGAGGGGTTCTATACCATCTATATAATATTTTCCTTGCCCCTTCTAAATGATCAGAGCATTTAGAGAGTTTAGATACAGAGATAAAAGCTTCATTCCAATCCGTGAGAACGGAACCTAAATCAGAATTCCACAGATCCAAGGTATGTTGTAAAGGGGTTGTGCTTGATTCTTTCAATAGTTGGTAGCCTTTAGTGATTCCTTTATCCAGGCTATAGCAAATAATGGCCAATGGGATAGAGAAGGCGCTCATAGGGTAAGTAAATTCAACAAAACAAATTTCAAATAAAAGAAATGGTTTGCTCACCTATTGCGATTGCATCAATTGGATGCAACTGCAATGGAGATCGAGTGTGGATAAGAGACGGTTGGTGCAGCCAAGATTCGTCCTAACGCCTTGGGCAGGAGCCACCCTGCCACTAGGGTAGTGAAATTGAAGAGAGTACGCTAAACCTTAAGTGGAGCGTGTGGACTGCCGAGGGCGCACGAAACAACCGATCAAAGACAGTATTTTAGTTTCAGTAGTGTTCCATTTATTCGTAAGACAACGCGTTTCGGGGTGTTAAAGTCCCCTTTATCAAGTCTGAGCCGGGAGACTAGGAGAGTGTCGCTGCTCGTCTGGAGAGGCGCGTGTTAGACGCTCTTTATCCAGGCTATGGGACATATGTATCCAATCCATCAGTATGTGGTTGTGTGAATTAAAGTTGAAAATTCTTGGGGATTGTAGTAAGTGTCTTATTCTTAGATATTTATAGAAATCTGAGTTGGGGATGTTGAATTCTCTGTGTAAATGTGCAAAGTCAACAAAAACACCATCCTTCCTTAATTGACTAACATCAGTAATACCTGAGGACACCCAATTATTAATCTGTAGGTCTGGGATAGCTAATTCACAGATTTCCAAAGGTAATGAGGAAACTGGAGTGGAAATTAGTTTTTCTATTCTAGCAATGGAGTACCAGGTGCTATGTATTGCATTTAGAGTTGAAAGTGAAGAATTATTTTTGATACCAAAGACCGCCGTAGTGGAAAGGCGTAAACTTATATCATGAGACCCCATTAAACTTTTTTCAAGTGAGACCCATTTTTTTGAAGTGTCATTTTTAATCAGGTATCTCAATTGGTCAAGTATAGAGGAGGCATAATAATGTTTAATGGAAGGGACATTAAGGCCACCTGTTTTGAGTGTTTTATTAAGGATAAGTGCTTTCACTCTGGGTTTAAATTTCCCCCAAATGTGGCGGTTAATTAAGGCTTGAAGTTTGGTTATATAACCAGTGGGAATAGTAATTGGGATATTACGGAACATGTAGATAATTTTGGGAAGGATGACCATTTTAATTGCAGCTATTCTTCCTAACCATGAGAGAGAGTCCATTCTTAGGTTATTTAGAGAATCACAAATTTTGTTATATAGAGGCCAGAAGTTGACCTTGTACAGATTGCTAGTGGGGAAGGCAAGTTGGATGCCTAGATATGTCAGCGATCCATCAGCCCAAGGAAATTTATATGATTTGGAAATTGTACGCTTGGTAGTTGGGGATAAACCCAAGTCAAGAATTTTGGACTTGTTGATATTTACTTTATAGAAGGATGCTTTGCCAAATTTGGAAATAATATTATTAATAGCAGTTAGTGCAGTAGTTGGATTTGACATTATGATTAAAACATCATCTGCGAAAAGACCTATACGATGGTCTGTGTTTCCTACCATTATCCCTTTAATAAGCAAGGAGGATCTAATATGTTCCGCAAAGGGTTCCATTGCAAGAGCAAATATCAAGGGTGACATAGGACAGCCTTGTCTGGTTCCATTCTTGATATTGAATGGGGCAGACAGGAAACTAGACGAGTATACAGAGGCACTTGGATTAGAGTATAAGGACATAACTGCGGATAGGAAGAAATCCCCAAATCCAAACTTTTTTAGAGTTGCATAGATATATTTCCAGTGTATTCTATCGAACACCTTCTCCGCATCCAAGGAAAGGAGCAGAGAAGGCGTCCGGGTGGCATATGCCACGTCTAAAAGATCTATAAACCTTCTAGTACCATCTGATGATTGTCTGTTGAGGACAAAACCAATTTGATCATTGGAAATTAAAGAAGGTAGAATGCTAGATAATCTCTTTGCCAATATTTTAGCAAAGATCTTTATATCAGAATTTAATAGAGATATAGGTCTGAAGTTAGCCGGTTTATCTGCAGGTTTACCAGGTTTTGGGAGCGTAATGATCAGTGCATTTAACATGTCTTTTGGGATTGAGTTTTGTTCTGCTATTAAATTAAATGTTCTGTTCAGGAAGGGATTTAGAATGTGTGAAAAGTTCTTGTAATATTCATTTGTAAGTCCATCTGGGCCAGGGGACATTATTTTTGAGGGATTGGATTGCTTCGGAGATTTCCGAGTGCGTGATTTTAGAATTAAGGGAGTGATTTTGGGATGGGGATAAGGACGGGAGGGAGATGCCGCTAAGAAAATCATTAATATATTCAGTAGTAGGTTGGATAATGTCAGTTGATTTTTCTAAATTGTATAGATTTTTGTAGTACTTGGCGAATTCCTCTGCTATGTGTTTGGGGTTACACAGTTTTTGGCCTTGATTATCATATAGAAAGGGAATTCTTGACTTGACTTCTCTTTTTTAACTCTATTTGCTAAAATTTTTGAAGCTTTGTTACCATGATCTGATTTAACTTTACGAAGATGGAATTCATGTTTTTCATGAAGGTAGAGGTGGTGTCTGGCTGTTTTTAGTTTGCTGAAAATTTTTGGATCTAGAGAAGATTTAGAGGATTCCTCCAGGGTTTTAATATCGGCTAGTAATTTATCTAGAATTTTCTTTCTATTTTTCTTCTGAATAGCCGCATGTTTTAGCAGCACACCTCTTATAAATGCCTTGTGCGCACTCCATAATGTGATATCTGATACTAAATTATTGTCATTGGTTTTAAAGTATTCTTTTAATGAGTTTTCTACGTCTGTGCGTATAGAGGAATTTTGGAGTAAAGAATTATTAAGTCTCCACGGGGAAAATACTCTATTGCTGTACATGTCATCTAATATGAGGGTTATAAACGCATGATCAGACCATGTAATATTGGAAATAGATACCTCCATCACTTTTTGGAGAAGCCATTTATCTGAGATAAAGAGATCAATTCTAGAGTATGTGTTATGTGGATGTGAGAAAAAAGTGAAATCCTTTTCATTGGCATGATGAACTCTCCAAATATCAAGAAGCCCTTCCTGAAATAGAAAATCTTGAAGGAGCGAGTTTTTAAGAGAAGGGGGAGGGGACGGTAGCCTATCAATTGAAGAATCAGGACACATATTAAAGTCGCCACAGATCAATAAGGATCCCTGTTTGGAGTCCTGAGCCAATCTAATAGTTCGCTTGATGAAATTTATCTGATCGGAGTTAGGGGCATAAAGGTTCACTATCGTGTATCTAGAGTTATTTATGTCACATATGATAATGATATATCTACCCTCTTTATCTGAAATTATATTATGACATTGAAAAGCACTAGTGTTCTTAAAGCCTATAATCACACCCTTCCTTTTTTTTGAGGCTGGTGAAAAAAAAATATGCGGAAAGGAGGGGTGACTGAATCTGTAGGAGTCTTCCTCGTTAAGGTGAGACTCTTGAATACAAATAATGTCAGCTCTCTGTCTTCTTACCTCATTCCAACATCTGGAGCGTTTAAAGAGACTATTAAGACCCTTAACATTTGCTGAGAAAATTTTCATACTTTTATTGGCCATCTTGGGGTTTCAGAGCAACATGCTAAAATCTCTGATCTGAATAAGCTGTCAGGAAGTACATGAATAATAGAATAACGTACCCGGGTGTCACTGTAAAATAATTGAGGGGATCGTAGGATTGTACCTTTGTTTTCAGGTGTTTGAGGGGATAAAGGTAGCCCTCTTATGTGTAACCTTGCAAAATAATAGATTAAGACATAAAAAATAAAGTAAGTAATAAATAACAATAACATAACAATGGTCCAACAGTGACCACAAATTGTGATGTATCTCACTTAGTATGAGAGGCGTAAGGGAAACAATGGATTAGGGAATATGAACACTTAGTTGGAATATGTGTTCTGAGAGGTAGAGCAGCAGGGTGTGGAACCCCGTAAAATTAGTATAACATGGGAGTAAACTTAAGGTATTATAGTTACTGTCCAGAATGCAAATCACAGAGGATTTCTTCCTACTTTGGTCCACTCTGGTGTTAGGTTGAGATGGTTTCTGTCAGAAGAGGACTTATTAGAAGGAGAGTTCATTGCTTTGTCTTTGTCTTTGGCGCCCTCCGGTGGCACAGTGATGTTCCATTTTGAAAAGGCTTCTGATGCTTCCTGAGGAGAAACTAGAACAGTTGATGAGTTTTGATATCTCACTATCAGCTTAACAGGGAAACCCCATTTGTAGGGGATATTGTTATCCCTTAGTGCTTTGGTGTAGATTTGGAAATCACGTCTCCTGCTCAGTGTCGCTGGTGAGAGGTCGGTGAATAGGAGGACATTACAGAATCTTTCAAGGATATCTTTCCTCTTTTTTTGAGCTTCTCTCATCAGGGAGTCTTTTAGATGATAAAAGTGGATTCTGGCAAGGACGTCCCTGGGTATAGATGCTGGTAGCGCTTTAGGTTTAGGAACCCGGTGTACCCGGTCAATGATTAGCTCTGAACCCGGGGTATCTGGAAGATATGACACTATAAGGTCTGAAATAAAGTCTTGTAGCTGAGAGTCCAGAACACTTTCAGGGATGCTTCTGAATCTGATATTATTTCTTCTGGAGCGATCCTCCAGATCAGCAATTTTAAGTTTAATGGCTGCTATGTCATCCTCAACCACAGTGTGATTATCTACCAGTGAATTATGAGCTGTAACAAATTCCTCCATTTTCTCTTCTAAATGAGCGGTTCTTTCTCCTATGGCCACTATGTCTGCATGAATAACAGAGATTGTCTCTTTAAAGTCGCCATGAATAGATCTTTTCAGATCTGCAAGCATGTCCTGCATTGTGGCTACTGTTAAACCAGGTTCTTTGCCTGGAGATGCAATGTAAGTATCAAGGGGAGGATTATAGGGTTGTTGTTCACTCACCCTCTTTTGTTTTTTAGGTTCCTGTGAAGCTGGAGAGCTGGAGCTTACTGAAGAGGGAGACCCAGAAGATCGCTGGTCGCTTGTGGCTGCAGAAGATCGGAGTTCTCCTTCTATGTGGCGGGAATCGGCGCCATTTTGAGAAGACCCGGCAGCTGGATGGAAGAACGCCGTCATTTTCTGAGGCTGCGCTCCCTTCTTCCTCCCCCTCGTCATAATCGGCAGTGCTGCAGGATCCGAGGGTGTCAAGAAGCAGGTAAGTATGAGAAATGTCGCTGTATTTTGTTCGCTATGTGCCGCTGGACGGAGTTCCACAGACGGAGCTCAGGAACTATGCGTCCTCTCCTCCCGGCATCCGGCCACGCCCCCGATTTATAGTTGTAATAAGTGAGGAACACAGTGTTGTGGTGAAACAAACTTTTCTTTACTGGAAACAGTTCAAACTTTGTACAGACTTTTGTAAGTTCAGTTCCTCATAGCAGAATCACATAGCAGAAGCAGGCTTTTTACAATCATGGCAGGCAACAAATTTCTTTGCAAGATACTCAGAGGGTAAAACACAATCACAGACCAGGCTGTACCTTCTCCTCAGAAATACTGTACACTGTTCCTCAGAACTCCTGGCTGTCTTTATCCCAAGGCCCGGATTCCCTAATGCTGGCTTTTATCCTTGGTAGAAATCCTCCTCTCGTATATATATATATATCCTTGCTTTAAAGTATAAATCCTTCTGCCCTTCAGCTTACTTGACTTAGCTGGAACACTGGCTCTGCTCTGCTCTGGTTAGGGAACTGCAGGTTTCTCCCAGGAGGCAAACTCTTCTCTTGGGGTGAATCTTCTGAGCTAACTCTGGCTCAAGAACTTCCGGCAGGCTAGACTGCACTTACTAGCCTCCTGGTGGCAACTAGAAGCCTGGGCTGTCTAGCTGCATGTCAGGAGGAGGCCCTCAGCTTGTCTCTGGCTGGTGCCCTCCCACTTATGTCTCTCCACAGACTCCTGACTACAGACTACCTCCTCCCTGTCTGGGTCTAAGTATATATACTAGGGGCTCCCTAGCTCCCTCTAGTGTCTAGGATGCTAAACTACACCATAATAGGCCTGCTGCACATATCACAGGGAAAATACACATAAAATACATATTAAAATGCATTAAAATGGGACTCGAACTGCAGGCTTGGAGACATCAGCGTACATAGGGGGATTTCCATCAACCAGGGGTGTTGGCGCCGCTTGTGATGCAGCTAGCTGGCGCAGACAGAGGAGTTGGACCTCTAACCTTGCTATCTGGTCCTCCAATCTCTCAGGTGCTGCTCCGCTGACGGTCCCCGACTCCGCTGCAGGTTCAGGTAAGGGATCCGAACTCTCTGGTGCGGTCGCCACAGGTTCCGGCGCCGGATCCGAACTTTTTCCTCTCCGCAGGGCATCAAGGTAAACTTCTAGCCTGGCGATCCGTTCTTTCAGAGTCTCTTGCGATGCTGTCGTTGTGCGAATCGCGGCAACACATATCTCGGCCATCAATGTAGTCCATTGCGCCCTGGGCCGGGAAAAGTTTTTCCATGAGCCAAGGCACGGTTCGGGCTGCGATCCCTGTGGCAGGCAGGGTGGCCACTCCGGTCCCGAAGTGTAAGCTGGTGGAGCTTCTTCTTTTTCCAACATCGTGGGTTCCATAGTCTGGATGACCGGTGAAGCGATTATGGCAGAGCACTCCTCACTCTGCAACATGCTCGATCCTTCTCTGGAGAGCGACAGGGCGGCACTCAGTATCTCGCCTGCGACCTCCCACTGCTCCGGGAGGCCGCCCCCCGGGTACTCCAACATGGGGGAGGCAGAGTCTGTCATAGCAGACATGCAAATTCGTAGACAGGGCGGTGGCGCGGACATAACACCCTTTCCCGCTCTTTTAGCAGAAGGCGCCAATTTTTCCCACCAATAAGATGCAGTGATGGCGCAGCAATTAATTTCTGTCAGCTTAGGCGGCCATCTTTAAGCAAATGCTGTCTAATCACTGACAGCGAGCGGTGACTTCAGAAACAGCAAACAGTCCATAAAATACAGTTTCACACCGCAAATTTTACAGTTCTTTGGCCCAGCAATTTTTCCAATAAAGAAGTAGGGATTAGTCACTTTATGGGCGAATAATGGCACACAGTTTTTAAATTCCACAATGGCGCAGGAATAATCCGTAAATCCTGTTTGTGACGCCAAAATATGCAGTACGCAGGCCTGCAGGGTATAGCGATGTGAGGTCACGGTTACTTAGGCAAACGAGCGTTGCTATGGGTTACTCACAGTTTGTAGGATGACCCTGGGCAGCACACAGCAGTGATGGAGAGGCTGGCACAGAAGTCCTCTGGGGCACTCTCTGTATATATGCAATGAGCAGGACACTGGGTCAGTGGGAATGCTATGCAGTGGGTCAGATTATATGTGTAAGAGTTAGTGACGCCAATTGCAGCGTGCACAGGTACTGTAGCAGGGCCCTTTAAGATGGTATAGCTCATGTACCAGGTGAGGAATGCCAGAGGGGGATAATGTCTCTGTGTAGCAGATATGGTAGTGTCATCGGTGTCTCCTACCTTGGTACGGCTGGACTCCTGTATCCTGGCTCACATGCAATAAATTGAGTGTTAGCAGGAGTAATTGAGGAATGATGGAAATCCACACAGATAATAGGGTCCAACTTGTCTTTACTTGGTGGTATGCAGCTTTGATCCATACAGGTACAGCAATAGTCTTGGATCCCAGCAGGTAGTGCCAATATGTGGCAGGAATTTATATATATTCTGCTTCTTATACATACGCCTAGTAGAATCTGGCAGGTATCTATCTTCTGCTCTGTCTTTAGTCTGCTTAGTATGGGTCTGACTAGCTGATGAGGTACTTATCTTCTCTTTGTCTTTGGATCTGTACTTACAGAACTGCTCGCAGGGAATGGTGTTGTCTTCCTGGAGATCTATATGTCTGTGAAGAGCTGCTTTCTTTGTCCACAGCTGAGGTAGAGGACTCAGGCTGGGAAGAGTGATCCTGGGCCTCAGCCGAGGCTTGGATCCTAGGTTGGGATACCTGTTTCTGGGAGCTCCTACCAACACAGCCTTCCCCAAGGGGGGGGGGGGGGCTGGTTCACACTGACTAGAACTTTCCTTCCTCCCCCTGAAGTAGGATGTGGGAACAGTCCACTCCTCCTCAGAAAGGGGGGAGCTAGCCTGGAATGGTCTATTCCAGTCTAGGAATACTTAAAGAGGACCTTTCACCGATTCTTACCCTATGAACTAACTATACAGACATGTGGAGCGGCACCCGGGGATCTCACTGCACTTACTATTATCCCCGGGCGCCGCTCCGTTCTCCTGATATGCCCTCCGGTATCTCCGCTCACTAAGTTATAGCTATGACCTCACTAAGTTAACTAGCTATGACCTGCTGCATACTGCATACTGCTGCCACCTGCTGGTGTACATTGGAAATTACAGCATATATATAAAACAGACATAGAAATATATATAAAAAGGCAATGCACAGTTAGCTTACACTAGATGACAATACACATATACACTCAATATTATGAAGCAGGGTGAAAGAAGTTTAGTGACATACTTCAGGATGTTACATACCCCGTTACTTTAAGTGAAGCTGTCCTCGGCGTATGTTAGGCAGTGAGGAATAAGCTCTGGGTACCCAACAAAGTGCTGCATGAATATACATATAAGACATTACATAGTCAAAACATTTAACGGTTTACTCGAGGTTCCTGCCCGCTAGAGTAAGGTGTCCAACACACAGTTTCCTTCTCTTGGTATAACCAGGTAACCTAATACTGCACAAAGCAAACATTACTGACTGACTTTGTATGTTCTGGCCCTAAAACATCAAAGAAAGCATGGGGGTGGGTGTCTTTACTCCGTAATCCCATCATTGTGTAATGCAAAGCCCACAAATAGAAGGGTGGCTTTATCCTGTATTCCCTTCCCTGCATCATAGCCGGAAGAAATTTGTCTTATAGCACGATCACTATGATGTCTATGAGGAAGCTAAGTTGTGGCTCTAAGGCTTGAGGCGCCTTACCTTAGGCAAACGCTCAGAAGGGGAGGTATTTATCGTCTCCATGTCTTCTGGCAAGTCACAGGAGGAGGGCAGTACGTTCCCATGGATCTCCTGGAAATGAGACACCTCCGGATGGGAACAATCCGGAACATAAAACAAGCGGGAAGGAGCAGCCTAGGGCTTCTAACGATTCCCGAAGCAGCAGGGGTACCTGTGTAACTGGATCTGCCTGGACTTACCACTTGGTCCTACCCGGGTGTAGGCCATTAGTATTCAATGTCCCTATGATGACAGTCCGTATAAGGGGGGAGAGAACAAGAGCTGTAAAAAGGCACACTTTAAGCAAGTTGCTACATTTTTGTTAAGTGCAATTGTTAAGTGCATTCATTCTAAACAGTGCATAAATTCACATTGGGCAGGTTATCTTGAACGTTACATACATGTAAACTGGTTACTGGTGCGAAAATTATTAAATACCATGAGAATTGGATGCAAGCTTTTATGTTGCAAACATTTTATAATAAAAGTAGTGCAATTTATTAGTGCAAAAATGAGGCTCAACAATAACTTGAGTCTTTATTCCTGGAAGTGCTTAAGTTGTAGATTCCTCTGGAAACTGATAAAAGTTCCTTGCAATCCACAGGGCAAAGGAGTTAATTGTAATCCAAAGGGTTAAAATGTCATATAATAGCAGCAACAGGCTATCTTGTAACCTGAGAAAGGGGATAGAACAGTTAACTTGGACATGAGGGGTTAAGTGCTGATGGGGGGAGTCCTAACTGACATGACCATCTGGGTGAGGACTAAACACTGGCAACCTAGAACAAAACGGTTAAAACAGCACACAAATGCCAAACAGGTCCTCACCCGTCAGGTAGCAGTCCATGGCGTGGCTCCCAAATGTCACTGATGAGTATATGTTTTGTTTGGTTGGGGACACCTTACAGGAAGGTATCCAGCTTCTCATCACTACTAGAGCTGCTAAAGCGCATGAGAGGGTGTTCCAGCCTCTGTTGGTAGCTTAGGGTAGTGTTGGTAGTGGTGCGCCACTGCCCTCTACCGATGTAGGAATTGGCTATGCCGACAGCTTTGAAAATGCTGCAGTGACTTGCTGCAACCCGGAATCCACAGCCGTTGCAGGAGTTGGCAGAATTTCTGGCTGCATGGGTGCAGGGAGAGCTGGAGCAGCTTGCTGGGGCTGCTTCCAGGGCAGCATGTAGGGCGGCATAAAGCATGGCTGGACCTTGGGATTAAAGGTCAGGACGCTGTTATTGATCTGTCCCACTCTCAAGGTTGGTGGTGGCGACAGGTCTGGGATCAAAGGTGCAGGTGCAGGTTGGGACTTCTCCCTGAAGTGCATGCGACCATCCGGTGCCTCCTGTAGACAACGGGTCCTGCCCGCAGAGCCTGGATCCTCCTGCCAGGTCTCTGGGGTAATGGCAGGGGAAATCGGCTTGTCCAGGAGCGTGACTCCGGCCGCAAACAGTCCTTGCATGGACCGCATGGGGGTGTATTCAACCTGGTCCCCAATATACTAATTATGCCGGGCCTGAAGCAGATAGTGCCACTTCACTGAGCGATGGCCCACAAAAACTTCGGTTCCTGAGTAGTTATCCTGTAGGAACCCAACACCCCGCTCCACAGAAAACCATGAAACCGTCCCGGTTCTCCTGGTCAACTTGGGGTCTCCCGGCTGGGGGTCGTCTATCACTTGTTTGACCCACTCCTCAACGGCGGATTTGTATTCCCATACCGTCTGGGTAAATGCGATAATCTCGTGGGGAACATCAGGGTTGAGACTACGCAATTTGTCATAGCTGGACGGTGGAGTGGAATCACCGGCCGCCTCCGCCGCACCAGTAGGTGACGGACGCGGTGCAGGCCTGGGCCTGGCGGCAGGTGCTGGGGTCTCTGGGCGCAGTGCAGGGGCGGACACGGACCGGGCCGGTGCCTCAGGGAGCGGGGCAGCCCCTACCTGTCGTCGCGGCCGGGCGGCCGGTTCCAGTGCCTGCTGGGTGCCATCTGGGGGTGCATCTTTGTCTCGGCCAGCGACTTGTCAGTGGCGATGGGTGCTGCGTCAGCGGCGTCCTCCGCGGGAACAGTCTCGACGTCGACCTCCATCTGGCTTGGCACGTCGTCTTCCGCGGGGGCGTTTGACAAGGCGGAGGGATCCACAGCCTCCGGGAATTCCATCAGGTCTGGGCCTTGTGCAGCAGGAACCGGGACCTCAGCAGCGGTCTTCTCCAGAACCTCCGGGACGCTAGGTAAGGCAGGCGGTCTTGCTCTTGTTGGCAGGGAAGAATCCTCCGCGGTGACAGCAAATACAGAGGGCCCACTCTTCTTTGAGACTTGGGAGACCTGGATCTCCGGTGGGGACTCTGGGTAGACTGGATAGTCTCCAAAGATCATTTGGCTCCACTTAGGCTGAGGAAATGCCATCTTGGCGACCTCTTGCATCCAGCAGACAGCGAGTTCTAAGGGAGTGGCCCAGAGGGTGGAGTCTTTATCCCCTCGGTCCACAATAGAAAGTTCACTGGGGGCAGTCTCTTCTTTCCCCGCTCCCAGGGGGGCGTATTCGACATTTTCGCGCCTTTGAGGGGGAGTTACTAGCTGTTCCCGCTTCTGGAGGGCGGGTTCGCTAGTTTTGTGCTCTTGAGGGGGCGTGTATTCGACATCTTCGCCATCTTGGAAATCCTGAATGAGCTGCTGCGCCATGAGGGAACCCTTGTAGTGCCGATGTGTACAATGCGGCTTTTTCTGGTCCAGCAATAAAAGTAAGCAAGCCCATTTTCAACGGTTTTGGCACAATCTTCAGCCCTGGTAATACTGTGAAACATGCGATTTAAGTCCGTTTTAGCGCACAATTGGATCCGATTCTGTAGTTAGGGATGGACACACAATTCAATCCGATCCTGTTCGTGACGCCACTTTAATGCAATGAGCAGGACACTGGGTCAGTGGGAATGCTATGCAGTGGGTCAGATTATATGTGTAAGAGTTTGTGACGCCAATTGCAGCTTGCACAGGTACTGTAGCAGGGCCCTTTAAGATGGTATAGCTCATGTACCAGGTATGGAATGCCAGAGGGGGATAATGTCTCTGTGTAGCAGATATGGTAGTGTCAACGGTGTCTCCTACCTTGGTACGGCTGGACTCCTGTATCCTGGCTCACATGCAATAAATTGAGTGTTGTTAGCAGGAGTAATTGAGGAATGATGGAAATCCACACAGATAATAGGGTCCAACTTGTCTTTACTTGGTGGTATGCAGCTTTGATCCATACAGGTACAGCAATAGTCTAGGATCCCAGCAGGTAGTGGCAATATGTGGCAGGAATTTATATATATTCTGCTTCTTATACATACGCCTAGTAGAATCTGGCAGGTATCTATCTTCTGCTCTGTCTTTGGTCTGCTTAGTATGGGTCTGACTAGCTGATGAGGTACTTATCTTCTCTTTGTCTTTGGATCTGTACTTACAGAACTGCTCGCAGGGAATGGTGTTGTCTTCCTGGAGATCTACAGTATATGTCTGTGAAGAGCTGCTTTGTCCACAGCTGAGGTAGAGGACTCAGGCTGGGAAGAGTGATCCTGGGCCTCAGCCGAGGCTTGGATCCTAGGTTCGGATCCCTGTTTCTGGGAGCTCCTACCAACACAGCCTTCCCCAAGGAGGGGGCTGGTTCACACTGACTAGAACTTTCCTTCCTCCCCCTGAAGTAGAATGAGGGAACAGTCCACTCCTCATCAGAAAGGGGGGAGCTAGCCTGGAATGGTCTATTCCAGTCTAGGAATACTTAGCTAGCTATGACCTGCTGCATACTGCTGCCACCTGCTGGTGTACATTGGAAATTACAGCATATATATAAAACAGGCATAGAAATATATATAAAAAGGCAATGCACAGTTAGCTTACACTAGATGACAATACACATATACACTCAACATTATGAAGCAGGGTGAAAGAAGTTTAGTGACATACTTCAGGATGTTACATATCGGGACCAGGCCTGATGGTGGATGAGGTGACCTGGATGTTGCAGATGTTTAATGTGCCTAGGGCAAGGTCCCTTTAAGGTTTCGTGACGCCAGTGCCTGTAACGGTGGCACACCGAATTATAGTTGTAATAAGTGAGGAACACAGTGTTGTGGTGAACCAAACTTTTCTTTACTGGAAACAGTTCAAACTTTGTACAGACTTTTGTAAGTTCAGTTCCTCATAGCTGAATCACATCAATAGCAGGCTTTTTACAATCATGGCAGGCAACAAAGTTCTTTGCAAGATACTCAGAGGGTAAAACACAATCACAGACCAGGCTGTACCTTCTCCTCAGAAATACTGTACACTGTTCCTCAGAACTCCTGGCTGTCTTTATCCCAAGGCTCGGATGCCCTAATGCTGGCTTTTATCCTTGGTAGAAATCCTCCTCTCGTATATATATATATCCTTGCTTTAAAGTATAAATCCTTCTGCCCTTCAGCTTAATTGACTTAGCTGGAACACTGGCTCTGCTCTGCTCTGGTTAGGGAACTGCAGGTTTCTCCCAGGAGGCAAACTGTTCTCTTGGGGTGAATCTTCTGAGCTAACTCTGGCTCAAGAACTTCAGGCAGGCTAGACTGCACTTACTAGCCTCCTGGTGGCAACTAGAAGCCTGGGCTGTCTAGCTGCATGTCAGGAGGAGGCCCTCAGCTTGTCTCTGGCTGTCTCTCCACAGACTCCTGACTACAGACTACCTCCTCCCTGTCTGGCTCTAAGTATATATACTAGGGGCTCCCTAGCTCCCTCTAGTGTCTAGGATGCTAAACTACACCATAATAGGCCTGCTGCACATATCACAGGGAAAATACACATAAAATACATATTAAAATGTACTGTGAAATACACTGCCACTGTCCCACAGGAGGTGGAGAACAACGTGGCCCAATTGACCCTTGTGTAGTGCCCACATTTACCTAGTGGGACACTACATACCTGCATGTGTATGGTATTCTAATGTAAGCAATGCAACTTTAGAATTCTGGGAACAATATTCAAATTGGCTTTCCCAAGCCTACCTGATGGCAGCAGATGTTAGATATACAGGGAGTGCAGAATTATTAGGCAAGTTGTATTTTTGAGGATTAATTTTATTATTGAACAACAACCATGTTCTCAATGAACCCAAAAAACTCATTAATATCAAAGCTGAATATTTTTGGAAGTAGTTTTTAGTTTGTTTTTAGTTTTAGCTATTTTAGCGGGATATCTGTGTGTGCAGGTGACTATTACTGTGCATAATTATTAGGCAACTTAACAAAAAACAAATATATACCCATTTCAATTATTTATTTTTACCAGTGAAACCAATATAACATCTCAACATTCACAAATATACATTTCTGACAAACAAAAACAAAACAAAAACAAATCAGTGACCAATATAGCCACCTTTCTTTGCAAGGACATTCAAAAGCCTGCCATCCATGGATTCTGTCAGTGTTTTGATCTGTTCACCATCAACATTGCGTGCAGCAGCAACCACAGCCTCCCAGACACTGTTCAGAGAGGTGTACTGTTTTCCCTCCTTGTAAATCTCACATTTGATGATGGACCACAGGTTCTCAATGGGGTTCAGATCAGGTGAACAAGGAGGCCATGTCATTAGATTTTCTTCTTTTATACCCTTTCTTGCCAGCCACGCTGTGGAGTACTTGGACGCGTGTGATGGAGCATTGTCCTGCATGAAAATCATGTTTTTCTTGAAGGATGTAGACTTCTTCCTGTACCACTGCTTGAAAAAGGTGTCTTCCAGAAACTGGCAGTAGGACTGGGAGTTGAGCTTGACTCCATCCTCAACCCGAAAAGGCCCCACAAGCTCATCTTTGATGATACCAGCCCAAACCAGTACTCCACCTCCACCTTGCTGGCGTCTGAGTCGGACTGGAGCTCTCTGCCCTTTACCAATCCAGCCACGGGCCCATCCATCTGGCCCATCAAGACTCACTCTCATTTCATCAGTCCATAAAACCTTAGAAAAATCAGTCTTGACGTTTCAGCTTGTGTGTCTTGTTCAGTGGTGGTCGTCTTTCAGCCTTTCTTACCTTGGCCATGTCTCTGAGTATTGCACACCTTGTGCTTTTGGGCACTCCAGTGATGTTGCAGCTCTGAAATATGGCCAAACTGGTGGCAAGTGGCATCTTGGCAGCTGCACGCTTGACTTTTCTCAGTTCATGGGCAGTTATTTTGCGCCTTGGTTTTTCCACACGCTTCTTGCGACCCTGTTGACTATTTTGAATGAAACGCTTGATTGTTCGATGATCACGCTTCAGAAGCTTTGCAATTTTAAGAGTGCTGCATCCCTTAGCAAGATATCTCACTATTTTTGACTTTTCTGAGCCTGTCAAGTCCTTCTTTTGACCCATTTTGCCAAAGGAAAGGAAGTTGCCTAATAATTATGCACACCTGATATAGGGTGTTGATGTCATTAGACCACACCCCTTCTCATTACAGAGATGCACATCACCTAATATGCTTAATTGGTAGTAGGCTTTCGAGCCTATACAGCTTGGAGTAAGACAACATGCATAAAGAGGATGATGTGGTCAAAATACTCATTTGCCTAATAATTCTGCATGCAGTGTAATCATTTGCAGATAATTCTCTAGAAATCAAGGAAAACATTCTCTAATCTATACTAGTAATGAAGTATATCAGTCACTCTTCATAATAAAATTATGAGAGAGAGACTTCCTGCGACACCAACCTATGTTTCTCAACCACACATATATATGTCTTTAAAGGTCCGTATCAGATGGTGGTGCTGGATGTTGTGGCGTGCTGACAGCCATGCTAACCCTCCTTTCTGAGGTGGTGGCGGCGCCCCAGCTGCATTGGTGACTTTCTCCACCTCCTCCGCCTTGTGCTTCTGTAACATCCCAGAGTATGTCACTAAAACTCTGTCACCCTGCTATATGATGTTAAAGTGTGAATGTGTTAACATCCTGTGTAATCTGACATTGCATTTGTATTATATGGATTTACTGGGACTGTTTAATATGTATTTGCTGTAATTCTCAATGTACACCAGCAGGTGGCAGCAATATGTAGGCACACCATAGCTAGTTAATAGACCTAGACTGGAATACACCATTCCAGGCTAGCTCCCCCCCTTTCTGAGGAGGAATGGAATGTTCCCACATCCTACTTCAGGGGGAGGATGGAAAGTTCTAGGCAGTGTACCAGCCACCCCCTGTTGTGGTAGTGTCACAACCAGACAGCTGAGAAGCTCTGACAGAAGCCTTTCAGAACCTCCTCCTTGAGTTTTCTTTGTTTTGGTTTTCAGTTCCTCATCTCGTTAGCCTCTCTCAGCTGTCATGCAGTTGGACTGATTGCATCCCTTTAAATTCCTCCCCATAATGCAGTAGTGTGCGGCTTATACAACTTCCTGGAGTGTGTGTGCATGCTGTTCCTATTTCCCAGTCTTCTGCAAGATAAGTGCTGTTCTTTTATTTGTGATTTTCTGTTTGCTGGATATCAGGTGACCCTGACTCCCTCCGTGTCTAGTGTAGGGAGCCGGTGGTCGTGTCCACTCACTATTGTAGGGTCTTCAGGTGTTAGATAGTCGAGGTACGTGGATATGCGACCATCCACCTTTGGGGTATTCGCATAGGCTGAGCAGTCAGGGAGAGTGTGCCAGGTCTCATGCAGGGGTCTCCCTTTTGTTCCTTAGTTGTGGATCCAGTGAGTCATAGATTATTTTGCATTGTCTTGTTTCCTGTACACCATCCGTGACATTATAAGCCGCCAAAACCATCTCAAGCATGGATCCGGTTTCACTTTTGGCTGAACGCCTCCAGGGTCTTTCATTGGAGGTAGCTGATCTCCGTAAGACTTTTTCTCAGTTTCAAGTGACCGATTCAGCTTGCGTTTATGGAGTTTGTTCTGAGCCTAAGATCTCGCTCCCGGATACTTTCTCCGGGGGTAGTGAGAATTTTGTGCGTTTTAGAGAGGCTTGCAAACTCCATTTTCGCCTTCTTCCCCATTCCTCTGGTGATGAGGAACGGAGGGTGGGGTTCATTATATCGCTGCTCAGGGGTAACGCTCAGTCCTGGGCCTTTTCGCTGCCGTAGGGGGCACGGCCCCTCCGTTCAGTGGATGAATTCTTTTTAGCCCTGGGTCAGATATATGATGATCCGGATCGTATTGCTCTGGCTGAGTCTAGACTACATCTGTTATGCCAGGGTAAACAATCCACAGAGATATACTGCTCAGAATTTCGGAGATGGGCAGCTGATACTGGTTGGAATGATGCTGCACTCCAAAGTGTAATGGTCGCGTACACACACACACAGGGGGAAGGGAAGTGACCACTGCGCTCCACCCTTACCCCTGGCCCTGCCTACTTGCCTCGCGAGTCCTAATGACAGGGGACAACTGGACGGCAATCCCTAACTTGGAGTAAGTGCAGGGATGACAGACAGACAAACAGGACGTGAACGGACCGAGTCAATACCAGGAAAGCTGCAAAGTACAAATGGAGCAAGCAGAGAATTGTCAGGAGAAGCCGGGGTCATAAATACCAGGAGAGCAGAGAAGTACAAGAGGAGTCCTAAGAGAGTAGTCAGGTGGGAGCCGAGGTCACAATACCAGGACGGATGCGCAGTACAGGAGGATCAGGCAAAAGGATGGTCAAGGAACAGGATCAGGTAAGTATTCAGCAGTCCAACAAATACCAGGAACCTAGAAATTAACAGGCAACCTGTAGCCAGCAGGCTGCCTGTATTTATAGTGGGGAGTGAGGGTCATGTGACGTGGCCAGCGTCACATGACCGACAGACCAACCAGTCGAGCACCGAGTGATCAGCTCGGCGCTCAAGGCAGACTTAGGAGCAAGGAGCCACCCAGCTAGTAAGGCCGCCCTGGGAATGAGGTCAAACACAGAACCTCATTCCAAAAGCTAAGCAACAGTTCTGCGGGCAATGGGGGACCGAGTGCACCTTCGGAACCCCTTGACAGTACCCCCCCTTTTACTAGGGGCCACCGGACCCAGGACTTCAGGCGATGGCTTTTCAGGGTGTTCTAAATGAAATTTACGAACAAGTCTAGGAGCATGAACCTCCCTGGCAGGTACCCAAGATCTCTCTTCAGGTCCATACCCCTTCCAGTGAATCAGGTACTGCAAGGAATTACGCACCTTCCTGACATCCACTATTTTAGACACCACATACTCGACAGCATCATTAACAAGAACTGGCGGAGGCGAGGCTTTTGATGGTACTACCGGTTCAAAATATTTTTTAAGCAGAGATTTATGGAACACATTATGAATGTGGAATGACTCAGGCAGCTCCAACCTAAAAGATACCGGGTTAATCACTTCCGTGATCTTATATGGTCCAATAAAACGAGGAGCAAATTTTTTAGAAGTTACCTTGAGAGATAGATTCTTGGAGGACAACCATACTTTATCCCCAACCTGAAAGTTTACCCCCCTTGAACGTCTCCTATCGGCCTTGAGTTTTTGAGAACATTGAGCCTTTTCTAGGTTCGATTGAACCCGGGCCCAAACTGTGCACAGTTCGGAGGAGAGTTTATCAGCTTCAGGGTTAGAGGAGGAGACCCAGAATGAAAACGGGGATGAAAACCATGGTTACAAAAGAAAGGGGAGACCCCAGCAGAAGAATTGACACGGTTATTCAGAGCAAATTCAGCCAATGGAAGGAATTTGACCCATAATTGCTGGTCATCAGCAACATACAACCTCAGGAATTGTTCCACAGACTGATTAAGGCGTTCAGTCTGCCCATTACTCTCAGGATGGTAGGCGGAAGAAAAAGACAACGAAATTTTACATCTTTGACAGAAGGCTCTCCAGAATTTGGACACAAACTGCACACCCCTGTCCGAAACAATATTTTCCGGGATACCATGCAATCGAACAATTTCTTTCACAAAAATAGACGCCAGGGTTTTGGCATTCGGGAGTTTAGACAGGGGAATGAAATGGACCATCTTGCTAAACCTATCCACCACTACCCACACTACAGTCTTACCCTCCGCCAGCGTTAGGTCAGTTAAAAAGTCCATCGAGATATGGGACCAGGGTCTACTGGGAATGGGTAGGGGTCGTAGGTTACCAGCAGGGCGAGTCCTAGGTGTCTTGGATCTGGCACAAACCTCACAGGCTGACACATAGGACTTGACATCCCTAGTTAGAGTGGGCCACCAATAACATCTAGAAACCAGATCCTTAGTGCCCTCAACACCCGGATGTCCACAAAAGGCAGAATCGTGACACTCACCCAACAGCTGGAGACGAAATTGTACGGGAACAAACAACTTATCTGTTGGGGTGGATACCGGTGCCAGATGTTGTTCCGACCTAATGCGAGCCGAGATATCCTGGGTAAGAGCTGCTAAGAAGATTTTTGCTGGTAGGATTTATTCAGGTGGTACCTCAGTAGGTTGAAAAGCCTGGAAGCTCCGAGATAATGCGTCCGCCTTCACATTTTTACTTCCCGGCCTGAACGTGATGGAAAAATCAAAACGAGTAAAAAACAGAGCCCATCTGGCTTGACGGGGATTCAACCTCTTAGCAGACTCGAGAAACATAAGGTTTTTATGGTCAGTGACAACAGTTACACAATGCCTTGCCCCCTCCAGAAAATGCCTCCACTCCTCAAATGCCCATTTAATGGCCAGCAGCTCCCTATTCCCTATGTCGTAGTTTCTCTCTGTGGGAGAGAATTTCCTGGAGAAGAAGGCACATGGTCTCAGATTAGTGAGGCTGGCAGGACCTTGTGAAAGGACTGCTCCTGCGCCGTCCTCGGACGCATCCACCTCCACAATAAAAGGTTTCTCCTGATCAGGCTGGATCAGAATGGGAGCGCTACTGAATGCCTTTTTTAATTTTTCAAATGAAGAAATGGCCTCAGTAGACCAATTCTCCAAATCCGCCCCTTTCTTAGTAAGGTCGGTCAACGGTTTAGCAATTACGGAAAAATTCATAATAAATTTACGATAGTAATTGGCAAAACCTAAGAACCGTTGTAAGGCCTTTAAGGATGAAGGTCTTACCCATTCCTTAATTGCTAGTACCTTACCAGGATCCATCTTGAAGGCGTGAGGAGTCAGAACATGCCCTAGAAACAGAATCTCCTGCACACCAAAGACACATTTCTCTTGTTTAGCGGATAGCTGATTCTCCCTCAACACCTCTAATACTTGTCTAACATGAGACACATGGGATTCGAAGTCAGGAGAGAATATCAAAATGTCGTCAAGATAGACAATAACAAATTTACCTAAGAATTCCCTAAGAATGTCATTCATGAAGTTTTGGAACACAGCTGGGGCATTGCTGAGTCCAAAAGGCATCACCTGATATTCAAAGTGTCCTACCGGAGTATTGAACGCCGTCTTCCATTCGTCTCCCTCCTTGATTCGGATTAGATTGTATGCCCCTTTCAGGTCAATTTTGGAAAACCAGGTTGCCCCCAGGACCTGGTTAAATAAATCTGGAATCAATGGGAGGGAGTATCTATTCTGGACAGTGATTTTATTTAATCTCCGGTAATCGATACATGGCCTAAGACCACCATCTTTTTTCTTAACAAAGAAAAACCCCGCCCCCATAGGAAAGACAGAAGGTCTAATATGCCCTTTACCAAGGCTCTCCTTAATATAATCTTCCATGGCCTTGCGTTCGGGCATAGAAAGATTATAAATTTGTCCTTTAGGAAACTTGGCCCCCTCTACTAGCTCTATGGTACAATCATAAGGTCTATGGGGGGGTAGAACCTCTGGGGTTGGTGATGAGAATACATCAGAATATTCTCTAACAACAGAGGGTAAAGTATCAGACTTTACTGAGACCCCAGCCTGTACCACGGACAGGCACGAGTCACACTTAGGCCCCCATCTCACCAACTCCCCATTGGACCAATCTATAGTGGGGTTATGTAGTCGGAGCCAAGGCAACCCTAGTACCACCTCAGCAGGTAGGTTCTCCAGGACTAGAAGCGAACATCTCTCTGAGTGGCACACACCCACGGTTAGAGAAATCTCCGAGGTACATAAGCTCACCGTACCACCAATAAGAGGAGTAGCATCAATAGCCATGAGATGGATAGGAGTTGGTAAGGCAACCATAGGAATACCCAATCTAACAGCATACTCAAGTCAATAAAGCTAGCCGCTGAGCCAGAATCAATAAAGGCCTTACCCACCCATTTATCTACTCCCAGAGAAATCGTAATGGGTACCGAAAGCTTACATTTAGAAAATTCAGGGTGTAACTGGTCTTTAGGTTGCCTTGCCTTAGGAGACTTGACAGAGAGGACCTTCTTAGGACACTGGTTGATCCAATGGTCAGAATCTCCACAGTAAAAGCATTCTCCACGTCTGCGGCGAAGATTCCCTCGGGTCATGCCAACCTGCATGGGTTCCTCGGTGGAGACCTCAGCATTGTCTCTGGGATAGGCCTCTGGCTGGACCACCATCTGGGAAGAGAACTGTTGTTCCTGTCGTCTCTCTCTAACCCGTCGGTCAAGTCGGACAACAAGGGTCATCATCTCCTCTAAGGTCTCTGGAAGTTGATAACTGACCAGAAGATCCTTTAATTTATCAGACAGACCTGACCTGAACTGACTCTTCAAGGCTGGTTCGTTCCATCCTGAGGGGACACACCACCTTCTGAATTGGGTGCAATAATCCTCCGCTGGTAAATTGCCCTGAACCAGTGCCTTTAGAGCCGTCTCGGCTACTAGAGCCCTGTCTGGTTCATCATAGAGGGTACCTAGAGCCTGAAAGAACCCCTCCACAGAATATAAACAACTGGCGCCAGCAGGTAAAGAGAACGTCCAGTCCTGGGGATCACCCTGTAATCGGGATTGATAATGCCCACGCGTTGACTCTCGGGGCCAGAGGACACGGGGCGCAAACGGAAGTAAAGTTTACAACTCTCCTTAAAAGAGAGAAACTTCTTCCGGTCTCCAGAAAAGGTTTCTGGGAGCTTAATCTGGGGCTCAAAATGCGGACTGGAGGCCTGAGGAGTGGAAGAGCCTTGCCCTAACTCAAAAGAGCTGAGTTTTTCCCCTAACTCCTGCACCATCTGCGTCAGATTAGAGACATAGTCAGTCAGGGTAACCAGAGGATTCATAATACAGTGGTTATTGGGCCTGTTAATCTGTAATGGTCGCGTACACACACACACAGGGGGAAGGGAAGTGACCACTGCGCTCCACCCTTACCCCTGGCCCTGCCTACTTGCCTCGCGAGTCCTAATGACAGGGGACAACTCTGGACGGCAATCCCTAACTTGGAGTAAGTGCAGGGATGACAGACAGACAAACAACAGGACCTGAACGGACCGAGTCAATACCAGGAAAGCTGCAAAGTACAAATGGAGCAAGCAGAGAATTGTCAGGAGAAGCCAGGGTCATAAATACCAGGAGAGCAGAGAAGTACAAGAGGAGTCCTAAGAGAGTAGTCAGGTGGGAGCCGAGGTCACAATACCAGGACGGATGCGCAGTACAGGAGGATCAGGCAAAAGGATGGTCAAGGAACAGGATCAGGTAAGTATTCAGCAGTCCAACAAATACCAGGAACCTAGAAATTAACAGGTAACCTGTAGCCAGCAGGCTGCCTGTATTTATAGTGGGGAGTGAGGGTCATGTGACGTGGCAAGGGTCACATGACCGACAGACCAACCAGTCGAGCACCGAGTGATCAGCTCGGCGCTCAAGGCAGACTTAGTAGCAAGGAGCCATCCAGCTAGTAAGGCCGCCCTGGGAATGAGGTCAAACACAGAACCTCATTCCAAAAGCTAAGCAACAGTTCTGCGGGCAATGGGGGACCGAGTGCACCTTCGGAACCCCGTGACACAAAGTCAATTTTGCCATGGTCTTTCAGAGGGATTGAAAGATGCATTTGCCTTTCATGAGAGGCTTATCTCCTTGGACTCTGCTATGTCTCAGGCCGTTCGTATTGACAGGCGTCTTACAGAGAGAGGAGAGATCTCTCCTTCCTGTCATACTCAGTCCCGGGACAGTGCAGCGGTCTCATTCTGTGCGCAGGGGTCTCAGTCGCTATCGGCCCCTTCTGAGCAGGAGCCCATGCAGCTGGGGTTGATTGCCTCTGACAATAGAAGATTCAGCCCGCATGGGAGGGTTTGTTTTTGTTGTGGAGGTATAAATCATTTGGCAAATGTTTGTCCCTCTAGGAGATTCAGGCAGTTTTCTGGGAGTAATAAAAAAACAAAAAGGAAAAAATCTTTTAAAAATGTTCCGTCTGTTACTATTGGCAGGGTTGAGGCGGAAATTGAAGGTTTTCCGTTTGCTTGTAGTTCCCGTTTTGTCCTGCCTGCTAGGGTGGCGCTAGAGAGCAAGAGCATTTTTTGTGAGATTTTTGTGGATAGTGGAGCAGCTGTCAATCTCATTGATAATCAATTTGCAATAACTCATGGTTTCCAGGTATGTACTTTGGGAAAGGATATTCCTGTTTTTGCTATTGATTCCGCTCCACTTTCTTAGAAATCATTAAAGGGCATAGTTCACAATATTCGTTTAATTGTGAGTGATGCTCATGTTGAGGATGTACCTAAATAGGCCATACACCACTGCAACAAAAATGATCGGCCAGCACACAATAATACTTACAGAAGAACAACAATAAAAAGACATAAAGACCATAAAAACGGCAACCAGACGCGCTATATACATATACAAAAAAGAGCGATCACCGTACCTTCAACATCATCCAGATAGTGAAGGACGTCCCCCCCCCCAGTGACGCCGCTAATGACGTCATACACACCAGCTCCCTGCCCAACGAACCACTGGCCTGCGCGCCAAAATACCCCTTTTTAAAAGAGGATGTTTTAACTTGATACTACATATGCTTTTATTGTCCTGACGAAGAGGGCTGTGCGCCCTTGAAACGCGTTGACAAAAGAATAAACAAGCTATCCAATTTTTAAAAAAATACTTCACGAGAATCTGCCTCCTGTTTTCAGCGCCGCAAATAGGGTTCAAAAACCACTATATCTTTTATCTTCATTCTTATTTCTCCTGCCACCGTCTGGGGCAGAGAAAAAGGAACCCTTGGCAGCAGTACAGGACCCCGCATGCTGGACGGGAGAATACCAGCACAAGCTTTCTACAGTTGTTGTGGCTTCACACAACAACATACGGTAAGCGCTTCTTGTATACAGTGCGTTCAAACCAAATATACAGCCACACACACGAGGCGCGGCCTCCTGTCTCTTTCTTCTCTCCTTTTCCCCATGTTGAGGATGTGTCATGTTTCGTCCTTAGCGGTTTGCCTACTCCTCTAGTGTTGGGGCTACCCTGGCTCACTAAACATAACCCCACCATTGATTGGCAAGCGAGGCAAATAAATGGTTGGAGTGACTTTTGCAGAGAGAATTGCCTCACAACATCTGTTTCTGAGGTATCTACTAAGACTGTACCACCTTTCCTCTCTGAATTTTTGGATGTCTTCTCTGAGAGTGGAGTTCAGGATTTGCCCCCGCACAGGGAGTATGATTGCCAAGCTGCCTAAATCTAGTTTATACAATCTTTCCCAACCTGAGAGGGTCGCTATGCATGCTTATATCTCTGAGAGTCTGAGAAAAGGACACATACGACCCTCGAAGTCACCTGTTGCCGCTGGTTTTTTCTTTGTTAAGAAAAAAGATGGTTCTTTAAGACCTTGTCTGGATTTCAGGGAGCTGAACAGTATCACTATTCGTGACCCTTATCCGCTTCCTCTGATCCCGGACCTGTTTAACCAGGTTGTTGGGGCTAAAGTCTTTTCCAAATTAGACCTAAGAGGGGCATACAACCTGGTCAGGGTCAGAGAAGGAGACGAATGGAAGACGGCCTTCAATACCCCTGAGGGCCATTTTGAGAATTTGGTTATGCCTTTTGGATTGATGAATGCCCCAGCCGTTTTTCAGCATTTCGTGAACAGCATTTTTATCATTTAATGGGAAAATTTGTATTAGTGTATTTGGATGACATTTTGATTTTTTCTCCTGATTTCAAAACTCATAAGAAACACTTACGTCAGGTCTTGCTCATCCTGCGGGAGAATAAATTATACGCGAAACTGGAGAAATGTGTGTTTGCGGTTCCAGAAATTCAATTTCTGGGGTTTCTTCTCTCCGCTTCTGGTTTTTGCATGGACCCCGAGAAGGTCCGCGCTGTGCTTGAGTGGGAGCTTCCTGAGAATCAGAAGGCGCTGATGCGTTTTTTGGGCTTTGCCAATTATTACAGGAAGTTTATTTTGAATTATTCCTCTGTTGTTAAACCACTCACTGATATGACCAGAAAGGGGGTAGATTTTTCTTCCTGGTCGGTAGAGGCGCGTAAGGCCTTTTCTAATATCAAGGAGAGTTTTGCTTCCGCTCCCATCCTGGTACAACCTGATATTTCTTTACCCTTCATAGTTGAGGTTGATGCTTCTGAGGTAGGTGTGGGTGCGGTCTTGTCTCAGGGTTCCTCTCCTGCCAAATGGCGACCGTGTGCCTTTCTCTCGAAGAAACTCTCTCCTCCGCAGAGAGAAATTACGATGTGGGAGATAGGGAATTGTTGGCCATCAAGTTGGCTTTTGAGAAATGGCGCCATTGGCTAGAGGGAGCCAGACACCCTATTACCGTGTTTACTGACCATAAGAATCTGGCCTACTTGGAGTCAGCCAAGCGTCTGAACCCGAGACAGGCCAGATGGTCTTTGTTCTTTTCAAGGTTTAATTTTGTTGTCACGTTCCGCCGTGGGGTTAAGAATGTGAAGGCAGATGCCCTGTCACGTTGTTTTCCGGGAGGTGGGAATTTTGAAGACCCGGGTCCCATTTTGGCTGAAGGTGTGGTGGTCTCTGCTCTTTTTCCTGAATTGGAGGCAGAGGTGCAGGCAGCCCAGTCAGAGGCTCCTGATCTTTGTCCTCCTGGGAGGTTGTTTGTGCCTCTCGCTTTGAGACACAAGATTTTTAAGGAACACCACGATACGGTCCTTGCTGGGCACCCGGGGGCAAGAGCCACACTGGATCTCATCGCTCGGAGATTCTGGTGGCCTGCGCTTCGTAAGTCGGTTGAGGGTTTTGTGTCAGCCTGCGAGACTTGCGCTTGTGCCAAAGTCCCTCATTCACGGCCATCAGGTCCTCTCCTTCCCTTACCCATTCCTTCCCGTCCTTGGACACATCTGTCCATGGACTTCATAACAGACCTGCCTCGTTCCTCGGGGAAGACTGTGATTCTGGTGGTGGTGGACCGTTTTAGCAAAATGGTGCATTTCATCCCTTTTCCTGGTTTGCCCAATGCTAAGACGCTGGCGCAGGCATTTATTGACCACATTGTCAAATTGCATGGTATTCCTTCAGACATAGTCTCTGATAGGGGCACGCAGTTTGTTTCCAGATTCTGGAAGGCTTTCTGTTCTCGCTTGGGGGTTCGGTTGTCATTCTCTTCTGCTTTCCACCCGCAGTCGAATGGCCAGACAGAGCGCGTCAATCAGAATCTGGAGACATATCTGCGCTGTTTTGTGGCAGAGAATCAGGAGGATTGGTGTTCTTTTTTGTCCCTTGCTGAGTTTGCTTTAAATAACCGTCGTCAGGAGTCCTCTGATAAGTCACCATTTTTTGGTGCATATGGGTTTCATCCGCAGTTTGGGACTTTCTCGGGAGAGGGGTCTTCTGGTTTACCTGATGAGGACAGATTCTCCTCGTCTTTGTCATCTATTTGGCAAAAGATTCAGGATAATCTAAAGAGCATGAGTGAGAGATATAAGCGTGTGGCAGATAAGAGACGTGTGTCTGGTCCGGACCTGAATGTTGGTGATCTGGTGTGGTTGTCTACCAAGAATATCAAATTGAAGGTTCCCTCCTGGAAGTTGGGTCCTAAGTTTATTGGGCCTTACAAGATCCTGTCTGTCATCAATCCTGTTGCCTATCGTCTTGATCTTCCTCAGACTTTGAAGATCCATAATGTTTTTCATAAGTCCTTATTGAAACCTTATGTTCAACCCATTGTACCCTCGCCTTTGCCTCCTCCTCCGATTATGGTTGATGGGAATCTTGAATTTCAGGTCTCTAGGATTGTGGATTCTCGTCTTGTCCGCGGTTCTCTCCAGTACCTCGTTCATTGGGATAGTTATGGTCCTGAGGAGAGGATGTGGGTCCCAGTGACGGACATTAAGGCCACTCGTCTCATCAGGGCTTTCCATAGGTTTAATTTTGTTGTCACGTTCCGCCGTGGGGTTAAGAATGTGAAGGCAGATGCCCTGTCACGTTGTTTTCCGGGAGGTGGGAATTTTGAAGACCCGGGTCCCATTTTGGCTGAAGGTGTGGTGGTCTCTGCTCTTTTTCCTGAATTGGAGGCAGAGGTGCAGGCAGCCCAGTCAGAGGCTCCTGATCTTTGTCCTCCTGGGAGGTTGTTTGTGCCTCTCGCTTTGAGACACAAGATTTTTAAGGAACACCACGATACGGTCCTTACTGGGCACCCGGGGGCAAGAGCCACACTGGATCTCATCGCTTGGAGATTCTGGTGGCCTGCGCTTCGTAAGTCGGTTGAGGGTTTTGTGTCAGCCTGCGAGACTTGCGCTTGTGCCAAAGTCCCTCATTCACGGCCATCAGGTCCTCTCCTTCCCTTACCCATTCCTTCCCGTCCTTGGACAAATCTGTCCATGGACTTCATAACAGACCTGCCTCGTTCCTCGGGGAAGACTGTGATTCTGGTGGTGGTGGACCGTTTTAGCAAAATGGTGCATTTCATCCCTTTTCCTGGTTTGCCCAATGCTAAGACGCTGGCGCAGGCATTTATTGACCACATTGTCAAATTGCATGGTATTCCTTCAGACATAGTCTCTGATAGGGGCACGCAGTTTGTTTCCAGATTCTGGAAGGCTTTCTGTTCTCGCTTGGGGGTTCGGTTGTCATTCTCTTCTGCTTTCCACCCACAGTCGAATGGCCAGACAGAGCGCGTCAATCAGAATCTGGAGACATATTTGCGCTGTTTTGTGGCAGAGAATCAGGAGGATTGGTGTTCTTTTTTGTCCCTTGCTGAGTTTGCTTTAAATAACCGTCGTCAGGAGTCCTCTGATAAGTCACCATTTTTTGGTGCATATGGGTTTCATCCGCAGTTTGGGACTTTCTCGGGAGAGGGGTCTTCTGGTTTACCTGATGAGGACAGATTATCCTCGTCTTTGTCATCTATTTGGCAAAAGATTCAGGATAATCTAAAGAGCATGAGTGAGAGATATAAGCGTGTGGCAGATAAGAGACGTGTGTCTGGTCCGGACCTGAATGTTGGTGATCTGGTGTGGTTGTCTACCAAGAATATCAAATTGAAGGTTCCCTCCTGGAAGTTGGGTCCTAAGTTTATTGGGCCTTACAAGATCCTATCTGTCATCAATCCTGTTGCCTATCGTCTTGATCTTCCTCAGACTTTGAAGATCCATAATGTTTTTCATAAGTCCTTATTGAAACCTTATGTTCAAACCCATTGTACCCTCGGCTTTGCCTCCTCCTCCGATTATGGTTGATGGGAATCTTGAATTTCAGGTCTCTAGGATTGTGGATTCTCGTCTTGTCCGCGGTTCTCTCCAGTACCTCGTTCATTGGGATAGTTATGGTCCTGAGGAGAGGATGTGGGTCCCAGTGACGGACATTAAGGCCACTCGTCTCATCAGGGCTTTCCATAGGTCCCATCCTGAGAAGGTGGGCTCTGAGTGTCCGGAGTCCACTCGTAGAGGGAGGGGTACTGTCACAACCAGACAGCTGAGAAGCTCTGACAGAAGCCTTTCAGAACCTCCTCCTTGAGTTTTCTTTGTTTTGGTTTTCAGTTCCTCATCTCGTTAGCCTCTCTCAGCTGTCATGCAGTTGGACTGATTGCATCCCTTTAAATTCCTCCCCATAATGCAGTAGTGTGCGGCTTATACAACTTCCTGGAGTGTGTGTGCATGCTGTTCCTATTTCCCAATCTTCTGCAAGATAAGTGCTGTTCTTTTATTTGTGATTTTCTGTTTGCTGGATATCAGGTGACCCTGACTCCCTCCATGTCTTGTGTAGGGAGCCGGTGGTCGTGTCCCCTCACTATTGTAGGGTCTTCAGGTGTTAGATAGTCGAGGTACGTGGATATGCGACCATCCACCTTTGGGGTGTTCGCATAGGCTGAGCAGTCAGGGAGAGTGTGCCAGGTCTCATGCAGGGGTCTCCCTTTTGTTCCTTATTTGTGGATCCAGTGAGTCATAGATTATTTTGCATTGTCTTGTTTCCTGTACACCATCCGTGACAGGTAGGCTGTGTTGATAGGAGCTCCCAGAAACAGGGACCCCAACCAAGGATCCAAGCCTCGGCTGAGGCCCCAGATCAACCTTCCCAGCCTGAGTCCCTTACCTCAGTTGGTGACCAAAGAAAGCAGCCATCTTCAGAACTATCAGATCTCCAGGAAGAAACCACCATACCCTGCGAGCAGTCCTGTAAGTAAAGATCCCAAGACAAAGAGAAGATAAGTCAGACCCAAACTAAGCAGACCACGAACAGAGCAGAAGATAGATACCTGCCAGATTCTAATAGGCGTATGTACCAGTTGCAGAATAGATATAAATTCCTGCCACATATTGCCAAAACCTGCTGGGATCCTAGACTAAATCTGTATACTTGTATGGATCAAAAGCTGCATATCGTAACATCAAGTAAAGACAAGTTGGACCCTATTAACTCTGTGGAATTCCATCATTCCTCAATTACTCCTATTAACAGCACTCAATTTTGTTGCATGTGAGCCGGGATACAGGAGTCCAGCCGTACTTAAGGTAGGAGACACCGTTGACACTATACAGAGACAATATTCCCCCTCTGGCATTCCTCACCTGGTATATGAGCTACACCATCTTAAAGGGCCCTGCTACAGTACCTGCGCAAGCTGCAACTGGCGTCACAAACTTATATACATAAATACTGACCCACTGCATAGCATGCCCACTGACCCAGTGTCCTGCTCATTGCACTTCCACTGAACCGTCACTTTCAGGTGGGAAGGTCTTCAGTTGCACGTCTACCAGTGTGCGCTTGTACTTGTGCATCTTCCGATCACACTCCAGTGACGGAAGTAAGGATGGCACGTTGTCCTTGTAGCAGGGATCCAGCAGAGTGGCCACTCAGTAATCTGCTCTGGTAACAATGAGGGCAACTTGGCGGTCGTTGCACAGGCACTGCAGCATGTAGTCGTTCATGTGTGCCAGGCTGCCGAGAGGCAATGACAAGCTGCCCTCGGTAGGAGGTGTATCATCTGTTTCCTCTGTATCCCCCCCAGCCACGCTCCATTGATGCCTGATTTGGGTGCCACCCTGGTGTGAACGTGGATCCTCCTCCTTCTCCTCCTCATTATCCTCCAAAACTGTGCCTTGGCTGGACAGTTGTGTACCTGGCCACCGCTGGTGCAGGAACCCACCCTCCGAGCCACCTGTGGACGACTGGCCTGATAACCATGGGAATGATCCCTGTTCCTCCTCTTCCTCCTGTGCCATATCCTCATTCATCATCGCCTGAAGCTTTCTTTTCAAGGAGACATAGAAGTGGGAATGTAAGGCTGAGGACGGCATCATCGGCACACGTCCCGCTTGGAAGCCCACTCGCTGGTGGTGAAGTGATGTTGTTCCGCAGAGTGACTCACTCGTGTGTGCTGCAGCTGAAACTCCACTATCGCCTGCTGCTGCTTGCACAGTCTATCCAGCATATGCAAGGTGGAGTTTCACCTTCTGGGTAGGTCGCATATGAGGCGGTGACCGGGAGGGCTGAAGCTACGCTGCAGCGCAGACAAGCGAGCAGCAGCAGGGTGAAAACACGCACAGACGGCCCTCTGAATTGGGGTAATTCTTCAGGAACCTCTGCACCACCAAATTCAGCACGTGCACCAGGCAAGGGATGTGCGTCAAACCGGGTAAGCCCAGAACTGCAATGAGATTTTGCCTGTTGTCGCACAACACCAGGCCTGGCTTGAGGCTCAGTTAGAGAGAGACAAAATGACGACAGTCGGAGGTCAAAACATCTCACCGGACATTTACCAACTGTCACATATAGTTTAGGATAAGTGTAGGCAATTAAGGTTGCCGGGTTTGTGAGAGGGAAGGCGGGGCATGGCCTATTTATGCCGACCTCTCCTGCTCACACTCGTCGGTTCAAGCGCTTCGGATCGTCACACGTGGATCGTCACCTCAGAGTGACGGGAGTTTGAGGCTCGTTCACGCACTGGGCTATTTTTTGTCGCGGCATAGGTCTCTGCAGACTGCTCGACCGACACTCTGGCTCACGCTGAGCATACTACGATTTCCTCAGGTCCGCCCGGCGCAGCTGTTGCCCTAAACTCCTCCCCGTGTTTCATCTGCAGCGGTCCGGTCCATCCGGGCCGCACAACATGTGTAACGGCATCTACCCCCTCACCTGCTCTCGCCCTGCAGTCGACACACGCACCCTCTGGCCGCCCTCACCGGCACCTCGTCGCTCCTCCAGCGCGCCATGTGTTTTGCAGCTTCCCATGCGTTGGGTCTGGTTCAGCTGGGTTCGACGTGATGGCGGGAGCGCTGGTTGGTGGCACACATATGATTATCGCCACCTACCGGCCACTGTTGGTATTGCACCTGTTTAGTGGTGCCTCATGTTGATTCAGTAGGATCTGATAATCCAGTTTAGGGTTGCTGGGGTGGTAGGGTGTTTGGGGGAAGTAGTTGTCCAGCAGAAAAAAAAAAAAAAAACACAGCATTTAGACATACTTATACTTGGGTAGCAGGCTTCTGTTGGTGAGTGCAGCCTCTGTGTACTTAAGTAGTATTGGGGGTTGAGACGAGCCACTTAGCGTTAAGTTAAAAAAATAAAATAAAAAGGTACTGCCAGGTCTGTCACGTCTACAGACTCGTTATAAAGCCCTGCCACGACTGCAGGCATTAGTCTGTCACGACTACAGACTCGTTATAAAGCCCTGCCACGACTGCAGGCATTAGTCTGTCACGACTACAGACTCGTTATAAAGTCCTGCCACGACTGCAGGCATTAGTCTGTCACGACTACAGACTCGTTATAAAGCCCCACCACGACTGCAGCCATTAGTCTGTCACGACTTCAGACCCGTTACGAAGCCCTGCCACGACTGCAGGCATTAGTCTGTCACGACGGCAGACTCGTTATAAAGTCCCACCACGACTGCAGGCATTAGTCTGTCACGACTACAGTCCCGTTACGAAGCCTTGCCACGACTGCAGGCATTACTCTGTCACGTCTACAGACTCGATTGGCCTCCGGTCACGACTCCAGGCACCCGTCCGTCACGTCCATAGATTCGGCTAGTCTCGTCACGTTCATTCACTCTAGTCGGCCACGAGTTCTTCAGTTTAATCGGTCACGGCATTAGGCATGTCCTGTCATGCCCACAGTCTCCCAGCAGGTACAAATCTCAGTGCCACCCTCGTCAACGCTGATAGCCGCGGCGTCTGCACTCTACATTGTCATCAGACTCGGAGCTTCACGCTGGCACGGCCATAGGCTCAGCGGAATTAAGTCCTCCTTAACTTTGCCCACTTCCTGAGTCGGTAACCGGCCAGGCCGACAGACCTGGCAGCCTTGTGGATACGACCGTGGGCACCCTTGCTCTTAGGCACGGGTGCAGTAGCTCCTTCGTGGTGCACGTCTGAGGCTGACGTGGCCTGTGGTTGATTTGTAGGTGTTGGTATGGTCACTTGATCTGTATCTTCTTTTAGTAGGGAGATGTCTCAGGCGTTTCTTCCCGAAGGTTCTTCGTCCTCTCGGGACAGCGGGGAGCAGCAGTCCGAGCGGATGGCGGAGTTACCAATGAGGTTGTGGACTGTCCCTAAACTCACGGCTGAGTTGTCTAGGAGGGGAATTCCATTCCCAGCTTCCGCGAGGAAGGCAGAACTCTAGCGCCTTCTGTCAACACAACCGGTGGCTCCTAGCCAGGATGAAGTGTCCCTTAGCACCATCCTCACATCGCTCAATCAGCTACATGCGGCTGTCAACACGATGGGTTCGTCCATGTCAGACATGCAGGCTAGGCTGGAGACTATCGAGGCCAGTCCTGCGGTGTTCCGCACAGGAGTGCAGACATCATCAGTCGCCGGCTCGTCAGCCTCCGGTGCTCCTGGTGGGTCCGGTCTTTCTCTCACGGTAGCACAGTCCCATTTCGTACCCGCTAATATCCGACAGGATATTTTGGAGGGCAAGGACATCAATCTGGCGTCCCTTCTCGTGGCTGCACACGAAGCCCCGGACAACAAGACCATTTCATGTGGAGAGGTCTCTGTTGTGCTTAAGTCATGGGTAGAGTTGAGCGAACACCTGGATGTTCGGGTTCGAGAAGTTCGGCCGAACTTCCCGGAAATGTTCGGGTTCGGGATCCGAACCCGACCCGAACTTCGTCCCGAACCCGAACCCTATTGAAGTCAATTGGGACCCGAACTTTTCGGCACTAAAAAGGCTGTAAAACAGCCCAGGAAAGAGCGAGAGGGCTGCAAAAGGCAGCAACATGTAGGTAAATCCCCTGCAAACAAATGTGGATAGGGAAATGAATTAAAATAAGAAATAAATAAATTAAAATTAACCAATATCAATTGGACAGAGGTCCCATAGCAGAGAATCTGGCTTCACGTCAGCAGAGAATCAGTCTCTTCATGCCATAGCAGAGAATCTGGCTTCATGTCAGCAGAGAATCAGTCTTCATGTCATAGCAGAGAATCAGGCTTCACGTCACCCACCACTGGAACAGGCCACTGTCACATATTTAGGCCCCGGCACCCAGGCAGAGGAGAGAGGTCCCGTAACAGAGAATCTGGCTTCATGTCAGCAGAGAATCAGTCTTCATGTCATAGCAGAGAATCAGGCTTCACGTCACCCACCACTGGAACAGGCCACTGTCACATATTTAGGCCCCGGCACCCAGGCAGAGGAGAGAGGTCCCGTAACAGAGAATCTGGCTTCATGTCAGCAGAGAATCAGTCTTCATGTCATAGCAGAGAATCAGGCTTCACGTCACCCACCACTGGAACAGGCCACTGTCACATATTTAGGCCCAGGCACCCAGGCAGAGGAGAGAGGTCCCGTAACAGAGAATCTGGCTTCATGTCAGCAGAGAATCAGTCTTCATGTCATAGCAGAGAATCAGGCTTCACGTCACCCACCACTGGAACAGGCCACTGTCACATATTTAGGCCCCGGCACCCAGGCAGAGGAGAGAGGTCCCGTAACAGAGAATCTGGCTTCATGTCAGCAGAGAATCAGTCTTCATGTCATAGCAGAGAATCAGGCTTCACGTCACCCACCACTGGAACAGGCCACTGTCACATATTTAGGCCCCGGCACCCAGGCAGAGGAGAGAGGTCCCGTAACAGAGAATCTGGCTTCATGTCAGCAGAGAATCAGTCTTCATGTCATAGCAGAGAATCAGGCTTCACGTCACCCACCACTGGAACAGGCCACTGTCACATATTTAGGCCCAGGCACCCAGGCAGATGAGAGAGGTCCCGTAACAGAGAATCTGGCTTCATGTCAGCAGAGAATCAGTCTTCATGTCATAGCAGGGAATCAGGCTTCACGTCACCCACCACTGGAACAGGCCACTGTCACATATTTAGGCCCCGGCACCCAGACAGAGGAGAGAGGTCCCGTAACAGAGAATCTGGCTTCATGTCAGCAGAGAATCAGTCTTCATGTTATAGCAGAGAATCAGGCTTCACGTCACCCACCACTGGAACAGGCCACTGTCACATATTTAGGCCCCGGCACCCAGACAGAGGAGAGGTTCATTCAACTTTGGGTTGCCCCGCAATATAATGGTAAAATGAAAATAAAAATAGGATTGAATGAGGAAGTGCCCTGGAGTACAATAATATATTGTTAAGGGGAGGTAGTTAATGTCTAATCTGCACAAGGGATGGACAGGTCCTGTGGGATCCATGCCTGGTTCATTTTTATGAACGTCAGCTTGTCCACATTGGCTGTAGACAGGCGGCTGCGTTTGTCTGTAATGACGCCCCCTGCCGTGCTGAATACACGTTCAGACAAAACGCTGGCCGCCGGGCAGGCCAGCACCTCCAAGGCATAAAAGGCTAGCTCTGGCCACGTGGACAATTTGGAGACCCAGAAGTTGAATGATGCCGAACCATCAGTCAGTACGTGGAGGGGTGTGCACAGGTACTATTCCACCATGTTAGTGAAATGTTGCCTCCTGCTAACACGTTCCGTATCAGGTGGTGGTGCAGTTAGCTGTGGCGTGGTGACAAAGCTTTTCCACATCTCTGCCATGCTAACCCTGCCTCAGAGGAGCTGGCCGTGACACAGCTGCGTTGGCGACCTCTTGCTCCTCCTCTGCCTTCGCCTTGGGCTTCCACTGGTTCCCCTGTGACATTTGGCAATGCTCTCAGTAGCGCGTCTACCAACGTGCGCTTGTACTCGTGCATCTTCCTATCACGCTCCAGTGTAGGAAGTAAGGTGGGCACATTGTCTTTGTACCGTGAATCCAGCAGGGTGGCAACCCAGTAGTCCGCACACGTTAAAATGTGGGCAACTCTGCTGTCGTTGCGCAGGCACTGCAGCATGTAGTCGCTCATGTGTGCCAGGCTGCCCAGAGGTAAGGACAAGCTGTCCTCTGTGGGAGGCGTATCGTCATCGTCCTGTGTTTCCCCCCAGCCACGCACCAGTGATGGGCCCGAGCTGCTTTGGGTGCCACCCCGCTGTGAACATGCTTCATCCTCATCCTCCTCCACCTCCTCCTCATCCTCGTCCTCCTCATCCTCCAGTAGTGGGCCCTGTCTGGCCACATTTGTACCTGGCCTCTGCTGTTGCAAAAAACCTCCCTCTGAGTCACTTCGAAGAGATTGGCCTGAAAGTACTAAAAATGACCCCTCTTCCTCCTGGGCCACCTCCTCTTCCATCATCTCCCTAAGTGTTTTCTCAAGGAGACATAGAAGTGGTATTGTAACGCTGATAACGGCGTCATCGCCACTGGCCATGTTGGTGGAGTACTCGAAACAGCGCAACAGGGCACACAGGTCTCGCATGGAGGCCCAGTCATTGGTGGTGAAGTGGGGCTGATCCGCAGTGCGACTGACCCGTGCGTGCTGCAGCTGAAACTCCACTTTGGCCTGCTGCTGCTCGCACAGTCTGTCCAGCATGTGCAAGGTGGAGTTCCACCTGGTGGGCACGTCGCATATGAGGCGGTGAGCGGGAAGGCCGAAGTTACGCTGTAGCGCAGACAGGCGAGCAGCTGCAGGGTGTGAACGCCGGAAGCGCGAACAGACGGCCCGCACTTTATGCAGCAGCTCTGACATGTCGGGGTAGTTGTGAATGAACTTCTGCACCACCAAATTCAGCACATGCGCCAGGCAAGGGATGTGCGTCAAACCGGCTAGTCCCAGAGCTGCAACGAGATTTCACCCATTATCGCACACCACCAGGCCGGGCTTGAGGCTCACCGGCAGCAACCACTCGTCGGTCTGTTGTTCTATACCCCGCCACAACTCCTGTGCGGTGTGGGGCCTGTCCCCCAAACAAATGAGTTTCAGAACAGCCTGCTGATGTTTACCCCGGGCTGTGCTGAAGTTGGTGGTGAAGGTGTGTGGCTGACTGGATGAGCAGGTGGAAGAAGAGGAGGAGGAAGCTGAGTAGGAGGAGGAGGAGACAGGAGGCAAAGAATGTTGCCCTGCGATCCTTGGCGGCGGAAGGACGTGTGCCAAACAGCTCTTCGCCTGGGGCCCAGCCGCCACTACATTTACCCAGTGTGCAGTTAGGGAGATATAGCGTCCCTGGCCGTGCTTACTGGTCCACGTATCTGTGGTTAGGTGGACCTTGCCACAGATGGCGTTGCGCAGTGCACACTTGATTTTATCGGATACTTGGTTGTGCAGGGAAGGCACGGCTCTCTTGGAGAAGTAGTGCCGGCTGGGAACAACATACTGTGGGACAGCAAGCGACATGAGCTGTTTGAAGCTGTCTGTGTCCACCAGCCTAAATGACAGCATTTCATAGGCCAGTAGTTTAGAAATGCTGGCATTCAGGGCCAAGGATCGAAGGTGGCTAGGTGGGAATTTACGCTTTCTCTCAAATGTTTGTGAGATGGAGAGCTGAATGCTGCCGTGTGACATGGTTGAGATGCTTGGTGACGCAGGTGGTGGTGTTGGTGGTACATCCCATGTTTGCTGGGCGGCAAGTGCCAACGTCCCTCCAGAGGCGGAGGAAGAGGCCGAGGCGGCGGCAGCAGCAGAAGAGGCCGAGGCGGCAGCAGCAGAAGAGGTAGCAGGGGGAGCCTGAGTGACTTCCTTGTTTTTAAGGTGTTTACTCCACTGCAGTTCATGCTTTGCATGAGGTGCCTGGTCATGCAGGTGGTGCTAAGGTTCAGAACGTTAATGCCTCGCTTCAGGCTCTGATGGCACAGCGTGCAAACCACTCGGGTCTTGTCGTCAGCACATTGTTTGAAGAAGTGCCATGCCAGGGAACTCCTTGAAGCTGCCTTTGGGGTGTTCGGTCCCAGATGGCGGCGGTCAGTAGCAGGCGGAGTCTCTTGGCGGCGGGTGTTCTGATTTTGCCCACTGCTCCCTCTTTTGCTACGCTGTTGGCTCGGTCTCACCACTGCCTCTTCCTCTGAACTGTGAAAGTCAGTGGCACGACCTTCATTCCATGTGGGGTCTAGGACCTCATCGTCCCCTGCATCGTCTTCCACCCAGTCTTGATCCCTGACCTCCTGTTCAGTCTGCACACTGCAGAAAGACGCAGCAGTTGGCACCTGTGTTTCGTCATCATCAGAGACGTGCTGAGGTGGTATTCCCATGTCCTCATCATCAGGAAACATAAGTGGTTGTGCGTTAGTGCATTCTATCTCTTCCACCCCTGGGGAAGGGCTAGGTGGATGCCCTTGGGAAACCCTGGCAGCAGAGTCTTCAAACAGCATAAAAGACTGCTGCATAACTTGAGGCTCAGACAGTTTCCCTGATATGCATGGGGGTGATGTGACAGACTGATGGGCTTGGTTTTCATGCGCCATCTGTGCGCTTTCTGCAGAAGACTGGGTGGGAGATAATGTGAACGTGCTGGATGCACTGTCGGCCACCCAATTGACTAATGCCTGTACCTGCTCAGGCCTTACCATCCTTAGAACGGCATTGGGCCCCACCAAATATGGCTGTAAATTCTGGCGGCTACTGGGACCTGAGGTAGTTGGTACACTAGGACGTGTGGCTGTGGCAGAACGGCCACGTCCTCTCCCAGCACCAGATGGTCCACTAACACCACCACGACCATGTCCGCGTCCCTTACTAGATGTTTTCCTCATTGTTACCGTTCACCACAATAAGAAAAATATTATTCGGGCCAATGTATTGAATTTCAATTCAGGCCTTTTTTTCAGACACCTAACACTATCTGGCTATCTATTTAGGTACCGTATTACACTAATACAGGCACACCAGTAATGACAGATTTAGCTGAATATAAATGTGAGGCCTATTTTTTAGGCGCTGGATGACAGGTATACGTTTAATCACAGAATTAGACTTGGATCTGCACTGTAGGTGTGTGTTAAGTTTTTGAGAATGACCCTATCAGTACCTTGAATCTAATATACCCTTTTAGGGATAGATTTAAAATAGGCCTGATACAGCAGAAACCACTAATTTTGAGAATTGCAAATTTGGGAAGTGTTTTTCAACCCAGAACAAAAACTGTGCTTTGACGGTCACAAACAATAACTTGACCAGCTAAAACAGTACAGATTTGGTTGAATATAAATGTGAGGCCTATTTTTTAGGCGCTGGGTGACAGGTATACGTTTAATCACAGAATTAGACTTGGATCTGCACTGTAGCATGTGTGTTAAGTTTTTGAGAATGACCCTATCAGCACCTTGAATCTAATATACCCTTTTAGGGATAGATTTAAAGTAGGCCTGATACAGCAGAAACCACTAATTTTGAAAATTTGCAAATTTGGGAATTGTTTTTCAACCCAGAACAAAAACTGTGCTTTGACGGTCACAAAAAATAACTTGACCAGCTAAAACAGTACAGATTTGGATGAATATAAATGTGAAGCCTATTTTTTAGGCGCTGGGTGACAGGCTCAACTTGCCCCTGATGTAGTATATGTCCAAAAAATAACCACACTATTGATGGTTTAATGCACTTGATTAAAGCTTGACCCTGATGTAGGATATAGCAAAAAATAACCACACTATTGATGGTTAAATGCACTTGGGTGACACAAGCTCAGCTTGCCCCTGATGTAGTATATGGCCAAAAAATAACCACACTATTGATGGTTAAATGCACTTGATGAAAGCTTGACCCTGATGTAGGATATAGCAAAAAATAACCACACTATTGATGGTTAAATGTACTTGGTGGTAGCTTGTGCTGGCGCACCACAAGCCACAAAATGGCTGCCGATCACCCCAGAAAAAAGTGATATAAAAACGCTCTGGGCAGCCTAAAAACAGTGAGCAATTGAATATCAGCACTTCAATGATCTACAGCTGTAGATCGATCACTGAATGAAGTCTTTTGGAGGAGTTAATCTGCCTAATCTCGCCCTAACGTCGCAGCTGCAACCTCTCCCTACGCTTGTATCAGCAGAGTGACGTGCAGCGCTACGTGACCCAAGCTTATATAGAGGCTGGGTCATATGCTGCACTGGCCAATCACAGCCATGCCAATAGTAGGCATGGCTGTGATGGCCTCTTGGGGCAAGTAGTATGATGCTTGTTGATTGGATGCTTTGCAGCCTTTCAAAAAGCGCCAAGAAAGCGCCGAACACCGAAACCGAACCCGGACTTTTACGAAAATGTTAGGGTTCGGGTCCGTGTCACGGACACCCCAAAATTCGGTACGAACCCGAACTATACAGTTCGGGTTCGCTCATCCCTAGTCATGGGACGTCAGGTTGAATAGGAAGCTGAGTGTCGCTGAATTTGTGTTGGCCTTCAGCCTCTATCGGGACGTTGTGTGCACCGTTAACCCCCTCAGAAGGAAGGAATTAGATTTATATTTATTTAAGGTGGTCGATTTAGGGTACAAATACGGTGGCACCGCGTTTTACGACTACCACCGTTCCTTTTCGGCCAAGGCGGCAGCCACTCTCACCCAGTGTAACCATTCCGTGGATTGGTCACAGGTTGATACGGAGCTGTTTTGCTGTCACTTTACGGGGCTTAAGACTCCGACCTGCTCAGGTTGCGGATCCTACGCCCATACGGCCGGCTGGTGTTCAGAGAGTGGTAGCTCGTCAGGGCCTTCTGTAGCTGGCACTCCCCCGGCCCAGCCGGCTAGTAGGGTTCTCTCGTCTTGCGACAAGTTGGGTCGCCCCGTGAAGTATCTCGGCAACTCGCCATTATGTAATAATTTCAATTATGCAGTGTGCCACTACAATTAAAGTAGGTTGCTTCATTTATGTACGCTGTGTTTCAGGGCCCACCCCCACGCTGCTTGCACGCAGAAAGGTGGTAGTCATGCATGACTAAGCATGGTCAACGTAGATCTCCTCGCCTCTTTTCTAGCCTGTCATCCAAACTCAGTTTGAGTACAGTTCGTACTCAACAGCCTACGTTACGGCTTTCACACAGGTTTGCTTGCCCTTCCTCAATCCCCGCATGAGTGCAGGAATTTGTTGTCGGCAATCAGAGTTCCGGAAACAGTCACATAGTTGATACGGCTGGAGCTAGACAAAGGATATTTGGTTGGCCCAGTGGCACAACCCCCGCTCGATTGTTGGAGGGTTAACCTGGTCGGGGTGGTGACTGGCAAGTTTTCGAATAAAAAGAGGTTGATTTACGACTTTTCAGCCCCGCATTCCTTACCCGTTCCCAGTTCAAATTCGTTCATCCCCTCAGATGAGTTTTCAATGAGGTACGCCTCCATCGATGAGGCTATGGAGGTAATACTTAAGTGTTACGGAAGGTGTTACAGAAAACTAGAAGACACAAATGAAGATCCGACTGACTTGATTCAAAACTAAGGAACCAACGGGTAAGCCCTGCAACAGCCCTAGCTCTCTCCCTTACTGCTCAGCCTATGCAAAAATCTCTATGGTAGATAATTGCATACCCTCGTTCCTCGACTGTATGAAACCTGAACACCCTATAATAGTGAGGGGACACGACCAACGGCTCCCTACACTTAATACGGAGGGAGTCAGGGTCACCTCGGATCAAGCAAACAGGAAAACAAAGATAAATGAACAGACATATCTGTAGATGCATCAGTTGTAGCATCCAGCATGCACACACTCCAGGAAGTTGTATAAACCGCAAAGTGATGCAGTATGGGAGGGAATTTAAAGGGATGCAATCAGTGCAACTAGATGACAGCGGAGAGAGGGAAACGAGATGACAAAACGAAAGCAAAACAAAAGAACCTCAAGCAGGAGGTTCTGAAGAACGTCTGTCAGAGCTTCTCAGATGTCTGGCGGTGACAGTACCCCTCCTTCTACGAGTGGACTCCGGACACTCAGAGCCCACCTTCTCAGGATGGGACCTATGGAAAGCCCTGATGAGACGAGTGGCCTTAATGTCCGTGACTGGGACCCACATCCTCTCCTCAGGACCATAACCCTCCCAATGAACGAGATACTGGAGAGAACCGCGGACAACACGAGAATCCACAATCCTAGAGACCTGAAATTCAAGATTACCATCAACCACAATCGAGGGAGGAGGCAAAGAGGAGGGTACAATGGGTTGGACATAAGGTTTTAATAGGGACTTATGAAAAACATTATGGATCTTCCAAGTCTGAGGAAGATCAAGACGATAGGCAACAGGATTGATGACGGACAATATTTTGTAAGGCCCAATAAACTTAGGACCCAACTTCCAGGAGGGAACCTTCAATTTGATATTCTTAGTAGACAACCACACCAGATCACCAACATTCAGGTCCGGACCAGGCACACGTCTCTTATCCGCCACACGCTTATATCTCTCACTCATGCTCTTTAGATTATCCTGAATCTTTTGCCAAATAGATGACAAAGACGAGGAGAATCTCTCCTCATCAGGTAAACCAGAAGACCCCTCTCCAGAGAATGTCCCAAACTGCGGATGAAACCCATATGCACCAAAAAATGGTAACTTATCAGAGGATTCCTGACGACGGTTTATTAAAGCAAACTCAGCAAGGGAGAGAAAAGAACACCAATCCTCCTGATTCTCCGCCACAAAACAGCGCAGATATGTCTCCAGATTCTGATTGATGCGCTCCGTCTGGCCATTCGACTGTGGGTGGAAAGCAGAAGAGAATGACAACCGAACCCCCGAGCGAGAACAGAAAGCCTTCCAGAATCTGGAAACAAACTGCGTGCCCCTATCAGAGACTATGTCTGAAGGAATACCATGCAATTTGACAATGTGATCAATAAATGCCTGCGCCAGCATCTTAGCATTGGGCAACCCAGGAAAAGGAATGAAATGCGCCATTTTGCTAAAAAGCTCCACCACCACCAGAATCACAGTCTTCCCCGAGGAACGAGGTAGGTCCGTAATGAAGTCCATGGACAGATGTGTCCAAGGACGGGAAGGAATGGGTAACGGGAGGAGAGGACCTGATGGCCGTGAATGAGGGACTTTGGCACGAGCGCAGGTCTCGCAGGCTGCCACAAAACCCTCAACCGACTTACGAAGCGCCGGCCACCGGAATCTCCGAGCAATGAGATCCACTGTGGCTCTACCCTCCGGGTGCCCAGCAAGGACAGTATCGTGGTGCTCCTTAAAAACCTTGTGTCTTAAAGCTAGAGGCACAAACAACCTCCCAGGAGGACAAAGATCAGGAGCCTCTGCCTGGGCTGCCTGAACCTCTGCCTCCAATTCAGGATAAAGAGCAGAGACCACCACACCTTCAGCCAAAATGGGACCCGGGTCTTCAAAATTCCCACCTCCCGGAAAACAACGTGACAGGGCATCCGCCTTCACATTCTTAACCCCAGGGCGGAACGTGACAACAAAATTAAACCTTGAAAAGAACAAAGACCATCTGGCCTGTCTCGGGTTCAGACGCTTGGCTGACTCCAAGTAGGCCAGATTCTTATGGTCGGTAAACACTGTAATAGGGTGTCTGGCTCCCTCTAGCCAATGGCGCCATTCCTCAAAAGCTAACTTGATGGCCAACAACTCCCTATCTCCCACATCGTAATTTCTCTCTGCGGAGGAGAGTTTCTTCGAGAAAAAATCACACGGTCGCCATTTGGCAGGAGAGGGACCCTGAGACAAGACCGCACCTACACCCACCTCAGAAGCGTCCACCTCAACTATGAAGGGCAGAGAGATATCAGGTTGTACCAAGATGGGAGCGGAAGCAAAACTCTCCTTGATGCTAGAAAAGGCCTTACGTCCTCTACCGACCAGGAGGAAAAATCTACCCCCATTTTATTCATATCAGTGAGTGATTTAACAACAGAGGAATAATTCAAAATAAACTTCCTGTAATAATTGGCAAAACCCAAAAAACGCATCAGCGCCTTCTGATTCTCAGGAAGCTCCCACTCAAGCACAGCGCGGACCTTCTCGGGGTCCATGCGAAAACCAGAAGCGGTGAGAAGAAACCCCAGAAATTTAATTTCTGGAACCGCAAACACACATTTTTCCAGTTTAGCGTACAATTTATTCTCCCGCAGGATGAGCAAGACCTGACGTAGGTGGTCCTTATGAGTTTTGAAAGCAGGAGAAAAAATCAAAATGTCATCTAGATATACTAGTACAAATTTCCCCATTAAATGATAAAAAAAGCTGTTCACAAAATGCTGAAAGACGGCTGGAGCATTCATCAAACCAAAAGGCATAACCAAATTCTCAAAATGGCCCTCAGGGGTATTGAAGGCCGTCTTCCATTCGTCTTCCTCTCTGACCCTGACCAGGTTGTATGCCCCTCTTAGATCCAACTTGGAAAAAACTTTAGCCCCAACAATCTGGTTAAACAGGTCTGGGATCAGAGGAAGCGGTTATGGGTCACGAATTGTGATACTGTTCAGCTCCCTGAAATCCAGACATGGTCTTAAAGAACCATCTTTTTTCTTAACAAAGAAAAAACCAGCAGCAACAGGTGACTTCGAGGGTCGTATGTGTCCCTTTCTCAGGCTCTCAGAGATATAAGCACGCATAGCGACCCTTTCAGGTTGGGAGAGATTGTATAAACAAGATTTAGGCAGTTTGGCGCCTGGGATGAGATTAATAGGGCAATCGTACTCCCGGTGAGGGTGCAGCTCCTGAACACCACTCTCAGAAAACACATCCGAAAATTCTGAGAGAAAAGATGGTACAGTCTTAGTAGAAACCTCTGAAACAGATGTCGGGAGGCAATTCTCTCTGCAAAAGTCACTCCAACCATTTATTTGCCTCGCTTGCCAATCAATGGTGGGGTTATGTTTAGTGAGCCAGGGTAGCCCCAACACTAGACGAGTAGGCAACCCGCTTAGGACGAAACATGACACATCCTCAACATAAGTATCACTCACAATCAAATATATTGTGAACTATGCCCTTTAACGATTTCTGAGAAAGTGGAGCGGAATCAATAGCAAAAACAGGTATATCCTTTCCCAAAGTGCATACCTGGAAATCATGTGTTATAGCAAATTGATTATCAATGAGATTGACAGCTGCTCCACTATCTACAAAAATCTCACAAAAAATGTTCTTGCTCTCTAGCGCCACCCTGGCAGGTAGGACAAAACGGAAACTACAAGCAAACGGAAAACCTTCAATTTCCGCATCAACCTTGCCAATAGTAACAGATGGAACGTTTTTAGAGGATTTTTTTCTTTTTGTTTCTTTATTACTCTCAAAAAACTGCCTGAATCTCCTAGAGGGACAAATATTTGCCAAAGGATTTATACCTCCACAACAGAAACAAACCCTCCTCTGAGAGCTGAATCTTCTATTGTCAGAGGCAAGCAAACCCAGCTGCATGGGCTCCTGCTCAGAGGGGATCGAGAGAGACTGAGACCCCTGCTCACTGAAAGAGACCGCCGCACTGTCCTTGGAGTGAGTATGACAGGAAGGAGTGATCTCTCCTCTCTCTCTAAGACGCCTGTCAATACGAACGGCCCGAGACATGGCAGAGTCCAAGGAGGTAGGTCTCTCATGAAAGGAAAATGCATCTTTCAATGCCTCTGAAAGACCATGGCAAAATTGACTTCGGAGTGCAGCATCATTCCAACCAGTATCAGCTGCCCATCTCCGAAATTCTGAACAGTATATTTCTGCGGACTGTTTACCCTGGCATAAAAGACGTAGTCTAGACTCAGCCAGAGCAATACGATCCGGATCATCATATATCTGACCCAGGGCTAAAAAAAAATCATCCACTGAACGGAGGGGCCGTGCCCCCACCGGCAGCGAAAAGGCCCAAGACTGAGCGTTATCCCTGAGCAGCGAGATGATGATCCCCACCCTCTGCTCCTCATCACCAGAGGAATGGGGAAGTAGGCAAAAATTGAGTTTGCAAGCCTCTCTAAACCGAACAAAATTCTCACTACCCCCGGAGAACGTATCCGGGAGCGAGATCTTAGGCTCAGAACAAACTCCATGAACGCAAGCTGAACCGGTCACCTGAAACTGAGATACAGTTTTACGGAGATCTGCTACCTCCAATGAAAGACCCTGCATGTGTTCAGTCAAAAGTGAAATCGGATCCATGCTTGAGACGGTTGTTGGCGGTTTATAATGTCACGGAAGGTGTTACAGAAAACTAGAAGACACAAATGAAGATCCGACTGACTTGATCCAAAACTAAGGAACCAACGGGTAAGCTCTGCAACAGCTCTAGCTCTCTCCATTACTGCTCAGCCTATGCAAAAATCTCTATGGTAGATAATTGCATACCCTCGTTCCTCGACTGTATGAAACCTGAACACCCTATAATAGTGAGGGGACACGACCACCGGCTCCCTACACTTAATACGGAGGGAGTCAGGGTCACCTCGGATCAAGCAAACAGGAAAACAAAGTTGAATGAACAGACTTATCTGTAGATGCATCAGTTGTAGCATCCAGCATGCACACACTCCAGGAAGTTGTATAAAAACGCAAAGTGATGCAGTATGGGACGGGATTTAAAGGGATGCAATCAGTGCAACTAGATGACAGCTGAGAGAGGGAAACGAGATGACAAAACGAAAGCAAAACAAAAGAACCTCAAGCAGGAGGTTCTGAAGAACGTCTGTCAGAGCTTCTCAGATGTCTGGCGGTGACATTAAGTTTGGCAGAGGTGCCTGGTTGTCTAAGGCGGATATCACAGACGCCTTCAAACTGCTCCCCATCCAGCGAGACCTGTGGCATTGGCATGGCATCAAGTGGCAGGAACGGTATTACTTTGCCAATAAGCTGACCTTCGGGTCCAAATCGAGCCCGTGGCTCTTTGACCAGTTGGCGACCGCCTTGCATTGGGTATTGTCAGATGTCTTTCGGGTCAGTCATGTCACACATTACCTGGACGACTTCCTTCTTATTGAACCCCCGGCACAGCAGCCCCAGGACCTACAGCGCTTGCGTACGGTGTTTGCCGATCTGTGCGTGCCAATAGCTTCTCACAAGGTAGAAGGCCCTGATACCGCAATCACATTCTTGGGAATTCGGCTGGACACAGTACGTATGCAAGCTAGTCTCCCACCTGATAAGTTGGATAGGGTTAGACAGGTTGTGCATAGGTGGGCGCGAGTGAGAGTGGCGACCAGAGCGGATCTTCAGTCCCTCTTAGGCATGCTCAACTTTGCCATGCGCATCATCCCCCAGGGTAGGTCCTTCATTTCGAGACTCCTAGCATTGCTCCCCCAGGCCCGCGCCCAGGACGACATGGTGACTCTCGGTCCGGAGGCCATGGCAGATCTCTTAATGTGGGATAGGTTTTTAACTCAGTGGAACGGAGTGTCACTCTTTATTCCGGTGATCTCGGACCTGTAGTCCACACTGATGCCTCGTCATCAGTCGGCTTCGCCGCACTGCACGGCGATCATTGGTTTGCTAGTGCATGGCCAATAGAGGTCGCATCAATCCCGGGATTCTCCTCATGTTCCTCTTTGTTCGAGGTGTATCCTATTGTAGGGGCAACGGTTGTATGGGGCGAGCAGTGGAAGAACCGGACGGTGCTGTCGTGGACATCATCATGAAAGGCAGGTCTAGTTCCACACAGATTATGTAGTTTGTCAGGAGGTTCGTTTGGCTGTCTCTGATGCATGAGTTTCGTTTTATTTGTAGGCATATTAGTGGACACCGTAATGTTGCAGCGGATGCTCTGTCCCGCCTTAATTTTCAACTTTTCTTTCAGGTTTGTCCGGGGGCAGATCGGTTGCCAACGCCAACTCCTCACCAGTCCCAGTTGCGGTTGGACTAGTCTCCCATCTTGCCGTAGCTAGGAGGCTGATGGCCAAGTCCCTGTCCACTAATACCCTGAGGGCTTACAAGACAGCTTGGCGCCTCTTCCTAAAATATAAGAACACCTACCCGGCCACAGGGCAGGGTCCTATCACTCACCTATTGGGGTTTGTCGGGTTTCGCCACTCTCAACTGAATCTGGCCTATAGCACTATTAAATTGTAACTGGCAGGTGTTCAACACCATTGGTACATGCTGTGTCCGGACCTGCCGTCGCTCTTCTCAGCCCACCCTATCAGAGCAACATTGAAGGGTTTAAGGAAGATGTCCGTTAAGAAACGGCATACTCGTCAGCGGTTCACTGGTGATATGTTTAGGTCTGTGGCTGACAAACTACAGGATGAACCATTCGGCCTGCAGCTTAGTGCTCTACTCGAGACAGCCATGTACCTGGCCTTCTACGGGTTCCTCAGGCCAGGCGAGCTTACGGGCGCCAACACGCCTGCTAAATTCCTGCGCAAGGATCAGCCTTGCCGGCACGGCTCCATATACGTTCTTACCTTGGCCTCGTCCAAGACGTCTCGGCCGGGGGAATTGGTAGAGGTCAGGTACTTCCCCTCTGCCAATAGGTGGTGTCAGGTACGGGTGTTAGACGCATGGTTGCTTATGGTCGGGTCCGAGCCTGCAGATTCCCCGTTGCTCAAGCTAAGGGCTGCACCTTTGTCTACTGCGTCTTTTCTCAGGTTCATCCGTATTTTGTTAGCCGATTCAGGTATTGATCCTCTGTCGATCACGGGGCACTCCTTCCGCATCGGCGCGGCGGCTGCTGCCTCCATGCATAAGGTGCCCGTACACGTCATCAAACGGTTGGGACTCTGGAGTTCCTCCTGCTACATGCGTTACATCCCAGATCCCCAATGTGAGATGTCATTGGCCTTTCGAAATTTGGTTTTGTAGTGCTGTGTTAAATAAAGTATTTTCAATTTCTAGGCGTTGCATCTTTTGGCCCCTTTAGGCTACCCTTCGACAGCAGTTCCAGCATAACCCTGCTGCTCTTTAGGTAGGGGTGGGGTGAGTAGGGTTAGTTAGGGTAACATCTTACCATGAGCCGATCCGAGCACAAGTGTAGGCAATTAAGGTTGCCGGGTTTGTGAGAGGGGGGGCGGGGCATGGCCTATTTATGCCGACCTCTCCTGCTCACACTCATCAGTTTGAGCGCTTCAGCCCTCCCAGGTACCCACCCTTCTTCTCAGGTACTCCTTATTGGTGTAGCCCCCTTTAGGATACCCTTCGACAGCAGTTCTGGCATAACCCTGCTGCTTTTTAGGTAGGGGTGGGGTGAGTAGGGTTAGTTAGGGTTAGGGTAACATCTCACCATGAGCCGATCCGAGCACAAATCAGTAAAGGGACGAAGAAAAAAAGTTCCACTATCAGGGTAACCAATAATGTTAGATATCCTCGTCTCACACCAGTGTGCATTATGTTCTAGTGCACCCACATTCATAGTTAATCTGTTCTGTATGTACTGTGCCATCAGTATTACAGGCACTTGTAATTTATCGCCATCTACATCACTGTCCAGGGCACCAAGTTTCATAGCTAATCCCTTCTGTTAGCTGTGGAATTACTGTGTGTCAGTTCAATAAAAGCGTCTGGTCTAATTTATCTCCATGGACTTAACCGTGCAGTGCCCCAAGATTAAAGCAGTGGCCCCATGACAGAGTGAGGACTGGCAGAAGCAGCGGCGGCAGTAGTGGCCCTATGACAGAGTGGGGACAGCCATGGCATCAGTATCAGTGGCAGTAACCGTGGCAAAAGTTGCCCATGACAGAGTGGGGAGTGGATGCAGCAGCAGTGGCAGTAAGGCTGTGTTAACATCACTGTTTAAGTTTCCATTGTTCTGATCCATCAGAAGAACATAAAACAAAAAAAAACAATCCAGTATTTTAAGCATCCATAAAGCCTCTTTTAGACTGTCAGTATTTTGTCAGTGTTTTGCATCAGTATTTGATCAGTAAGCCAAAAATAGGAGGGGGTCCAAAACAGAGATAAAGGGGGACATTTATGAAGACCAGAGATTTCGATGCTGGTCTTTCTCCCTCCTGCTCTGACGGTTCATTCGCCTAAGCTAAGTAGAGGCGCCGGCCTCTACATAACTTAGGCACACTTTACAGTTATCTAAATCTATGCCAGCATAAATAAAATAATAAATCAAAATTTTCCATAACAGAACATGGTAGCTAGGAATGATGAATTTGGGTCCAGTTGGTGGAGCGATTTGTCTGGTAATACCGTCGTAGTTCCGACCATAAACGATTGCAGTAATGACGCAGACAAATTTTTTTGCTGAAAGAACATATTGGCTACGATTAATTTGGGTCCACTTGGTGGAGTGATTCCTATATGGCAATAATCCAGCTGCCATGTTTGATTCAACAAAGTTCGGCCCATCTGGTTTTAACCCTAATAAAAGGAGTTATTTGATCCTAGGTGTTCCGCGTCCAACTTCCTGGAGGACCAAGTGACGTTCAGCACTAACTGTTCTGTGATAACCTTACATTTCAGGGGCTACACTGAAGGGATCGCCGTGTGTTTACTCTTTGACAACAAGTGTGGGTTACCCGCTCAACATAGGGATGGGGGATTGTAATACTGGAGCAGAATAATTTATTTGGTAAAAGACTAATTTTTTTCACTATAAGACTATGTTTTCGCTAAAAGAATATTTTTTCTGACAAAAAACGATGATCAACTCGTGGGCAACTATGCTATGCGAAAAATAAATGTATTTGCCCTGCCCACAGGTTGTTAAATAAGACTGCTCTGTAACACTAAATCACAGTAACTGTTTGGCTAACAGAAGCGATTAAATATAAATGTGGATATGCCACAAACAGTAGAATGAGACAGGTGTATCACCCCAATTTGTGCATCAGGTCTTGATAGAAATGCTTATCTATTAATCAATGTGTCTAACTATCACAGAACAGCTTAAGTATTAATGGCGCAGCAAGTGAACTAGATAAACACGCCTATACGGTATATTAGACCACCTGTTGGGACTGAGTCTAATGCACAGTAAGTCTATGTATAACAGAACAGATTAAGAATGAATGGTGCAGCGAGTAAACAAGATGCAAGGCCGATTACACTGAACATGCACTGTCCCTGCAGTCTCCCTATGCTCTCCCTACAGTGTCTAAAAACTCTCCCTGTGATCTTCCTATACTGTCCCTATCCAATATTCTACACTTAAAATACACTATCCCTAGTGCTTGCTATGCTTAGTTCACAGTGAAATAGCAGCAACCAAGCTGTATGAGGCTTTTATAGGGCTTTGACATCACAAGGGATGGATATCTGCTGATTGGCTTGCTGCACAGCATTATGGGTCATATTGTGTTCCCGTGCTTCCTACTTTCACTTTGTAACACATTTAGCTGTCTTATCAAACAAACCAGAAGTCATATCAAACAAATCAATCTCCTAACTCTTCCCGAGTCTCCCACCAGTCTCTACTACCTAGTCTTTCTTGACACAGTATTGTGACAACTCTGTTAGTCTGCAAACTAAGGCATGTCAATGCTGTGGAAATGACTGCCTGAGCAGTCACATTTTCTGTGTCAGAAGGGACCAAGAAGTAGAGACAGCAGGGGACCTGGGAAAGGGAGCGGCATTTACTTGGTCTTGTGAATATGACTTTTTTTTTATTTTTTTTACAGAATTTGGACTTTTATTTTTTCTTTAAGTATTTGCTTGAAAACCCCTTTAACAATATACAGATCTCAGATTAGTGTTATCTTAAGATATCTAACAACAGTCCAAGACCTATAATGGCCCCCACATATGCCCGGGCCCCGACACAGTTTGAACTTACCTCGCTCACCGGTACCCGTGTAACTTCTGATGCCGCTGCTGCATCTACCCACTGCACAGATGAAAACATCCGGCGATGGGGGTGTCAGCCAATAGCAGGCTGCGACAGGAACGAGCATTCCTAGCATCACCCACGATGTTAAGGAAGCTGGTCACAGTCGCGGCCTGCAGCGGCGGCCGTGCCGGCATCAGAAGCGACACGGGTGCCGGAGACAGAGAGGTAAATACAATCTGTGTGAGGGACCCGAGCATATGTGGGGACTTTATAGGTCTTGGATAATGTCGCGATCCCTCCTGTGACAGAGGTTAGAAGATCTGAAAGACTGGCTGCACGTTAGGTTATCTGACAGCCTGTTTTCACTTTTTGCAGTGTTGTTGTTGGTAATAACGACACCTTTTGTCTCAGGTGTAGCTTGTGGTCATTACTGCTCCTCTATTTAGTCTAGATTCACACTTATACCATGCGTTTGATATTATCTGCCTGGAGTTGGAAGAGCTGGTGTGTGGCCCTCATCTGAGTTCCTGCTCATTTATTTTCTATTGAAGATAAGTGTATTTCCCTTTGTATTTTGTTGTTCCCAATTGCTTGTTGTTTACTAGGCCTCAGGGAGACACTGGTTCGTTCATCTGGGAAGGAACCAGTGGTCTCAGACCCTGTCACTTCTCTTAGGGGCATTCAGGGTTACTAGGGCCTTTCCCTAGCCGTGAGGCCTAGTTTCTGGTCATTTTCCTTCTGTTTTTATTCTTTGAACCTCCCCTCCCCCTACATTGTGACAGATTACCCCTTTAATGCTCCTTTACATGGCCTGATGTAGCAAGTGATTGTCAAAAGGAAGTGTTCCTTCCTAACAAACGCTTGCTTGTTAGTGGAGGAGAAAGCTGCATTTACATTCATTGATCTCCTCCACTGTTTGCCCACAGAGTGCTGTTTATTATTTTTTAAATGTTTATTTTGCATATATGGAAACAAATAAAACATAATCAAGCTTATATACGTATCACTAATAAATGGGACAATATGCAAATGTGTGACACTTAATTTCAATACAGAATATTAAGAAATATGGGGGAGGGATGGAGCAAAGAGGAGGTGGGGAGGGGAATGAGTGAGTGGTGACTACCTAAATCTATGGAGACAAACGTGTCAATCTTAAAGTGATTTGCCAATTACAAACAATGGGGGCATATCGCTAGGATATGCCCTTGTTGTCTTATAGGTGTGGGTCCTATCTCTGGGAGCAACACCTATCTTGCAAATGCAACAGGCAAAGTGAAGGAGGGCGCACCACACATTCACTACTGCCCGTTGGCCCCATAGAAGTGAACGGAAGTGGTGGCCACGCAAGTGTGATGCGTTTGGGATTCCGAAAATAGCCAAGCGTGCCAACAATAGGAACTTCCATTTTGTTGGCTTCATTTTTGGCTGCGTTTACGAGATAGGTGCAGGTCTCAAGGGTACCTGCACCTAGCAAAATGCCCCCATTATCTGAGATTCGAATACCCCTTTAAAGAGAAGGTCTCTGTCACAGATAGAATAAAGCCTCAATAAGAAGAAACTCTCAATTAAAAATAAATAAAAATAGAAAATAAAAATAAGAAGTAAAACTAGAAGATATACCCAGAGAGGATTACAGGGAATAACAAGAAATCAAAACCCACCTCGTTTATTTGGATCTTGGAAAGGATCACAGCCATGGATCCCATATCTTGCAGAACCTGTGATGAGATCTGTTCTGTCTGCTCTTCCAACTGACAAATCTGGTTAGTTTAGTCTACCCAGTGCTGCAAAGAGAGAGGGTCCTCTTACCGCCATTGTAGCGGAATCAAATATTTTGCCGCCGTTAGTAGATATACTAAAGGGGTTGAAGGTTGGGATCTCCCTAGCCAGAACTATTATGTCCACTGATATAGTGATTAGAGATGAGCGAATTGAAGTTGAAGTGGAATTCGATCCGAATTTCAGGAAAAATTTAATATCGAATCACATTTTATGTATGATTTAATTTTTTTTCACAAATTTGCGGAAAATGACACTTTCTGAGGGAAAAAAAATAATAATAAAGTTTCCATTTCTGCTAACTTCTGGCAAAAAGTAATAAAATCTCCCACGGACTCACTATGCCCCTCAGTGAATTCCTTGGGGTGTCTACTTTCCGAAATGGGGTCATTTGTGGGGTGTGTTTACTGTTCTGGCATTTTGGGCGTGGCTAAATTGTGAGCAACCCTGTAAAGCCTAAAGGTACTCATTGGACTTTCGGCCCCTTTACGCACCTAGGCTGCAAAAAAGTGTCACACATGTGGTATCGCCGTACTCAGAAGAAGTAGGGCAATGTGTTTTGGGGTGTATTTTTACATATACCCATGCTGGGTGAAAGAAATATCTCTGTAAATTGACAACTTTGTATAAAAAAAATGGAAAAAGATGTCATTTACAGAGATATTTCTCACCCACAGTATGTGTATATGTAAAAATACCCTACAAAACACATTGCCCTACTTCTTATGAGTACGGCGATACCACATGTGTGACACTTTTTTGCAGCCTAGGTGCGTAAAGGGGCGAAAGTCCAACGAGTACCTTTAGGCTTTACAGGGTTGCTCACAATTTAGCCCCGCCCAAAATGCCAGAACAGTAAACACACAATTTCCGCTAACTTGTGCAAAAAAAAAAAAATCTTCTATGAACTCACCATGCCCCTCACGGAATACGTTGGGGTGTCTTCTTTCCAAAATGGGGTCACATGTGGGGTATTTATACTGCCCTGGCATTTTAGGGGCCCTAAAGCATGAGAAGAAGTCTGGAATCCAAATGTCTAAAAATGCCCTCCTAAAAGGTACTCATTGGAATTTGGGCCTCTTTGCGCACCTAGGCTGAAAAAAAGTGTCACACATGTGGTATTGCCGTACTCAGGAGAAGTAGGGCAATATGTTTTGGGGTGTCTTTTCACACATACCCATCCTGTGTGTGAGAAATATCTCTGTAAATTACAACTTTTTAATTTTTTTTATACAAAGTTGTCAATTTACAGAGATATTTCTCTCACCCAGCATGGGTATATGTAAAAATACACCCCAAAACACATTGCCCTACTTCTTCTGAGTACAGCGATACCACATGTGTGACACTTTTTTGCAGCCTAGGTGCACAAAGAGGCCCAAATTCCAATAAGTACCTTTAGGATTTCACAGGGCATTTTTACGCATTTGGATTCCAAACTACTTCTCACGCTTTAGGGCCCCTAAAATGCCAGGGCAGTATAAATACCCCACAAGTGACCCCATTTTGGAAAGAAGACACCCCAAGGTATTCCGTGAGGGGCATGGCGAGTTTATAGAAGATTTTTTTTTTTGCACTGTTGAACGGCAAATACATTTTTTTATTTGCCACTAATACACGCCACAAAAGGCTTTACAACAGAAACCTGAACCGCTGAACGGTAAACATATTTTGTATTTTTACACTAATACACGCCACAAAAGGCTTTACAACAGATGACTGCACAGCTGAGCGGCAAATATAGATTTTCTTTTTTTCGCTAATACCCGCCACAAAAGGCTTTACAACAGATAACTGCACCGCTGAGTGGCAAATATATACACTGCTCAAAAAAATAAAGGGAACACTTAAACAACACAATGTAACTCCAAGTCAATCACACTTCTGTGAAATCAAACTGTCCACTTAGGAAGCAACACTGCGTGACAATCAATTTCACATGCTGTTGTGCAAATGGGATAGACAACAGGTGGAAATTATAGGCAATTAGCAAGACACCACCAATAAAGGAGTGGTTCTGCAGGTGGTAACCACAGACCACTTCTCAGTTCCTATGCTTCCTGGCTGATGTTTTGGTCACTTTTGAATGCTGGCGGTGCTTTCACTCTAGTGGTAGCATGAGACGGAGTCTACAACCCACACAAGTGGCTCAGGTAGTGCAGCTTATCCAGGATGGCACATCAATGCGAGCTGTGGCAAGAAGGTTTGCTGTGTCTGTCAGCGTAGTGTCCAGAGCATGGAGGCACTACCAGGAGACAGGCCAGTAAATCAGGAGAAGTGGAGGAGGCCGTAGGAGGGCAACAACCCAGCAGCAGGACTGCTACCTCCGCCTTTGTGCAAGGAGGAACAGGAGGAGCACTGCCAGAGCCCTGCAAAATGACCTCCAGCAGGCCACAAATGTGCACGTGTCTGCTCAAATGGTCAGAAACAGACTCCATGAGGGTGATATGAGGGCCCGATGTCCACAGGTGGGGGTTGAGCTTACAGCCCAACACCGTGCAGGATGTTTGGCATTTGCCAGAGAACACCAAGATTGGCAAATTTGTCACTGATGCCCTGTGCTCTTCACAGATGAAAGCAGGTTCACACTGAGCACATGTGACAGACGTGACAGAGTCTGGAGACGCCGTGGAGAACGTTCTGCTGCCTGCAACATCCTCCAGCATGACCGGTTTGGCATTGGGTCAGTAATGGTGTGGGGTGGCATTTCTTTGGAGGGCCGCACAGCCCTCCATGTGCTCGCCAGAGGTAGCCTGACTGCCATTAGGTACCGAGATGAGATCCTCAGACCCCTTGTGAGACCATATGCTGGTGCGGTTGGCCCTGGGTTCCTCCTAATGCAAGACAATGCTAGACCTCATGTGGCTGGAGTGTGTCAGCAGTTCCTGCAAGACGAAGGCATTGAGGCTATGGACTGGTCCGCCCGTTCCCCAGACCTGAATCCAATTGAGCACATCTGGGACATCATGTCTCGCTCTATTCACCAATGTCACGTTGCACCACAGACTGTCCAGGAGTTGGCAGATGCTTTAGTCCAGGTCTGGGAGGAGATCCCTCAGGAGACCGTCTGCCACCTCATCAGGAGCATGCACATGCGTTGTAGGGAGGTCATACAGGCACGTGGATGCCACACACACTACTGAGCCTCATTTTGACTTGTTTTAAGGACATTACATCAAAGTTGGATCAGCCTGTATTGTGTTTTTCCACTTTAATTTTGAGTGTGACTCCAAATCCAGACCTCCATGGGTTGAAAAATTTGATTTCCATTTTTTTATTTTTGTGTGATCTTGTTGTCAGCACATTCAACTATGTAAAGAACAAAGTATTTCAGAAGAATATTTAATTAACTCAGATCTAGGATGTGTTATTTTTGTGTTCCCTTTATTTTTTTGAGCAGTGTATTTTCTTTTTCCGCTAATACATGGCACAAAAGGCTTTGCAACAGATAACTGCATCTCTGAGCGGCAAATATATTAAACTTTTGCCACAAATACAATAATAAAATGTAGAAATATTTCTTTGCAATAAACCCTGTTAATGCCTGTATCAAACAGCACTCACATCCTAATAAGAAAGAAGACACCCCAAGGTATTCCGTGAGGGGCAACGGTGAGTTCATAGAAGATTTTTTGGCACAAGTTAGCGGAAAATGATTTTTTTTTTCTTACAAAGTCTCATATTCCACTAACTTGTGACAAAAAATAAAATTTTACATGAACTCGCCATGCCCCTCACGGAATACCTTGGGGTGTCTTTGTTCCAAAATGGGGTCACTTGTGGGGTATTTATACTGCCCTGGAATTTTAGGGGCCCTAAAGCGTGAGAAGTAGTTTGGAATTCAAATGCGTAAAAATGCCCTGTGAAATCCTAAAGGTACTCATTGAAATTTGGGGCCCTTTGCGCAACTAGGCTGCAAAAAAGTGTCACACATGTGGTATCGCCGTACTCAGAAGAAGTAGGGCAATGTGTTTTGGGGTGTATTTTTACATATACCCATACTGTGTTTGAGAAATATCTCTGTAAATGACAACTTTTTCCATTTTTTTTATACAAAGTTGTCAATTTACAGAGATATTTCTCTCACCCAGCATGGGTATATGTAAAAATACACCCCAAAACACATTGCCCTACTTCTCCTGAGTACGGTGATACCACATGAGTGACACTTTTTTGCAGCCAAGATGCGCAAAGGGGCCAAAATTCCAATGAGTACCTTTAGGATTTCACGGGGCATTTTTACGCACTTGGATTCCAAACTACTTCTCACGCTTTAGGGCCCCTAAATTGCCAGGGCAGTATAAATACCCCACATGTGACCCCATTTTGGAAAGAATACACCCCAAGGTATTCCGTGAGGGGCATGGCGAGTTCATAGAAGATTTTTTTTTTTGGCACAAGTTAGCGGAAATAGATTTTTTTAGTTTTTTCTCACAAAGTCTCCCTTTCCGCTAACTTTTGACAAAAAGTTCAATCTTTCATGGACTCAATATGCCCCTCAGCGAATACCTTGGGGTGTCTTCTTTCCAAAATGGGGTCATTTGTGGGGTGTTTGTACTGCCCTGGCATTTGACGGTCTCCACAATCATTACATGTATGGCCAGCATTAGGAGTTTCTGCTATTCTCCTTATATTGAGCATACGGGTAATGAGATTTTTTTTTCCGTTCAGCCTCTGGGCTGAAAGAAAAAATGAACGGCACAGATTTCTTCATTCGCATCGATCAATGTGGATGAAAAAATCTCTGCCAAAAAATGTGCAAAAAAAAAAAAAAGAGGGGAAAGGCGTCTGCCAGGACATAGGAGCTCCGCCCAACATCCAAACCAACTTCAGCTCATATGCCCTGGCAAACCCGATTTTTCCATTCACATCAATCGATGTGGCTGAATAAATCATTGCCAGAATTTAAATTTTTTTTTATACAAAGTGTTTGCCAAAGCATATGAACACCGCCCCTCAGCTCATAAGCCTCGGCAAACGTATCTTTTTTACTGCAGAGGAGAAATCTCGTCTTGCAGCGCCGACTTTGTGTAATCTGACAGCAGCGCAATGCTTCTGTCAGAATGCACATCAGTGCTGCAGCTGGTTGATCGCTTGGTCCACCTTGAAGCTAAAAAAAAAAAAAAAAAAAAAAACAGGCAGCAACGCAATAAATTTATTAACATCAACTTTTATAAACTTTATATAACATTTGAAACAGGATTTTTTCACCTTTAGAGGACAAACCTCTCCTTCCCCATGGGACAATGTGCAAAGCGCAAATCGCCCAGAGATGTGGCGAAGTACATTATGCACTTTGTCCCAGGTGAAAGGAGAGGTTTGTCGCAGCTCTGTGTGAAAGGGCCCTAAGACCCCTGTGTGCCTGTCCTGTGTCAACCGATCCCTACACTTAGGCCTCCTGCACACGACCGTTGTGTGCACCTGTGGCCGTTGTGCCGTTTTCAGTTTTTTTTCGCGGACCCATTGACTTTCAATGGGTCCGTGGAAAAATCGGAAAATGCACCGTTTTGCAGCCGCATCCGTGATCCGTGTTTCCTGTCCGTCAAAAAAATATGACCTGTCCTATTTTTTGGACGGACAACGGTTCACGGACCCATTCAAGTCAATGGGTCCGTGAAAGAACACGGATGCACACAAGATTGGCATCCGCGTCCGTGATCCGTGGCCGTAGGTTACTTTCATACTTTCATTCGAAGATACTTTCATACTTTCATTCGAAGATCCGTCTGCATAAAAGCTTTTTCAGAGATAAGTTTTCACTTTGTGAAAACTCAAATCCGACAGTATATTCTAACACAGAGGCGTTCCCATAGTGATGGGGACGCTTCTAGTTAGAATATACTACGAACTGTGTACATGACTGCCCCCTGCTGCCTGGCAGCACCCGGTCTCTTACAGGGGGCTATGATCCACACAATTAACCCCTCAGGTGCTGCACCTGAGGGGTTAATTGTGCATATCATAGCCCCCTATAAGAGATCAGGGGCTGCCCGGCAGGAGGGGGCAGACCCCCCTCCCTCCCCAGTTTGAATATCATTGGTGGCCAGTGTGCGTCCCCCCCCCGGCTCCCCCTCTTTTGTAATATCATTGGTGGCCAGTGTGCGCCCGCCCCCCCTCTATTGTAATTTCATTGGTGGCCAGTGTGCGACCTCCCCTCCCCCCCCCCCGATCATTGGTGACAGCGGAGATTCCGATCGGAGTCCCAGTTTAATCGCTGCGGGGCTCCGATCGGTAACCATGGCAACCAGGACGCTACTGCAGGCCTGGTTGCCATGGTTACTTAGCAATATTACAATATTAGAAGCATCATACTTACCTGCTGGCTGCTGCGATGTCTGTGTCCAGCCGGGAGCTCCTCCTACTGGTAAGTGACAGGTCTGTGCGGCGCATTGCTTAATGATCTGTCACTTACCAGTAGGAGGAGCTCCCGGCCGGACACAGACATCGCAGCAGCCAGCAGGTAAGTATGATGCTTCTAATATTGTAATATTGCTAAGTAACCATGGCAACCAGGCCTGCAGTAGCGTCCTGGTTGCCATGGTTACCGATCGGAGCCCCAGAGCGATTAAACTGGGACTCCGATCGGAATCTCCGCTGCAACCAATGATCGGGGGGGGGGGGGGGGGGAGAGGGGAGGCCGCACACTGGCCAACAAAGAAATTACAATAGAGGGGGGCCGACGGAGGCCGCACCCTGGCCACCAATGAAATTACAATAGAGGGGGGGAGGGGGGCCGACGGAGGCCGCACACTGGCCACCAATGATATTACAATAGAGGGGGGGAGGGGGGGCCGCACACTGGCCACCAATGATATTCAAACTGGGGAGGGAGGGGGGTCTGCCCCCTGCTGCCTGGCAGCCCCTGATCTCTTACAGGGGGCTATGATACGCACAATTAACCCCTTCAGGTGCAGCACCTGAGGGGTTAATTGTGCTGATCACAGCCCCCTGTAAAAGATCGGGTGCTGCCAGGCAGCAGGGGGCAGTCATGTACATAGTTCGTAGTATATTCTAACTAGAAGCGTCCCCATCACCATGGGAACGCCTCTGTGTTAGAATATACTGTCGGATCTGAGTTTCACAATGTAACTCAAATCCGATGGTATATTCTAACATAGAGGCGTTCCCATGGTGACGGGGACGCTTCAAGTTAAAATATACCATCGGATTGGAGAAAACTCAGATCCTATGGTATATTAACTCCTGACTTTACATTAAAAGTCAATGGGGGACTGATCCGTTTGAAATTGCACCATATTGTGTCAACGTCTAACGGATCCGTCCCCATTGACTTGCATTGTAATTCAGGACGGATCCGTTTGGCTCCGCACGGCCAGGCGGACACCAAAACGACTTTTTTTTCATGTCCGTGGATCCTCCAAAAATCAAGGAAGACCCACGGACGAAAAAACGGTCACGGATCACGGACCTACGGACCCCGTTTTTGCGGACCTTAAAAAAAAACGGTCGTGTGCAGGAGGCCTTATAGTGTACCTGTGTGTGGTACTTGCGGAAACACTCCCCTATGCATAGGGCAGGCTGGTCAGGACAGTCAGGACAAAAAACGGTGGTGTCACGCCTTATTCCAGCCCTGCTACAGACACAACATCTTTTTCTTGGGGAACGGTGAGTTGGGGTACCAGGATAGACACTCGGGAAGTGTCTGTCATGTAGCCGGCTAACTACATCAGGGACTTGGGGCACGGAACCTCCTGGATACAGGAGTTCCGAATTGATCTCTTCCTTGAATTTTAGGAAGGATCCCATTCTCCCAGCTTTACTGTAGAGAACAAAACTATTATAGACAGCCAATTGAATTAAATAAGCAGACACCTTCTTATACCAGCATCTGGTGCGGCGGGACACTAAATAGGGAGCCAACATCTGGTCATTAAAGTCCACCCCTCCCATGTGAAGGTTATAGTCGTGGACAGAGAGGGGTTTCTCAATGACTCCAGTTGCCCTTTCAATTTGTACTGTCGTGTCTGCGTGAATGGTGGACAGAAGGTAAACGTCGCTCTGGTCCCTCCACTTCACCACAAGCAGTTCTTGGTCACACAAGGCAGCCCTCTCCCCCCATGCAAGTCGGGTATTAACGAGCCGTTGGGGGAAACCCCGGCAACTAGGTCGCGCGGTGCCACAGCATTGAATTCCGACTATATGTAAGTGCCGAAAGTATAAGTGGTACCCCTTGTGGAGTAAGGGTGACATCAAGTCCCAGACAATCTTGCCACTGCTCCCCAGGTAGTCAGGACATCCGACCGACTCCAGTTTTGAGTCTTTTCCCTCATAGACCCTAAAATGATATGTATAGCCTGTGACCTTTTCACAGAGCTTATACAGTTTGACCCCATACCAGGCACGCTTGCTAGGGATGTACTGTTTGATGCCAAGGCGCCCGGTACAATGTACAAGGGACTCGTCTATGCAGATGTTCTGATTGGGGGTATACACATCTGCAAACCTGGATGACAAACGGTCTATGAGGGGCCAAATTTTGTGGAGCCGGTCATAAGCAGGGTGGCCTCTTGGATGACAGGTTTTATTGTCAGTGAAATGCATAAAGCGCATGATGCCCTCAAAACGTGCCCTGGACATAGCAGCAGAGAACATGGGCATGTAATGTATTGGGTCTTTAGTTTTTTTTAGTTAGACCCATGCTGAGGATAAGGCCCAAAAATATTTTAAATTCGGAAACTGTGACTGGTTTCCACCGGAAAGGCTGGGCGTAGAAGCTTTCCGGATTGGCAGTTATATACTGTGTGGCGTAGCGGTTGGTTTCTGCCACAACAAAGTCATAGAGATCCGCGGTGAAGAACAGCTCAAAAAACTCAAGGGCTGATCCTAAATGAGCTGTCTCCATGCGAACGCCAGACTGGGCGGTGAAAGGGGGGAATACGGGTGCAGCGGAAGCAGGGGATCGCCAATTTGGGTTTGCCAGCACCTCTGGGAGACTAAGGGCTCTACGGGCCTGTGAACGTGGTGGCTGCGACGGGGGAGTTACTGCACGTGCCACCGTACCAGCTTGAACTGTCCTTCTGGTGCTCGCCACTTCACCAGGGAATACGGCAGTGCTGGTAGAAGGTCCAGGATGTGCTGCGCTGCTGGTGTATGCCGCACCATAAAAAAGATCAGCGCTAGCACCACTCTGCTGCAAATGAGGCTCATCACACGGGGTATGCAGAACACTGACATGGGGTCGGGTACGCCTGACCATAGCAGGGACCTCAACCTCGTCGTCTTCACCAGCGGTTAGAGTGCCACTGCTGTCGACAGGTTCATATTCTGAACCACTGGATTCAGCGGGTGAGGTGTCCCCATCGCTTTCATCCATCAGGGCCAGAATCCTGTAGGCCTCTTCAGCGGAATACCCCTTGTTTGACATTTTGGGCTAACTAAATTTAAAGGGTATTCCTCTGAGACTACCCAGGAAAAAGAGCACACCTGCCTAGTAAAAAGGAGTGCTTGCGAAGTAAAGCTGCGATCGCTAATAAAGATCCAGAAAGCTCAAAAGTGATCTTTATAGCGCTGCAGCGATTTTACTGTGTTTTTGCAGTGATCAGAAAAAAATATTCTGTCACTGCGGTGGGGCGGACTGAACACAAGTGTGGGCACAAGATCAGGCCTGATGTGGTGAACACTGCGTTTTTTGTAGAGCCTAAGGTGACCCTAATGTACTGAGATAGATCTGATTGCAATCAGTCTTGATCACTTACAGATACTATATAGTACTAATGCTGATTAGCGACAGAGATGACGCTAATCAGTGACTAATCAGTGACTGCGGTGCGGTGGGCTGGGTGCTAACTACCTAACAAGTAGCTAAGTAACTGGCGGTGATAAGGGACCCTTACAGGGGGGTGATCAATGACAGGGGGGTGACAGGGCGGTGATCAGGGAGTCTATATGGTGTGATCAGAGGTTAATAAGGGGTTAATAAGTGACAGGGGGGTGTAATGTGTGTGTGTGGTGTTTGGTGCTACTTACAGAGCTGCCTGTGTCCTCTGGTGGTCGATCCAAGCAAAAGGGACCACCAGAGGAGCAGGTAGCAGGTATATCAGACGCTATTTACAAAATAGCGTCTGATATACCTATTTGATTGGTTATTTAAAAAATCTATAGCCTGCCAGCCAATGATCAGCGCTGGCAGGCTGTAGTTCAACTTGTGAACTGCGCAATCCTGTGAACGCGCACTCCTGTGAGCGCGCGTTCACAGGAAATCTCAGGTCTCACGAGATGACGCCAATAGGCGCCGCTGAGACCTGAGAGTGCTGCCTTTCGGACACCTATCGGCGTTACCGTGGCGGCAAGCGGTTAAAGTCCTTTTTGCGTGTATTAGTGGTGGGGGGGGGGAGCTGTTGTGTAGTGAAGTGAGAAAATTACAGACTTTTTGGGGGTATTTTAATTTCCTTTTTATTTATTTGATATAACAGTATGTCAGACAGAGAAATGCCAGGCCCTAAACAGGGGTGTGGAAGAGGCTTAAATGTTTCTGGTGCAGGCAAAGATCACAGCAGAGTAAGGGGCCCAGCCAAGATCTGTAAGAGACATCCAGTGGCAGGCACAGCACTATGAAGTACCTTTTGCGCTGTGGCATTAGAAGAATTCTGATATCTCTGACTTTTAGTCTAACCAGACTGTCTGTTACTCTGTAATTCCTCTAGCACCGTTCTATGGAAACAGTAGGTTTAAAGAGCACACCAAATGCTTATAATAACTTCTTTATTTACATCAACTTTTCTTCATATAACACTGCCGCCTCCGCAGCAGATAGTCCATGTACAAAACACATGTTGGATAAAGATTCATAAAATGGCGGTATGCATAAGATGATGGTTCAACTGTTCAATTTTGTCATTCAACATAAAATGGTGGATGTATTTCTCTCTTGAGTATCTGTAATCTCACTTTAAGTTATTTAACCCCTTAAGGACTCGGCCCTATTTCACCTTAAGGACTTGGCCATTTTTTGCAAATCTGACCAGTGTCACTTTAAGTGCTCATAACTTTAAAACGCTTTGACTTACCCAGGCCGTTCTGAGATTGTTTTTTCGTCACATATTGTACTTCATGACACTGCTAAAATTGGGTCAAAAAAGTTAATTTTTTTGCATAAAAAAATACAATTTTTACCGAAAATTTTGAAAAATTAGCAAATTTCAAAGTTTCAGTTTCTCTACCTCTGTAATACATAGTAATACCCCCAAAAATTGTGATGACTTTACATTCCCCATATGTCTACTTCATGTTTGCAGCATTTTGGGAATGATATTTTATTTTTTGGGGATGTTACAAGGCTTAGAAGTTTAGAAGCAAATTTTGAAATTTTCAGAAATCTTCAAAATCCCACTTTTTATGGACCAGTTCAGGTTTGAAGTCATATTGTGAGGCTTAGATAATAGAAACCTCCCAAAAATGACCCCATTCTAGAAACTACACCCCTCAAGGTATTCAAAACTGTTTTTTCAAACTTTATTAACCCTTTAGGTCTTCCACAAGAGTTAATGGCAGATGGAGAAACAATTTTGAAATTTAAATTTTTTGGAAAATTTTCCAATATAATCAATTTTTTCCAGGAGTAAAACAAGGGTTAACTGCCAAACAAAACTCAAAATGGGTTGCCCCGATTCTGTAGTTTGCAGAAACACCCCATATGTGGTCGTAAACTACTGTTTGGCCGAACGGGAGCACATAGAAGAAGGGGAACACCATATGGGTTTTGGAAGGCAGATTTTGCAGGACTGGTTTTGTTTATACCATGTCCCATTTGAAGCCCCCTGTTGCACCCCTAGAATAGAAATTTCAAAAAAGTGACTCCATCTAAGAAAGTACACCCCTCAAGGTATTCAAAACTGGGTTTACAAACTTTGTTAACCCTTTAGGTGGTCCACAAGAGTTATTGGCAGATGGAGAAACAATTTAGAAATTTCAATTTTTTGGAAAATTTTCCAATATAATCAATTTTTTCCAGGAGTAAAACAGGGGTTAACTGCCAAACAAAACTCAAAATGGGTTGCCCTGATTCTGTAGTTTGCAAAAACACCCCATATGTGGTCGTAAACTACTGTTTGGCCAAACGGGAGCACATAGAAGGAGGGGAACACCATATGGGTTTTGGAAGGCAGATTTTGCAGGACTGGTTTTGTTTATACCATGTCCCATTTGAAGCCCCCTGTTGCACCCCTAGAATAGAAATTTCAAAAAAGTGACTCCATCTAAGAAAGTACACCCCTCAAGGTATTCAAAACTGGGTTTACAAACTTTGTTAACCCTTTAGGTGCTCCACAAGAGTTATTGGCAGATGGAGAAACAATTTAGAAATTTCAATTTTTTGGAAAATTTTCCAATATAATCAATTTTTTCCAGGAGTAAAACAGGGGTTAACTGCCAAACAAAACTCAAAATGGGTTGCCCTGATTCTGTAGTTTGCAAAAACACCCCATATGTGGTCGTAAACTACTGTTTGGCCAAACGGGAGCACATAGAAGGAGGGGAACACCATATGGGTTTTGGAAGGCAGATTTTGCAGGACTGGTTTTGTTTATACCATGTCCCATTTGAAGCCCCCTGTTGCACCCCTAGAATAGAAATTTCAAAAAAGTGACTCCATCTAAGAAAGTACACCCCTCAAGGTATTCAAAACTGGGTTTACAAACTTTGTTAACCCTTTAGGTGCTCCACAAGAGTTATTGGCAGATGGAGAAACAATATAGAAATTTCAATTTTTTGGAAAATTTTCCAATATAATCAATTTTTTCCAGGAGTAAAACAGGGGTTAACTGCCAAACAAAACTCAAAATGGGTTGCCCTGATTCTGTAGTTTGCAAAAACACCCCATATGTGGTCGTAAACTACTGTTTGGCCAAACGGGAGCACATAGAAGGAGGGGAACACCATATGGGTTTTGGAAGGCAGATTTTGCAGGACTGGTTTTGTTTATACCATGTCCCATTTGAAGCCCCCTGTTGCACCCCTAGAATAGAAATTTCAAAAAAGTGACTCCATCTAAGAAAGTACACCCCTCAAGGTATTCAAAACTGGGTTTACAAACTTTGTTAACCCTTTAGGTGTTCCACAAGAGTTATTGACAGATGGAGAAACAATTTAGAAATTTCTATTTTTTGGAAAATTTTCCAATATAATCAATTTATTCCAGGAGTAAAACAAGAGTTAACTGCCAAACAAAACTTAAAATGGGTTGCCCTGATTCTGTAGTTTGCAGAAACACCCCATATGTGGTCGTAAACTACTATTTGGCTAAACGGCAGGACATAGAAGAAGGGGAACGTCATATGGTTTTTGGAAGGCAGATTTTGCTGGACTGGTTTATTTACATCATGTACCCTTTCAAGCCCCCTGATGCACCCCTAGAGTAGAAACTCCATAAAAGTGACCCCATCTAGGAAACTACGGGATCAGGTGGTTGTTGTTTTGGGACTATTTTAGGGGTAAATATGATTTTTAGTTGCTCTTCATTACGCTTTTTTGAGGCAATGTAACAAAAAAAAAAATTAAAAATTGTTTCTACATTCGCTATTTAGTTTTGTGGAACACCTAAAGGGTTAACATAGTTTGTAAAGTAACTTTTGAATACCTTGAGGGGTGTAGTTTCTTAGATGGGGTCACTTTTTTGGAGTTTCTAGTCTAGGCTACATCAGGGGGGGCTTCTAATGGAACATGGTGTCAAAAAAAAAACTGTCCATCAAAATCTGCCTTCCAGAAACCGTATGGAGTTCCCTTCGTTCTATGCCCTGCCGTGCGGCTATATAGCCATTTACGACCACATATGGGGTGTTTCTGCAAACTACAGAATCAGGGCCATAAATATTGAGTTTTGTTTGGCTGTTAACCCTTGCTTTATTACCGGCAAAAAGGATTCAAATGGAAATTTTGCCCAAAAATGGGTGTTTTGGCACCGTTTTTATTTTATATTTTTAACACCGTTCATCCGAGGCGTTTGGTCAAAAGTTATTTTTATAGCGACGACTTTTACGCACGCGACGATGCCCAATATGTATGGCTCTCAGACTTTGGAGACACTAAGCAGGCATCCTAAAAACTGCGGCCCTCCAGATGTTGTAAAACTACAATTCCCACCATGCCCTGCTGATGGCTGTAGGTTGTCTGGGCATGCTGGGAGTTATAGTTTTACAACATCTGGAGGGCCGCAGTTTGAGGATGCCTGCTCTAAAACTAATATTTTTTTGGGGAAAAAAAATTGTTTCCGTGTCTCCAAAGTCTGAGAGCCATAGTTTTTTATGTTCTCTAGTGGACTGTTGGGGATTATAAAAATTTAGTACTCCATGGAAGTGTGATACTCCCTGAAGCAATTGATAATGCAGAGGCCCGGATGATCGGGGCACGTGTCACATTGAGTAGTGGTGTCCTTCCGTATCCCCCTCTTGTGACACACTCTGCATCTTTTTTGGGTTCGTCCCTTCTTTCCAGTATGGGGGACCACACCTGGAAAGTGTTGGCCAGGGACGATCCGGGCGCCTCCAATTCCCGAGGTACTCCGGCCTGCTCTTTCCCGGTCCGAAAAGATCAGGTCTTTGAGGACTGCCTCATAGAATTGGAGGAATGTCCCTGTGCTGCCAGCGCTTCGGGATAGTACAAAAGAGTTGTACATGGCAACCTGCACCAAGTAGACCGCAACTTTTTTGTACCATGCCCGGGTTTTGCGCATGGCATTATATGGCTTGAGGACTTGATCAGAGAGATCAACTCCTCCCATATACCGATTGTAGTCGACGATACAATCGGGCTTGAGGACCGTTGCCGCGGTACCTCGCACAGGGACTGGGGTGGTGCTGTTACCGTGGATTGTGGACAGCATAAGGACATCCCTCTTGTCCTTATATCTGACCAGCAACAGGTTTCCACTGGTAAGT